>NC_044554.1:4764455-5080417 GCF_007565055.1 Rhinopithecus roxellana | reverse complement strand
ATGAATGGCAAAATATATATATATATTTATTTATTTATTTATATTTATATCTATATATACACCATATATAAATGGTATATGTAGCCATTTATATATGTAACCACCAATATATGTAACCACCATTTGGGCTATTATGAATAATGTTGCAATGAACTTAGGAATACAGATATCTCTACAAGGTGCTGAGTTCATTTCCTTTGGGTTCATACCCAGAAGAAGATTTCAGGGACATATGGCAGTTCTATTTTTAATTTTTTTTTTTTTTTTTAGCAAACTTCATATTGTTTTTCATAACAGCTGCATGAATTTATATTCCCACCAATAATATAAACGGGTTCCTTTTTCACCATACCCTTGTCAACACTTATCTGTTACCTTTTTCATAATAGCCATCCTAACAGTTGAAATAATATTTCATTGTGGTTTTAATTTGCATTTCCCTTATGATTAGTTACATTGAGCACCTTTTCATATATATATGTGGATCATTTTTATGTCTCTTTGAAGAAATGTTTAGTTAGGTCCTTTCCCCACTTTTAAATAGGGTAATTTCCTGTTTATTTTATTTTTGTATTTTTTTGCTATTGAGTTGTGTGAAGTTCTTACAGAGTTTGGATATTAACCACTTATCAAATTTATAATTCACAAATATTTTCTCCAAAACCATTGGTTGACTTTTATTTATTGTTTCCTTTGCTGTGCAGAAGTTTTTTAGTTTGATGTAGTACCACTTGTTTATTTTTGGTTGTGTTTGCCTGAATTTTTGGTGAGATATCAAAAAAATTATTCCCTGAGTTTTCTCCCATTTGTTTTCTTCTAGAAGTTTTACAGTTCCAGGTCTTACAATTAGATCTTTGATCCATTTTGAGTTGATTTTTGCATCTGATGTAAGATAAGAAGCAAATTTCATTCTTTTGTATATTGAGATCCAGTTTTCTTAACAGTATTTATTGAAGAAACTTTCCCCATTGTGTTTTATTGTTGCCTTTGTTGAAAATATTTATGGGCTCTCTATTGTGTTCCACTGGTCTATGTGACTGTTATTATACCAGGATTATACAATTTTGATGATGATAGCTTTGTAATATAATTTGAAATCAGAAAGTGTGATACCTCCAACTTTTCTTTCTCAAGATTGCTTTGGCTACTTGGCATCTTTTGTAGTTTCATATAATTTTTAAGATTTTTTTTCTATTCCTGTGAAAAACACCATTGGAATTTTGATAGGAATTTCATTGAATCTATAGATCACTTTGGATACTATGGGCATTTAAACAATACTAGTTTTTCCAGTCCATGAACCCATGACATCTTTTCATTTATTTGTGTCTTCTTCAATTTCTTTCATCAACGTTCTGTAGTTTCCCGTGTAAAGATTTTTCACCTCCTTGATTAAATTTATTCCCAAGCATTTTATTCTTTTTGATGCTATTATAAATAGGGTTGTGTTCTTCATTTCTTTTTCTGATAGGTCATTATCAGCGTACAGAAATGCAACTGATTTTTGTGTGTTGATTTGTATCCTGCTACTTCAGCAAATTTATTTATTAGTGCTAAGAGTTTTATGGAGTATTTAGATTTTTCCACATATAGGATCATGTCATCTGCAAATAGGGATAATTTAACTTCTTTCTTTCCAATCTGAATTCCCTTTTTTTCTTACCTCATTGCTCTTGCTGGTACTATGTACTAGAAGTAATGAGAGCGAGCATCTTTGCCTTATATTGAACCTTAAAAGGAAAGTTTTTAGTGTTTCCCATTGATTATCATACATGCCTTTTATTGTTTTAGTACATTTTATTCTACAACTAATTTCTCGAGTTTTTGTTATGGAAGAATGTCGAACTTTGTCAAATATTTTTCTGCATATATTGAGATGATCATGTGGTTTTAATTTTTCATTTTGTTAATGTGATGCATCACATTGACCAATTGCTTACGTTAAACCAAGCTTGCATCCCAAGGATAAATCCCACTCAGTCATAATGTACAATCTTTTTATTATAATCTTATTGAATTTTATTTTCTAGTGTTTTATTGAGGATTTTTGCTTCTATGTTCTTCAGATATATTGACATAAAGTTTTCTTGTAGTGTTTTTGTCTACCTTTGGGGTCAGAGTAAATCTGGACTCATAAAAAGAGTTTGGAAATATTTCCTTTTTTTATTTATTGGAAGAGTTTAAGAAAGATTGATAGTCATTCTTTTTTTAATGTTTGGTAGCATTTAGCCATGAAGCCACGTGGTCCTGAGCTTTTCTTTGTTGAGAGGTTTTAAATTACTACTTCGATCTCTTTATTTTTTATTGGTCTATTCAACCTTTCTATTTCTTCTTGATTCAATTGTGGTATGTTATATGTTTCCAGGAATTTATCAAATCCTTAGCTCGATTCGTTTTTTCTTTTTTTTTTTTTTTTTAAAGAGGAAAGACTGAAAATCAGAAATAAAAATGGATAAGTTACAACAGATGCCTCAGAAATAAAGAAAATCATAAGCGGACTATTATCAACAACTATATGCCAACAAATTGGATAACCTAGAGGAAATGGAATGTATATTTTGACCATAAACTAAATGAACTAGACTTTAAAGTGACTGAGAGAGGGTCATATCTTAAGCCTACCTCCTAGTAGAGGACTTTGTCCACATATGCTCAGTAAATACTTAATGAGATCAAAGGTATATAAGATCTTCAAGAATGTAGACATTGAGGAAATCTTGGAAGTCTGAAGAGTAACGTATCTTTAAACATTACTTTCTTCCTTTCACACTAGCTTCTTTGCTTTCTTCCTATAATAATTGGCATATTAAAAAAATCCCAGAAGGCAATTCAGAAGTCTCCTAAAGTGATTGCATTTGCAGGCAAAGTTATATCTAAAAATAGACCAGCTCTACTTTGTGAAACCACAGGAAGGGAACTACAATAACATGAAAATACTAAACATAGTGGCTCATACCTTCACATTCTGGGTATTTGCTCACTTGCTTTATGTGGTTGTACTCCATAAACTAGAAAGTTTTAACATAGACATATTTAACATAGACAGATTCCATTGAATCTGTGGTTAAAATAACTCCCAAGTAGAGAAACTCATCAGTAATTGTAAATGAATGTTTCATTTTAACCAAAATGATGTTTACACTTAGGCTTTGCCAATATGCAACCTTTATTAGGTTGCTAAGAAAAAATGTTTTGGGAATATACTTTCTGTCTATGTACACTAGGAAGCATCTTTATTCTAGTCTCACACAATTGATAATTTGGCTGGGTGCTTTAAGCTAAGCTAAAATTTGAAAGTATTGCTTCATTATTTTCTAATTCTCAGTGTTATTTTTAAGATAATTCCAACTGCATTCTGATTTCCAGTTACTGTTTATGATCTATCATGTGTCTGTCACTTTTTGGATTCTCTATTTTTATAGGAGTAGCTTCATGTTGTTTTGCAATGTCTTGAGAATGTCCCTTGTCAAGGATCTGTTTTCATTCATTGTATCAGGAAGGAGTGTGCCCTTTAAAAATGAGAGGGGTGGTAGTGAGTTTCTCAGGAAGAATGAGGAGCCCCAAGGTCCCAATTGCTCTGAATAAGACCATCAATCTCATCCTCCACCTTCTGTCAATTAGCTGATGCTTCTAGTCACTGTTTTTCAGAGTTTCTGGAAGCAAATTGCCAATGCTTTTCTTGCTTTCTCTTTTCTTCTTACATACATATCTTACATTGCCTCAGTTCCACCTTAAGTTAGTTACCAATCTTCCTTTTGATTTCTTTCTTTTAAAGTTTTGTTGAAAGATTTTATCCATTTTTCATCTCTTCCCCAATATTTTATTCTTCCTTTTAGCCTAAAATTTTACTTTTGTCTTTACTGTCATTTCAATGGGGTTTGAGGGATAGGAGATAAACACAAGAAGCAAATCTATTATGTTTAAACAGATGTCCAATTTAACTCTAAGGCAAGAACCCATGAACGTAAACATTGCTAATGCTGGCCTTAAAATACTTTCCATCTAGTCCTCCAAAAAAAGAGGAGGGTAAAGGGTAAAGATATAGAAACTTTTAAAGGACGAAGTCTGTCTTCAATACCTCCTGCCTTTCTCTACCTCCTACTCCTGTACTTCCTTTTGAAATGGGAAACGTTCCCTTGTCCCCCTAGTAGGGCATGCAGTGGGGGTGTGGCTCACTTATTCAGTGCCCAGCTGCTCAAACCTCTAGGGGAGCATACAGAAGGGCAGGCTGTGGGGCTCCGACCTCGCGGCTGTGTCTAGGGGTAAATGTTTACAGCTCCTGAAGCCCCAGGGGGCGTGTGTTATAGGGTGCTCTTTTAGTTTTGCTCATTTAGTTTTTCCATATCTAGGATTGTGTTAACCAGCTCAATTAGACCCTCTACCTTGTCATAAGGACAGAAGGCTTTCTGTATACTGGGTTCTTGCCTTGGTGTACCAGAAGAATCAGATCACACCTGGGCTTGAAGGATGAGTGCAAGGTTTTATTGAGCTGAAGTAGCACTCAGCAGATGGGGGAGCCAGAAGGGAGATGGTTTTCCCCTGGAGTCGGGGCACTCAGTGGCCCAGGCGGCCTGGGCTGTCCTCTGACTGCCCTGGCCAAACTGTGCTTAGTTCTGCCAGTTGGTGGCCCATCAGCCTGCCAGTGCCTATTGATGCATTCCTTTCAAAGTCCAGCTGCCTGTGTGTTCCTCCACCCATACACTCCTCTCAACGTCTAGGTGCCTCCGTGGGTTCCTCTGCTGATGTCCTCCTCTCCAACTCCAGCTGCCTCTGTCTCTGCCTTGCTAGGGTTTCAGGTGGATGGGGGTGTGGCAGGTCAGGGTGGTCTTGGGAAATGCAACATTTGGGTAGGAAATGCCTGTCCTCACCTAGGTCCATGGGGGTGGAGTCCTAGCCAGGGACCACACCCTCCTCTACCCAGTACTTCCCTTCCCCTCTTCTGTGTAACTTAAAAGGAAAGATGCTCTTCCCTTCCCAGCACTTCCATATCACTGTCATATCCCTTTCTCTTCCTAGAAGCTACTTATACTAAACAGGTATATTGTACTTCTTTTTTACTCCCTGGCATATTTTTCTCCTTCCCATAAATATCTGTAGTAATTTTACTTTATATTGCTTTTTCTCAAGCAAATGATATTGTATTTATCTAATTTTATGAATATTGGAATGCATATCATTCATGTTAGAAAGATTTATACCACAGAGACAAAATGAGTAATATTTTGTATCATATTTGTAAATATCATTTATGTGAACTCTTTATTTCTCTATTCCCAAAGGAGACAAGATACCTCAGAAGAAAGGGACCAATGTGTTTCCTCACTTGACCAAGTAGTGTGCGATGAGAATAGAAATTCAAACGTTTTACCAGCAAAACCTCCATTAAAAGTCTCATCCACTCCTAATCTCCTTTTCCTTTACTTCCATCATAAAAGAAACAAACATGAAAATAAGTAAGTACAGCCAACATTTCTTACAGCAAAAAAACTGTATTAACATTTATACTGTCGTTAATAAGGTGTGATACAGAGTACTAAATGCATACAGATTTCTGTGGGCTCCAATTCAATAGAGCATTATCCCCACAATGGCATTTTATGCTATTACAAAGATAATTGTGCTAAAAAAATAAAAGTGCTCTGCAAATATAACTGAGTCATGTAGGCTTCGTATTGTCTAACACCCACTGTATAATAATAATAGAACCTTGTATTTATAGAATTATTTTCTGTAAGGAACTGAAAGAACTTTCTAGGCATAGTTTCAATATGTATGTTTCACAAATAAAATAGACATAAAGGATAAAAGTATAAGTTCAAAAAGTGATTTTATTTACTCATCGCTTTTAAAATAAGGAAATGGTATTTTTAAAAAAAATAGGTATTTTATAAATGACTTTAAACAGTATAGAATGCTACCTAAAGTGACATCCATATAACCAATTGTGTTTAAAATAACCAGTTACTAGTAAGTTAGTGATACACTTTACTGGTTGTTTAACTGAATTCAACCATCTCCCTTTTCTACTCAACATTTTCCAGTTCTTCACCTCCTTAGATATCTTGTATTTGAACCTGGCAAACAATTAATGGGCCTTCAACTTAAAATGAAAATCACACTATTTACTCCCTGCTGTGTTGCCTGGGCTATGCTGAGTATTAATAATAAGGCCGAAGAAAGCGGAGGAGTCGAAGTCTACTTTGATCATAAATTAAGCAATGGTTTAATGTGTCACACATACTAATCTCCATCACAATACCTCTCTACCATTATTCCCTCTTTCATTTTGGAAATTTTAGTGTTCAAATCAGGCCTCCCTTGTCCTCTCTGAATTTAGCATTTGTTCTGTCCCACAGCCTCCAAACGATCAAAACTGCCACTCCTCTTCTTTGGCATGGCAAGGGATGCACCCATTTCCTACTGATTAAATAGATGCTGCTGCAGATAACTGAACTTGAATCATCTTGTATTAAAATGACTGATTCTGGTATTAGAATTATAGATTATGATAACTGGAAATGACTGCAAAGCCTTGGAAATCTGCTTAAAAATTCTTAGAAGATCTGTTGTTACCCATCAGGAAAATAAGATTTAACATAGTCCTTATTGGGGCAATGATTGGTAAAAAAATAAAATAATTTCATATTATGTCCTAGTGAGTTAAATATTTCAATAATCTGGTTACACACATCTCTTCAGAGCTTTATATAGTGAGGCACAGAGTTATAGTGATGGGTTACTGCTTTCATTAGTACTTAATTTTTAAAACTCAGAGACAGGTGTTAACTCACTATAACAGCATGGGTTATGATAGGAAGGAATATTGTATCAAACTACTGTCTGAATATAAAGTGCCTACAGGAGTGCCTATAAAAGTAGTTTCCAATATTTTCAAATCATCAAGTAAATTATTAAGGACCCTTTTAAATATTTTTCTATTTTGCATCTAAACTGTCTCATTCTCCAATCCACTATAAGTTTATTTTTTACTAACTGAAATGTTATTATTTTTTACTTGTCCATCAAATAGCTCTTCTAAATATTACTCTTAAGATCCTATCCTCTTAAAGGCGACAACATTGTCTTTCTTATTCACAGGTATATTCCTAGCTCCTTGCTAATGGCATATATTCAATAAATATTTGTTGACCAGGCATGGTGGCTCATGCCTGTAACCCTAGCACTTTGGAAGGTAGAGGCAGGCGGATTGCTTGAGACCAGGAGTTTGAGACCAGCCTGGCCAATATGGTGAAACTCCGTCTCTACTAAAAATACAAAAATTAGCCAGACGTGGTGTTACACGCCTGTAATCCCAGCTACTCCATAGGCTGAGTCATGAGAATTGCTTGAACCTGGGACGTGGAGGTTGTAGTGAGCTGAGATCGCACCACTGCACCCCAGCCTGGGTGACAGAGGGAGACTCTGTCTCAATAAATACATAAATAAGTAAAATAAATATTTGTTGATTGACTGAACATAGCGCTTGCCCAGGCATCTTGTATATAATCCCTACTAAGCATATGATATTTATAAGTTCTAAGTATTTCATTTCTTATAGGCACAGCAGAATTGTGACACTGAAATGGTGTCTTTTCAGTCCAAATTACAGAACCTTAATAAAACCTTTGCTTTACCACAGAGCTAATGCACAATTTTCCAAATTGAATATGACTTCCCAAAAGAAATAAATGATGCACTGTTGCCAAAATAAAACCAATGTGCTGCATCAAAACTACATAATAAATGTATATAAATGCCAGATGGCAAGATAATAATAGTGTTTAATGTTTCTCAGTTTTTACTTTCATTTGGTAAAATGAGTTATAATCTTATTTACTATTTCTTTGTTGTCAGAATAAGTATCGATATCAAATAGTGTTATCACAACATTATTATGCTTACCAAAGACAATTAAATACACTATAATTTATTAATTTTTTATTTCCAACAAGTTCTTGGAGACAGAAAGCACCAGACCTGGATTTTGTCTACATTTCTCACTGGATCAAAATTTGTCTATTTAAGAATTCCAAAATGTTAAAGGTTTTCATGAAACTTTGCATCTATCTTTTACACAAATCCAAAGCTATTAATTCTCCACATTCAAAATGATTAACTATAGAAATTAGTAATATCACTCAAATGCTTCTACTTGACCCTTAGTTTACCTAGGAAGGACATCCTCAAATTATAAACAACTCTAATTTAGGGAAGAAAAGTAAAACATAAATTTGAGCCTTTTGGAAAACAATACAATCTCTCCAACACTCATTTTAATTAGCATGCATTACATGGGTAATATCCCTTCTACTAAAATCAAGAAAGAAAATCTCTCGACCCAAAGTTGAAAAGTTAAACCAATCAAGATTCTAACACTAACAGCAATTGCCCTGAAGGATATTTCCTTTGTAGAAATATAAATTTGAGGGATTTGAAACCTGGAAAAGCTGGATTGTATAATTCAGAAAGCAATAAATGTAGCTCACCATGATTTAAAAGTGATTTTAAAAATCGGGGAAATAATAGGAATACTTTTGAATTATTGTGAACATTTGTCTTAACTCCCAATGGCCGCTAGATGGCACCTAGTATTTGGCAACCATAACACTTCTGTATTTCTAGCGCTTAAAATAACTATAGCACCAGGTCAGTTCTGACAGAGCAAAAATTAATCCTGCCACAGACATGTAACACTTCCCTGTCAGATATCTAAATTTAAAGTGCATGTGGTTTTCTGGTCACTCAAGAAAATATACAATACCATTTTGTTTTTCCCAGGTACTTGATTTGCATCATTCAAAAGTAGGGATTGGGAATATTTTGCCCTAGATGTGCTCTATTCTTTAAGCATTGGTTTAATTCTGCTGAGGCCAAGTTAAGGTAACATTTAAAATAGATGTTCTAAAATTAAATGAGTCCATTGTGACCAACACTACCTTAAAGGGATTTAGAGTAACAGATTCCTGTTTTATTCATGTATTAATTTTATTCAATAAACATTTTTGAAAATACATATGACAAAACCTTGTGCTTTGTACAGTAGCCTCTGTATATACTACTGTTTATCTTTTTAGAACACTTCATTGTGAAATAAGAACAAAAAATAAAAATAAACTCTACCTATTTAAATGTATACCTGTTGTCTAACAAGCTAAGAGAATGGAAATATTCAAATGATTATATATTTCACATCATTGATGAATTCAGACTAATAAGACAGATGAAAAATGATTTTCAAGGTAAAACAAAAAAATGATTTTTTTTTTATTTTTAAAAATGTTTCTGTTATTATTATACTTTAAGTTCCAGGGTATAGGTGCACAACGTGCAGGTTTGTTACATAGGTATACATGTGCCACGTTGGTTTGCTACACCCTTCAACTCATCATTTACATTAGGTATTCTCCTGACACTATCCCTCCCCCATCCCCCCACCACCCAACAGGCCCTGGTGTGGGATGTTCCCCTTCCTGTGTCCCTGTGTTCTCATTGTTCGGCTCCCACTTATGAGTGAGAACATGTGGTGTTTGGTTTTCTGTCCTTGTAATAGTTTGCTGAGAATGATGGTTTCCAGCTTCATCCATGTCCCTGCAAAGGACATGAACTCATCCTTTTTTATGGCTGCATAGTATTCCATGGTGTATATGTGCCATTTTCTTTTTTTTTTTTTTTTTTTAATTATACTTTAAGTTCTAGGGTACATGTGCATAACGTGCAGGTTTGTTACATATGTATATTTGTGCCATGTTGGTGTGCTGCACCCATCAACTCGTCAGCACCCATCAATTCATCATTTATATCATGTATAACTCCCCAATGCAATCCCTCCCCCCTCCCCCCTCCCCATGATAGGCCCCAGTGTGTGATGTTCCCCTTCCCGAGTCCAAGTGATCTCATTGTTCAGTTCCCACCTATGAGGGAGAACATGCGGTGTTTGGTTTTCAGTTCTTGTGACAGTTTGCTAAGAATGATGGTTTCCAGCTGCATCCAAACACCAAAAGCAATGGCAGCAAAAGCAAAAATTGACAAATGGGATCTAATTAAACTAAAGAGCTTCTGCACAGCAAAAGAAACTACCATCAGAGTGAACAGGCAACCTACAGAATGGGAGAAAATTTTTGCAATCTACTCATCTGACAAAGGGCTAATATCCAGAATCTACAAAGAACTCAAACAAATATACAAGAAAAAAACAAACAACCCCATCAAAAAGTGGGCAAAGGATATGAACAGACATTTCTCAAAAGAAGACATTCATGCAGCCAACAGACACATGAAAAAATGCTCATCATCACTCGCCATCAAAAACATGATTTTTAAGTGTTCAATTGAGATGTTAATCTTTTTACTCCTGGTTGTATATTTTCGTACTGAGGAACAATATAGGTGTGGTACGGCCATGAGAAGAGAAATGTCCTCCTGCTTTTAAAAACACCAATTGCTCGTGTGTCTCTGTTTTCTTTCTCCTGTGATTCTTGTCCTTCCTTTTCATTCTATTTTGCCACCTTATTTCTTTTGCCATCCTCTTCTCACTCTACCCATTCTCTTCTCTCTCTATGCAGTCCCCAGGGTCCTCTCATCTCTGTTCCTGGATTTGGCAAACACCATACACACTAGTGATATTCCTGTTTTTCCCATTCAGCTTTCTCTTCTGAGGAATATATATGTGCTTACTTGACATACCACCTATATATTTGATAGACAACTCAAAATCACTTGACTCAAAACTGAAATTTTAGTCTTCCCACTCAACCTCCTCACCCTTTTGAATGACTCACCATTTACTCACTCAAGCCACAAACTTGGAAGTCCTTAGATTTTTCCCTTTTCCTCACATTTTAGATCTATAAGTTCTGTAGTCCTTATCTTTTAAATATTTCCTACACCCAATCCCTCCTCTTTGTTACGTGCAAACCCTTACTATTGCAAGTAACATTCTCCTTCCTTGATTGACCACCTACTTGCTTCTGCAAATTCATCTTCATTCTCTGTCTACACTCTAAATTTGCAGTTGGCTGAAATATTCAGATTTCTACTCCTTTTTATCTCTCCTGCCTCTTTACACTGGCTGTTCCCTTTGCCTATCCACTGCCTTGATTTTCCTGCTTGGTAAATTTGTATTCCTCAGAGTTCAGCACATCTGTGGAGTTTTCCTTGATATCACCAGATAGAGCTGGCCATGGTACCAAATTAACACCTTGACACAATAACCATCTGAGCTTTAGCTTTGTCAGAAAGAAAATGGATAAATCATGCATCTACATAGTGGCATTTTTAAGAGCAATAAATGAATAAAGTCCTCAGAAAAATTCCTGGTATATAATAAACTTTCAATCTCAGACATTATTATTATTACTACCAGTAGGGTACTATTACTATTACTAATAAATTGCCCTCAGTATGCCAGGTTCTGACTAGGTGCTAGAAATATATGACAGATATGTATTATTCACACGTCTGTTCTTCTTGTAGACATTAAGATATTTGAGATCAGAAAATTCACTTTATTTAACTTTAAATATCAAATGCCTGACATAATTCCTGATACAGACTGGGGTCCTAAATAAATTAAGAAAGGATTGGTAGCATGTCAAATTCCTTTAACCTGATTATTTTCATCATCATGCCAGGATGTCAATCTTAGGAAAAGGTAGATTCTCTAATTTGAATATATGGAGAAAATAGGGGGAAAACCTATATATGTCTATAAGACATAATGCATAGCTTAGGATTAATATACAACCACTGCTTTATTATATATGTGAACTATTCAGTTGGAGGTTAGAGTGTAACAGGGTCTTGCTATCATGCTATAATTTCAGGATCAATATTAAAGAAGAATCGCATCTTTGATATTTTTATTTCTTCTGACCCTGACAGTAATGAATTCACTTGAATGTAGTACAAGTTAAACTAGCCTTATGCCAAATTCTACTTTTCAGGGTATGTAGAAAAGATGATGTTATATGTCTTCACACTATTTCCAATATCCATCTTACAAAGGTATAAAAAACTGATGCATATTAAGAAATCTGAATAGAAGATGTTGGTATTGATTTAAGTCAAATGCATTAAGATTTTCAAAAGGAATTAACACGTAGGTGAGTTTTATGGCCTCTCCCCAGAAATACTAGGTGTAGCTGTGTAACTGCTTATACATAGCTGAGAGTCTTTGTTTTAATAATGCATTTCCCTGTTATATTATTTATTATTTTAAAAAGTATAAACATACTTTTTTCAAATATATTGATGACACTAAACAATTAAACAATAAAAATAATGAAGTAGAATTGCAAAAATGACAAGAATTGTATATGAACAAAATATTTTAATTAATTCCATGAGGTAAACTTGGCACAACACATTTTACACTGACACAGTCATTTATATGGTGTTTCCTTCTCCTCTTGTCTTCACTGGTAAGCAGAAAAAATTTAAACCTGAATTAAAACATAATTACTGATTACTTAAAAGTTTTCCTACTCATAATTGCTCTATGGAAAATACTAAATTAAACCATAATTTCCAAAAGATAAAATTAAAATTATGCATTTGGTTGAGCATAGAATTTGGTAAAAAAGACAAGACAGACACAACAGAACAATGAGAAAGAAAATAAAATTCATCTATTGACGTTGTAATCATGGAACTCCTTATTTTCTTGTCTTGTCTAAGTACCTTGTCAAAGATACCAATGCTTTTCTTACCTTATGTGAATATCATAAGGAAAGCACCTGCATTGGCCTCTTCCCGTCGTAGAGATTCACTGAAATGACTCTAAGGCATATGAATGGGAAAAAATTTATAAACCTTCCAAGAATAAGAATAACTTTCATTCAATTTTTTCAGCAATTTTTAAATTTAGGTATGGTGCCAAATTAACACCTTGGCACAATGGACATCTGGGCTTTAATTTTATCATAAAGAAAGTAGGCAAATCATGCATCTACATCATTGCATTTTTGTAATGTTTTTGTTTTAATTTAAAGTAATTATTTACACAAAATTAGATATACCTTTCTCTGGTTAAACATAATGAATGATGCAACAAGACTTATTTGTTGAATAAACACTTGTTTGTTCAGTTGCTTATTATAGTGTTTTAACCCCAAATCAGAAATTTAAAAAATTTAAAAAGCAATAATTGTGGGAAAACAAGTATTTACACAAATGATTTTATATTCTCGTCTCAAAACAAAAGCTATTCACATCAATAATGAAACTAGGGATGGGAAGGGAAGAGATGAGCAGTTAACAGTTCATTTAAATGGTCTAATGTAAAAAATCAAGGCTTTACCCAATTCAGAAGTTAGGTAATTGAAAACAAGACAACCAGGTTGTATTGGTCTGTTCTCATGTTGCTATAAAAAAATTGCCTGAGACTGGGTAATTTATAAAGAAAAGAGGTTTAATTGACTCACAGTTCTGCAGGGTTGGGGAGGCCTTAGGAAACTTAAAATCATGGCAGAAGGGGAAGCAAACACATCTTTCTTCACATGCAACAGGAAGGAGAAGATTGAGCTCCCAGTGAAGGGGGAAACCCCTTATAAAACTATCAGATCTCATGTGAACTAACTCAGTAGCATGAGAACGGGATGGGGGAAACTGCCCCATGATTCAATTATCTCCACCTGGTCCCTCACATGACATGTGGGGATTATGGGAATTACAATTCAAGATAATATTTGTGTGGGTGGGGACACAGACAAACCATATCACAGGTTGACCTCATTTTCTTAAGAAAGGAAAAAGAAGAATTTGAGTTGCTCTAGTTTACTATTTCTCACTGAAACTAAGATTATCACTCTTCAAATAACTAAATTATTCATGAAAGTATGAGCACACTTATGAAAATTTGAAAAATGTAGAAAAAAATTCCAAATTACTCAAAAACTACCATATGTTATTGTCTTGGTTAATTTATTTGTAGAGTGTTTTTATATACTCATTGTGCCAGAGATTTTTAGTTATTTCCCACCTTTTCTTTCTTGTTAGACAAAACTCCCTTTCACAACAGAGGCTGAAAATACCAAGTGCTTGTTTTCCCAGACTCCCTTGCAGAAAGGACATGTGGCCAATGGGAGCTGAGAGGTAGTCTGATTAAGGTAGGGCAGTTATTTCTTCTGGGAAATATTTTGCTTCCTGTTAAAATAGGAACATATGAGAAGGATTTGAGGAGAAAAATGTTCAGTCATCTTATGACCATGAGGTGACAGCTAAGAGAAATTCACACAGCACTGACCTTTGAGAGTCAACATTGAAATAGCATATCTTTATTAAGGTGTGTACTTAGTGAAGTGAGAAAAAATAAGCACTTATTGTTTACACCACCTTTAGTCAGATATTCTGTTACCTGTAGTGAAAAATATCATAAACAGCATATTTATATAGGTAGTTACAATCACAGTATGCATAAAATTTTACATCTTGTTTTTGTCATACAATATTTTATTATTTTCTTACATTGCAACATAGTCCTTAGAATTGTTGTTTCATGGCTGCATGATGTGACTTCATATGAACATATTACAGTGACAGTTTCTACAAGACTCACAAATATTATTGCAAATGAAATCATATTAAGACCAATACCTCCAGTTCTGGTGTTTTTGAACTCCCATTGCCTACATGACAATGTTACTTTCTAAAGCAGGGGTCTATGAATGGGCAAGCCCTCCTGTAATTATCTGCAATGTTTAGGTTATATTCTGTGCCGGTGTTCATTTATGGAAATACAAGGCTGAAAAGTTTGAAATAGATGTTTTTCTTGTTATTTAAGTTTCTTTAAAAGATAACTGACTGCTTAAATGAAATAATAATAATAGTGTGAGGTGTATAACATATGTAAAAATAAAATGTAAAGCAACAAAAGCACACAACCAGGAGAGAAATGAATGTATATAATTATAGTTTCTATATTAAACATGAAGTGGTATAATATCACTTGAAGGTAAATTGTGATTATTTTAAAATGTTTACTGTAAATCCTAGTGCAATTATCAAAGTAAATAAGGAAATAAAGGCACCCAAATAAATAAAATCAAATCATGAAAAACGCTTTCTTAAAGGAAGGCAGAAAAAAAGGAAAGGGGGAAAAAAGATAGGATACTAGAAAGAAAATTGCAAGATAATAGACTTAAACCTGACCATATTGATAACCAGATACAGTGAGAATAACCTACCCACCCCAATTCAAAGGTAGATTCTGTTAAATTGGCTAAAAAAGCAAAACCCAATGATATGTTGCTGACAAGAAAAAAACACTTTAAAGACACAAATAGATTAAAAATAAAAGTATGAAAAATATTATAGCATGCTAATGTTGTTTTAAGAAGAATGACTATAAAAATATCAGACAAAATAGATTTCAGAGCAAAGAATGATAATGAGAATTCTTTTAAACATTTCATAATGATAAAGGGATAATTCATTAAGAGTACAAAACATTCCTAAATATTTGTGCATCTAATAACAGAGTTCCAAAAGCTATGAACAAAGAAAAGAAACAACAACTGATAGAACTGCAAGAAGACATACACAAATCCATGACACATGACAAAGATTTAGGTACCACATTCTTAATAAATAATTAATGGAACAAGTGGACAGAAAAATCAGTATGGATACAGAAGGCTTGAAAAACATCATCAATGAATTTGAACTTTGCCTGACATCTGTAGAACATTTCTCCCAACAACAGCAGAATTCACATTCTTTTTAAGTGCACATAGGACACTTACACAGATAGACTATAATATGGAACATGAAACAAGTTTCAGTAAATTTTAAATGATTCAAATCATACAAAGTATGTTCTCTGATCATAATGATCAGAGAACAATTAGTAGCAGAAAGATTTATTTAAATTTCCAAAGATATGAAAACACCTTTGTATAAAGAAGAAATAAAAAATAAAATTAGAAAGCATTTTTAATTAAACAGTGAAAAACACAACAGGCCAAAATTTATGATTGGCTGCTAAAGCAGTGCTTAATAGCACTAACAAGTTTCTAGGCTAAACACACAGATTAGAAAAGAAGAAAGGTCTCAAATCAATATCCTCAGCTTTTAACTTAAAAGCTACAAAGAGAAAATAAAACCAAAGCCAAAGTAAGCAAAAGAAAAGAAATAATAAAGATTAGAATGGAAATAAATGAAAAATAAAACAGAAAAACCATAGAGGAAATCAATACAAGCAAAAGCTAGCCCTCTGAGCATAGCAATAAAATTGATAAACTTTAATTCAAGTTGATCAGAAATAAAAGAGAAATCACAAATTACAAATATCAGGAATGAGAGAGATGACATTACCACAGAATCTACAGATATTTAAAAGGTAAAAATAAATGATTGTGAATAACTTTATTCCAGTAAATTAGACAACTTAGTTGAAATGAACCAATTCCTTAAAAAACACAAACTACTAAAGCTCATTCAAAAGGCAATATATAACCCACATATTTCTATATCTACCAAAGAAACTTAATTTTTAGTTTAAAATCTTTGCATAGAGAAAACACCTGGTCAATTTTTTTTTTTTTTTTTTTTTTTTTTTGGCATCTTGCTGTGTCACCCAGGCTGAAGTGCTGTGACACGGTCTCAGCTCAATGCAACCCCCGCCTCCCAGGTTCACACCATTCTCCTGCCTCAGCCTCCCAAGTAGCTGGGACTACAGGTGCCCGCCACCACGCCCAGCTAATTTTTGTATTTTTTGTAGAGACGAGGTTTCACCATGTTAGCCAGGATAGTCTCAATCTCCCGACCTCATGATCAGCCTGCCTTGGCCTCCCAAAGTGCTGGGATTATAGGCATGAGCCACCACGCCTGGCCCTCAAATGGGTTTTATTGGTGAACTCTAACAAATATTTAAAGGAAAAAATGTTATCACTCCTAAATAAACCTTTCTAGACCTAGTATTCTAGTCTTGACAATATATGATACAACTTACTAAATGAATGATCACCTACCAGGTACTCTACTAACATTATTTTACTTAGTACTCACAAGAAACCTAAAATGTGGATGACCATCATTTCACAAGTAACAAAAATCAGGTCTAAGAGATGAATTAATTTACCCACCTTCCTAGGATGTGGGTAAGGAAGTGACAAAGCAAGGATTTTATAATTCCTATCTCCATAATCCTTTCATTATTCCCTAGTGAATCTCTTGTAATTCCTGAATTATATTTTTTGATACTTCTTTGCATTTTTACATACTGTTCCCTCTGCATGGAATGCATTTCTTCACTTCTTCACTTGGTAAACTTTTATTCAACCTTCAAGTCTCAGCATGTCTCTGAAACATGTATTCCCTGACACTACTGGTATCAGTGTAAACTGTAAACTATCTGGATAAAAATTTGAAAAAAATTAATCATAATTCTAAATTATATTTTTTTAGATTATTTTACTTAGTACTCACAAGAAACCTAAATTATATATATTATCAGAAGATTCACATATATAAATTTATCCTCAGAAAAACAAATTGAACTAGCATATAAAGGGCATATAGAAAACTGATTATTATAGCACTAATATTTTATAATGCTTTCCAGCAACATGGTGAACTGAGTGAACCCAGAAGTCGCTCTTTCCATACATATGTAGATGTACTAGACAAAATAAAACAAAAATACATAAATCACAGCCAAGCATTAAAAAAGAAGAAAAGGAAAGAATAAAAGAATGGAAAAATCCTTACTTCTGAAAAATGAAGAGAACAATCAAAGCTGTAGATACGTAACTGATGCCATGACAGGAGACTAGGGTATCAGACACGACACAGTTCTGAAGCTCTGGCAAATGAATTACTACTACTCATATGGGAGTAGGAAAGTACCCTTAAACCAGTTCACAAAGAGTAGTTGAGACTGAGTGTCCTGGAAATGCCTCACAGCCTTGAAGGATGCCACACTGATGTAAAGGGGAGTTGAAAACAGAGTCACAAGAGCCAGAAAACATTGTGGGCCAGGTGTGTAGTTCATGCCTGTAAACCCAACACTTTGGGATGTCAAGGTGGGAGAATTGCTTGAGGCCAGGAGCGCGAGACTAGCTCAGGCAACACATAGTGAGATCTCATCTGTACAATATTTTTGTAATTAGTCAGTCATGGTGACATGCCTCTATAGTCCTAGCTACTCAGGAGGCTAAGGTGGCAGGATATCTTGAGCCCAGGAATGAGAGGCTGCAGGGAGCTGTGATCACGCCACTGCACTCCAACTTGGGCGACGGAGTGAGACCCTGCTTCAACAAGGAAAGAAAGTTGCAAAGTATCTTGCTGGGTGCTAAATTTTTATAACGTGTTTTCATTTGATCTAATAATTTACTGGGTTCTAAATAGGTATGATCACTTTTCAGACAAGTTATAAACACTCTTTCTCACTACCACTCCAAATATATTTAGAAATTTGTATTTTATTAACCCTGATCCATTATGCTTACAACCCTTTACATAGAACCTTCAGTTTCCAGCCAGTATGAGCTTGGAAGGAGACGATGGACAATGGGAACAGAAAGTGTGGTAAGGAAAGTCATGATTGTCCTAAACTTCCTTACAAGACCTGGTAGCTCATAGCACAGGCTTTTGAGGCAGTAAACCTGGGTTTTCCATTTATATCCATGTGATCTTGACAAACTCATTTTAATGTTCTAAGCCCAAATTTCATAATCTATAAAGTGGGGATAATGATAATAGTACCTACTTTAGAGTTGGTTTATAAGAACTAAGTAAGACAATGTATGTGTAACATCTAGCAAGGTGCCAGGTTCATAGAAGAAACTTTAATGAAGTTTAGATGCTGCACTGTCACTATCATCCTTACTATAATTGCCTGCTCCCCAAGGTGGTGCCTCCCTGCAGCAGGATTGTGGAGTTTGCAGATACATTCTCTTTGGCAGCCATTACGGGAAGTCTGAGAAATGTGTGGCCCTCTCTGTCCACTACACAGCCTTATTGACTCCACTATTAACTGCATGCCAGTTGCTGATAACACTGGACCTCATGACTCTGCCAATTGTCATAAGTAGAGCCTGACAATGTCACTCAAGTTACTGTCCAGCAGCTGCCAACACCACTCACATGTATTTGTGCAGGCCTCCTTCTAAATTTCCACCAGTAGTATTCTTCTCACTATGCTGTTTTCAGGAAGTCTTTCTCTTTTGTGTTTTTAATAATGCCATAGCTCTTTTATTAGAGTCTGTCTCCCTCCAACCACCCATAACAATGGCAAACAAGAAAATGTCTTTCTATACACATTGCTCAGAGTCCAGCAAAGGAGATGGGCATAATAACAATAGGCTCTATATAACATATTAGTTTCACTGGCTATCATCTTTTTTCCTTCTCTTTATCTTCTTTAATGGTGTTTATGTTTCTGTGTTTCAAGTCTGCTTGTCAGAACCCTAGTTCAGATAACAGGCTTCGTTGTCTCATTGGGCGTCTTGTCTGCAGATTCTCCTTCCTTCTAATCCAACATGTCATTTCTAGATTAATCTTTCCAATGACTTGCTTTAATCACATCAGATACTTACATTAAAAAAAAAAAAAAAACTTTTAGTCTGTTTACTTTGCTTCTTATAAGTCCTCTTTCTTGAGGACCTGGAAGAAGATCTTTGGAGACCAGGTCCCAAGATAATTTAGGTACACAATCACCCCTGCTGAGACCACTCAAGTGCTGAAAAGTAGCCCAGCTCCTTCACTGTCTGTATCTCAGGATGAGCTCCCTGTCTGCTAGGAACACCCCCTGGAATTTGAGAGAGCACGTTTCTTACCATCCTACCTTCACTTTATTTTTGAAATTTGTAGATGCATTAAGGAGATAGGCCTCTCTGTCTTCTGCTGACTATTGCACATTAACTTAGTTCCCAGGCCAGCTGACTCGAGAAGGACTGCACAGTGTCAGTCTGAAACTCAGAATGTTGGGCACACTCCTCAAATTACAACTGAAATTGGAAGGTTCCTATCTCTAGCAAGCACATTCCTCCAGACATAGATCCCAAGACCTATGTCCATTTGTTCTGCTTATCAATCTATTGTCTCTTAGCTCCAAACCCACTTATCTATACTTGACTTTGCAACACTAGTGCTGCAACTCTGCAAAGCCCATTTCTGCATTTCACCTCCATAGTAACATTTCTGTTAGACTCTGCCAATAGGGGACACTAGAGGGATTCTGCTAGAAGAAAAGAGGAGGAAGAGCCTTGATATCTCCTGTTTTGCTTCCTGACTCCTTACTGTTCCTCTGAGCATCGTGATAGCAATGACTCTTCATCCCAGCAGTAGAAATTCCTTCCTGCAAAAGCAGATAAATCAGTTTTGCAGAGTTTTGAACACTTTTAAAACGAGCTCCCTCATGACCTCCCCACTACCACCATGAGACAAACACACTAGTGGTCTGGCACCCACTTCTTGGAAGTCTGGATCCCAGACTCATGGGATCTCAGACTCCTCTGTAGTCTGAGTTTCAGCTCTACAGAACCCATCTGCTAAGTCTTAACAATTTTAACCATTTCCCTTTTTCTCCTTTAGGAACTCATCCTGTATTTGCTGGCTCAGTAACACCCTAGAGTTCCCTTTTACCCTATAGATTACCTAGTTAACAAATTTTTGACTACATCCTTGCAGATACAGCATCATGAGACTATTGGTCTGTCAATTCTTTTTGCCGCCTCCCAACTTCTCCATCAAAATGTAGAGGTGAGCATGCACAGGGTAGGGGTGGGATGGCAGGGGGCATAGCCTCTGTAACCTCAGTGTTTCACTTTACCATTCTCAGCACTCCAGGACTGTTTAACCAACACTGTAAATTAAAATTTATCTGTTAAATGAACTATAATAAAATCTTTCTGTTTTCCTATCTGGATTCTGACTGATACAGCCATATTCTTGGTACTAAGTAATGTCACTATAATTGCCACTGTTAATTGGACAGAGGATGAACACCTGTTCCAAAGAGCCCAGACCATAAAGTCAAACTGCCTGGCTCCATATCCCAAGCCTAACCCCTGCTAGCTGTGTAAAATTGTTACATAACCTTTCTGTTTCTTTCTCTTTCTTTCTTTTCTTTCTTTCTTTCTTTCTTTCTTTCTTTCTTTCTTTCTTTCTTTCTTTCTTTCTTTCTTTCTTTCTCTCTTTCTCTCTTTCTCTCTTTCTCTCTTTCTCTCTTTCTCTCTCTCTCTCTCTCTCTCTCTCTCTCTCTCTCTCTCTCTCTCTCTCTCTCTTTCTTTCTTTCTTTTGAAATGGAGTCTCGCTCTGTCACCCAGGCTGAAATGCAGTGACATGATCTCGGCTCACTGCAAGCTCCACCTCCCAGGTTCACGCCATTCTCCTGCCTCAGCTTCCTGAGTAGCTGGGACTACAGGTGCCTGCCACCGCACCTGGCTAATTTTTTTGTAGTTTTAGTAGAGACGGAGTTTCACCGTGTTAGCCAGGATGGTCTCGATCTCCTGACCTCGTGATCCACTCGCCTTGGCCTCTCTTTCATTTCTTAAATAGACAAATAATACTTCATAAGGTTGCTGTGAAAATTAAATGAATTGATACATGTGTGATACTTAGAATAATAATAAGTATTATCTATTATTTTTATTAAAATATTTCTTTTTCAAGAATTTGAAATACTTTTCAAAATCACTTAATTAGTAGTAGAATATGCAAAAGAAGGCTAGAGTATGAGAGAAAAGCAGAAACAAGTTGAGTAAATACTGTAGTTAGTGCTGGATAACTAGATTTCTCTCAGACCACTAGAACTATAATATCCTGAAAGAAAATGAAATCTGTTAACCATCACATGTCTCTGCACTTTTTATCCTATCTTCAAATAACTTACAGTCAATTACAACACAGCTTGATAAATGCTAAAACAGAAAACTGTAAAATTGTGTAGGGTCATGGGAGAAAGGCTGGAGATGATTCCCTGGAGACAGGATATAAAAAGGGAAACAATGAAGAAAGGAGACAGAGCATATGCAAAAAGAATGCTCAAGAGAGAGCTCAATATTTCAGATACATGTAAACAATTATCCTGCACCACACGATACATGTAGAATGTGGGAGAAAATAAAGCTGAAGATGTGAACAGAGGCCAGATTATCAAGTCATGGTTACAAAGCCAAGGAGACTGAAAACCAGGAGTAGTTCTCAATTTAGTCTCTTCCCCATTATCTTGGTAAAGCAGAGACAACTCCATGTGTTTATTATGCTATTTAATTTCTTTCAGTGTACCCAGGAAGACTACATTTTCCAACTCTCCCCATTAGAATTAGATGTGACCTACTGACAAAGTTCAGACCAAAGGAATGTAGGTAGAAATAGTACACACTAATTAAAGAATCAGTGATCAGCTGTGCAAGAGGCAGGAAAATTTCTTGGCTTCCTGTTCCAGGAAAATATCACCTGCCACCAAGGGGAAAGATGACAGAAAACATGACTCCCCCCCTACCATCCTCCACTAATGCTAGGAAAAACCAACTGCTGCTGGTAGACAATCAGGAAATAAAAAATTTGTGCTTAGGGCCTTGTACTGGTGTAAAAGAGATGTCCAAGGCTAGTGGGGAGAAGCGGGAAACTTACACATGTCAACTCTCTCACTGACAGAAGACAGAGTTTTGCTGAGATCAATGAAAGGAAGGAAAGCTGCTTGCCCTCTAAAGTCCATGCTGTGTTGAAGGGAAAACATGTCTGTCACCGGAGGAGAAACTGAACATTGTAAAAGCTCTCCCTTGAGACACCAGTGCACAGGCCCTGCATAATACTGAAAATGGAGGACAAGTGAGAGCCACTGTTTTCCCCATAGAGCCATATACTTGTTGCTTGAGTAACAATCTGTGTCTTTGAGAGGGTCAGAAGCAAAGAAGTAAATAGATGGCCCAGGTATGCAGGGCCTATGCACATCTATGAAAGCTGAATGGAAAGCAGGAACACTGAGAAAAACTTCCTGGCATCCAAGCCCCTGAACTAAACACAAGAGAAACACAAGAGAGTAGAACTCTACCATTGAAGTAATTTGAAGTCTGCAGAACATAAAGGTAAATATAGCAACAAAATCTAGGTAAAGGTACTGATTAATTGAATCAAGCCAAAACTAACAGCCTGATAGAAGAGATGAACTTATTTCCAAACATAAACATTATTTACCTTGATCTTTACTGTTCTTTTATACATGATATCTAGAATGTAATAATAAACAATGCAAAATAGCAAGGAAATCTTCACAATTTTTTAAGATGTAAGCAAGATAACTGAATCACACCCAAATGTTGTAACTATCAGAGAAATACTAAAATAACAATGATAATATGTTTAAAAATTTGGTATGAAAAATAAACAGAATGCATGAGCAGAGAGATTTCTGCAGAGAGGTGAAAATACCATAAAAGAGCCAAAGGAATATGCTAGAAGTAAAATACACATCAGAGAGAAAGCATACTTTTGCTGGGCTTCTTAGCAGACTAAACACAGTGGAGGAAATAATCAGTGAATTTCAAAACAGAGCAACATAAATTATTCAAACCAAAGCAAAATAAAAAGAGGAGAGAGAGAATCTGAAACAGAGCATCCAAGAATTATGATATGACATGTCATGGTCTATCACACATGTAATTGGAGATGAAGAAAGTGATTAGAAAGAGATAAAAAAGAAATGTTTACAGAGATAATCATGAAGACTTCTCCAAATCAGCCACAGATTCCAAAAATTCTGAGAACCTCAGAAGGATAAATAGGAAGAAAAACACACCTAAGTGCATCATCATTATCATTAAACTGCTGTAAACCAAAGGTAGAAAAGTTAGATGAATACCAAATAAAAAAGACATAGTATATACAGAAGAGAAAAGATAAGAATCACCATAAACCTTTCTTCAAAAAAAAAAAAAAAAAAAAAAGCAAGTCAGAAGAAAATGAACCATGAACTAGTATCATCAGGTAATGATGTTTTGGTGCAAGCTTAGGGTCCATCAACCTAAGCATCCTAGACCCTTGAAACAAACAGCAAAAAAGAAAAGAACTAGTAGGCATCCTTATACAGCTCTTTTCTTCTTGATTCATGTACCAGTGACAGGTATACAATAAAACAAAACAAAAACAAAAACAAATTAAAAAAATTTTTTTTTACCCCACTGCCTATTCAAACCCTACAAAGGTATGATTATTTTCTCTGCTACTCGGATGAAATTGAGAGGAAAAGCCATGACTTTTTGGTTACTCATAGGTAATAAAAAATTCTCTGATTGCATCTGGTCACAAAGAGAAAGTCTCGTTTCAGCAATTAAAATGTCCTATCCATGTAATATCAAACTTCATCTAAAGTTAGAGCTTCTCCGCAGCCCTAGTTGGCCTACTATAGGTTGTTACCTGCAGCAGGAAAGAGGTGTTGTGGGTTCCTTCTCTATTTCCTCTATTACTTTGCAAGTCCTACATAGGTGGTCTAACTTTAGAATGTGGAATAGCTGGCAAATATTGTTTTGGGGCTTTGGCCAAAACACAGAGTCAGAAATAGTTCAGCTTTAACATCCTGTTGCATATCCTTGGTAAAACAACTAAAACGCACAATGTTCATGCAGCTTTTCACTCCATATGTTGCATGTTGAGCTGGAGAATTCAAGGGCAGGCAGTAGAATAACAAAGTGGGCATGCTCAGGCTCTTTACAGGAAATACCTAACCACACATGTCACAATCAACTGCAGTGCTTCCTCACTTTCCCACCAGCTTACCCTGAATTGATGAGGAAGAGACAGACCCCTGTAGGATGTGAGATCTTAGTCTAAAGAGGTATTTTTATTTATGGTATTTCTTAACAGGCTTATGTTTTACTAATTAAAACACACAAACTTGTGTTCTATACCAAAATGCCTCTGTTTTAGAATTAAAAATTATGTTTTTTTCTAACATTTTTCTTAAAATTGTTTCTCTAGAGACATGTATCACACTTAATGTCTAATTCCAGTTTAAAACCAGCAAAATATCATATGACCCAGTCTGGTCAATCACAGTCTGGAAATCATGGTGTTTATGTAATTCTGAAGGATGCATTTGGATTTAGATTTTCTTGTATTCCTCTTGTTAATACATGGCCATTTGAGTTGTTTTTAGCAGAAATGTTTAAATACCTGCTTAGAGGAAAGCAAACATTTGTTTTCAGAAAGCATATTAACCAAATAAACACCTGGGCCCTTTTTTAGACATTGGTTTTGTTCCCTTCACCTTTCCTCTTAACATATCCCCTTACAGTCTTGATTAGTCTCCAGTTTCAGGAAGCACTCAGCTTAAAATAGAAATCAGTAATATTATTGGAAAGAGAAAGGAAACTTTAGAAATATAACTTTTTTACTCATTCTAAAGGAAATTGGTCCTGCAAGAGAACCAAGCTAAAAGCAGTGTTGAGTTGAGTACACTTACAAATTCATTATGTGACAACAGGTCTGCTACACCTGTTATGGGCTCATTCACCTATCAGACTTTATCTATAGTTTTTCTACCTATAACTGCAACGATAATGAGAACAGGGAGATTCCTCACAAAACTCTATAAGCTCAGAGCTGATACTCTGGTGAGACAGGTACTCAGAGATAAGTGGAAACTATTCAGCTCTATTTCAGTTCAAAAAGCTAACTCCTGCCATTCCAAGATAAACATCCCTAGAGTTATTGGTGAAGTTAATATCACACTGGGAAATGAATGGCTGTATGAGCTAGCTGCAAAAATAGGCAGAGTCACTGAGTCAGAACAAGAGAATAAAGAAGCTAGTTAGCTGTTTCTAATTTTCAAAAATTAAAAAAAAATCCTTCTAAATGCAAGAGGTTAAACCTAGAACTAGGGATATTAGTGGTTTAGTGAAAAGTGAACTCAAAGTCTAGGAAAGTATTTTTAAAGTGTAACTCCTAAGACTTGCGTCAGGATCACAGGTGGGGATGTGGGTTGCCCAGCTTGTTAAAAAATGCAGACTCTTAGACCTAACACTAGACCTGCGGAATAAATATTGGGAGTTGAACATTGCCACCCAGGAGATCCTTATTGATGTTGTTGAGTGAAAACCACTAGATTAAGATCTAATAGATCAATAATACAAGGAGGAAGAAATTATGAGTCTCTGAGAGTAAAATAAGCTACCAACAAGAGGGCAAAAGATCAATAGATTCACCATCCCTGATTCACAGCTGTGAAATCTATAAAGTTCTGAAAAACCTAAAGTGTTTTTGGTAACTTACTTAGAGGCCATTCCCAATCGGATCTAAACTTATTTCTTGGCCAAAAAAAGTAATTCATACTTGAGTGAGATTATATATAACCTTTATTCATTCGATTTTGTTTGTATGCTTGGGTTTTTCAGCATAGTCACTATGTGTTGGCCCAAATGAAGTCAGTTTGTAATATAAGATAGATGGTACTTTATTCTGAATTCACAAATGCACTTAGCTCAAAGAGTTTCAGATGAGGGAATGAGTATCTGCAGTTGTTTAAGGACTTTTCAGTTGCAGGAAAATAATACACCTAAATGAGCCTCAACCTAAACAAATATTGGGGGAACATCTGTGAAAGATAAAGGGGAAAGGCAGGAGGAGGAGGTGGGATGAGCCATTGAACTGCAGTGCAGACCTGACACCTGTGAAAGGAGAACAGGAGGGAAGGAGGAGTGAGCCTGGTGAGCTCTGGACTTCAGGCTAATCTTATTCTACCCAATACAGTTCGCATTTTGAATTGTCTTTCTCGATATGTATTTTTCAAACCATTTATCTTCACTTAAGGTTTGTAAAATATGATTACTATAAGTTAAATACGTAAAAAATGTTGTCCTATCATGGCCATTCTCATTCGGGCCATTGAGAGCCTGAGAAAAAAGCTCTCAAAGGAATCACTGGTCTCCAGATCAGAGAAACCATTTGGTTATCTGCTGTAATATACATTTTGCCCAGTCCATTGTTGCTGATGGAAGAGACCCGAATCAAAAGTGCATTGGTTGACAAGGGCTAGAGCCAACTGATCCCAGTCCTTTTCTTCCATTTGCCCTGCATAGTTGCCATGGTTTTTGCTTCTCTGAATATCTTCTGAGGACCTGCGCTTAAGGAATCTGTCTGGCTGTTACAAGCTAAAATTAATAAACAAAATAGACCTTATAAGGTTCTTACCTGTCTTACTGATTTGGACACTTTGCATATCCTCAAACTCTACCAGACTTTTTTTTTCTTTATAGCCAGATAAAGCGGAATTTTCCAGACAAGTTTTATCAGATACTGATAATAGCCATTACATGACAAGATTAAAGGGATAAATTAGCACTCCATGCTAACCTCTGTTACTAAGACATAAAGGAAATCCGATATGTTTTAACTAGGTGGGATTTTTCCATAAAATAGACATTTATAGGGCCATTTATTTTGTAAATTTTCTTGTTAACGGTGTTTAGGTGTAACTCTTTTTCCTTTGTTTCTTTGCTTTTTCAAAACAGTGGTCACCTTGAAAATCAAATATTTTTAAAATCACCAACTTAAATGTTTCTTCTTGTTCTGGTTTTCATGGGTCCTCTATGGGTGTCAGGTGTAAAAAGAAAAGAAGGGAAAAAATGTTCACTAGTCGGTGCCCTTGCCTCAGAGTTCAATTCTACTTGTTCTCAGAGATTTTAGCATCACACTCATTACTTATTTATATCTTTCCTCTTTTTTCCACTTTGCAGATAATTGCTACTTAATTGATACTGCTTCTATGCAAACCTAGTCACGAGACACACTGCTAAATACAGGAATCATTAATCTGTGTGTATGTTGTAGATTTCCTTTAAAAGGGAGACTGAAATAAGCAAAGTCATTAGCAGTTTATTTGCAACAGTGCACTTATGGAAAGCTCTGTGGAGGACACATCGACAGTCAGTATGTAACTGAGCAATTAACACAGGGCTTCTGCACTTTGGGTGTTAGCATGGGAGTAAACAGAAGCAGATGTGAAGTGTTTGTGCTGTTAGCATGCATGGTCTGTTCTGACATATGCAAATACCACTCACGCTTACAGAACCTGCAACCCCTATTGTACCATGACCTTAGTGATGAAGCCCTATGACAGAAGCGCTTCATTTGCACTGGGTGCTTTTAATTATTAACAGGCCAATACCACCTTTTCTTGTTATTAGAGCTTAGCAGAAAGCCAGGTGAGGAAGCATACACAAACAATTTGATAATACTCTAGTTCTCAGCTTGCCTTGACAACTGCTCTCTTGCCAGCGGACTCCCTGAAAATAGAGAACAATTAAAGCCAAAGAACACATAAAGAGTCTCAAAAGACTGACAGATGGGATCACCTGTGCAAGTCAGGCATAAAGTTGGATAGTTTTCTCTGTGGGACTCAGGTAGAGCCTGTGATGAACCAGTGGTTTCATGCAGGCAGGAGAATCTTGGTCTTGAGATAGATTTGTCCACGAGAACTCAATTTATCATTTTTCCCTTTCTTAACTGGGATTTGGAAAATTATTGCTCACTAGAACAATTAAATTAGAAGCAAATGGCATGACTTTCTGTCTGTGTATCTTTAAAGGACATGTCTTAGGCCTCATCTTTTATACCACTTGCCTTCTGGAAAAGAAAGCAAATTTCATTGTGCAATATGTAATTTCTTCCATCTCACTGTCAGTAAATTGTAAGATATCTCACCACTAAAGAAAGGTTCTTTGAGTATTTTAAAAGTCATATATGCATCTCAGAAATGACAACACTTCATTAAAAAGAAAACTGCAACAAAGATTATTCTAGAGCCTTTGCAGTCTATAAATGGGAAACCTACTTGTGGGTAGATTGATGAAAGCCACGTGGTAGCTATTAGCTAGTAAGGATTTTTTTTTTTTTTTAATTCTCTAAATTATAGCACAACATACCTTTAGGGCGATGAGGAGAAACTTGCCCTCAATTCTTTATTTTATAAAGAATATTTTTGAGACCATGTGTTGCTGCATATGTATATATATTCCAGACTTATGTTTTCCTATGACTAAGCTAGACCCACTTTAAGTACATCCCAGTGGAATGAATTAATTTGAACCATTAGTACATTCTACTATAGATATCCTAACATTTACTCTGATCTTTTACCAAAACCCTGGTTTTCCATCATCCCTTTGTAAAAATACCTTACATACAACTTGACTAAAGCTATTAAGGTGAGGGGCTGAAATAACATATCTTAGACTTATTGAATTGAAATCCTATCCTCTCTGCGAAAACGGAATCAACTAAATGAAATATGAGGCAGATTCTTTACTCCTCAAACTCATTGTATAATGCAGGTCTCAGATTTGGGGGAAATAGCAAATACTAAATCCTGTGCAGAGTGTAAATCTTCATTTGCTCATAATCTTAACAGCATTGTCTCCATCTTTATTTAATTTGGATATGAACTCTATTTTTCTAGGTTTTTACATTTCTGTCCAGATAAAGTAAAATTTTTCCCTAGTCACATTCTACACATAGTGAGACTCATGCTTAGGAAAATAAATTAAGGTCAATTTCATTTATTAAAACAGTACTTAAATTCTTAGGAATATACTCTATCAAGTAAGCAACACTTCCATGAGCAAGGTCAGAAGGGAAGTGAACAGAGGAAGTAGGAAAACTAGGAAAGGCAGTAAGGATTCACGAAGTGCAATATAATTTGCTTTGAAGGCCTTGATTTTTGAACTGGAATATGTCTCAATATAACAAGAATTCCGAAAGGAAATGTTTTTGATCTAAGTATTTTGTTTACTATGGTGAGATGAGGCAGATACAAACTTCTGAATTGTGGAATCAGGTGCCCTGGGTCATGGGCTGTGGTGGAATATGTAGACAGGAAATTGATAGGAGAAAATATCCACAGGTCTTTTACATTTCTGCATGTCTTGTGGGCAGAGTTTTTTTTTTTTTTTCCTTTCCAGACTCTCTTGTTAAATATGTTTGTATAGAAAACAGCCTTAGAATATAGAGATGGTGCATTCCTCCAGAGGAAGAGGCAGATTTATTTACTGTTCAGTAAAATAAAGACAATGTCTCCCTCCAGGGCATAATCAAGCACACTTACTATCCATTATAAAATATTTGGCTACCCAAGCTCCAATTTCATTTGCCTGGAGCATAGTCCAGTGCATGTGCACTTATTATCTGGCCCTCTTTGGTTGTGAAATCTAGGGCTCAGAGACCCAGGAGAGAATATGCTGATTCTCCTGCCATGAATAATGAAGTTTTTTGACTCTGACAAAGGAATCTCACATATTCTGCAATCATTCATAAAGCTGTGGCAAGCTAACTTGTTCACTCCCAAGTGGAGAAAAATCTCAGAACTTTCATAGTTCTTGACAGTTTGGCAATGCATATGGATACTGACAAAGACATGATTTCTGGAAAAGAGTAGATTAAAGCCTCATGAGGCAATTAACAACATTTGGAAAAAGTCCCTAGCAATCAATGGTAAACATATAGACCCAATTGGATAGCCTACCTGGCAGTAAATGGTCTTCATTTTATTGCCTACTAATGAGTAGGTATGGGGAGGTTATTGTAGGCCATTACTAGGAAGCAGGTTCACAAGCAGGTGCAGGAAGGGTGCCCTGTTCGTTGCTGACCCTTCTAAATAGCTACTGCTTCTTGGAGCCATAATGGTCCCAAACAAGGGAATACACCCACCATCGTAGGCAGAGCACAAAATAAAGAAGTCTATGTTTCTGCTGCAGAAGCTACTGCTGAAGCCAGACCCCTGCCAAAAGTTGACTCATTGGTCTCACTGGGAGGGAGAGAGGCCGTATTATACAGGGCATGTCACTAATCTCTCTGGCGTTTTGGCTACATCTGGCCTTTCACTTCCTTTCAGGTTTATCTATGATGCCTTACTACCATTGACACATTTTTAGTTTGTATTTGTTCCATTTCAATCAGCCAACTCTGGCCACTAAATGGTATGAGGATTTTAGTTTTCCAGTCTATTTTCAGTTGACAATTGTATACCTCTTATTACAATAGCCACTAAATAATAGATTGATAGTCAAAGATTTTAATAATCTTCCATGCATTATATTATTCACAATCATCTGGTATTCTTGAGTGTTGGAATCATTTATAAATGAAGGATTTCAAAAACTTTCTGAGTCTACCTTTCTCCCCTCTTTCTTGTCCATACACTTCAGTAGGACAGATTAGTCACCAAATATGGCTTCTTACAGAAATTGTTCATCTTTCTTTGGCCACTTCTTGGATAATGATCAGTTTTAAAGGAGAGTGGGGGAGGTTATATAGACTTATTTTGAAAAATTGAGATTCTGTATAACCATTCCTAGACTTGAAGAATCTTTCTTTGCTCTAAAAGCAACCCCAGATGGCCTGGTTGGTACACCCTCCTAGTGGCAGCTCAACCAAAAGGGGAACTAGTGAATTCAAACTTAATTTTTGTTTAGCCACTTGGTTTATCTTGTTGGATTGACATGGTCATAGAACACGAAGATAATGACCACTAGGTTGAGTATACCACTTTGAGAGCCCCCCTGTAGTGATCAACATGGGTCAAAGTGGGAGACAAAAATGAGTTTTTGTAAATTTTATTAAAATATCTGTGTTCACCTTCCACTTAGTCCATTTGTATAAAAAATCTGGATATGAATACAAGATAACTGGAAATAAAGGTAATGTTATAGCTATTCACCAATATCCTAGTGATGGAAGGAAGACAACATCCTTGCCCCCTGGTAAGGAAATACTTCAGACCCCCAGAAGGTATGTGGGGAGAAGGCATTAAGGATTTCTGTCTTTCAGAATCATCGTGCAGCTTCCTTCAGGAATAAAAATGCTCTGTTGTGGCTCTCTCAAGCTGTTGCAAAATCTTGAATATAACTGAGTCCTACATCTGCTGTGGCCTGCCAGACAGGCCTGACCACAATTTGTTTGCTCTTACCCAGAACCTCATTCAGAAATCAATCAAAATTGTAGGTGATGGTCCTGGAAAATCTACCTCTCACACAAAATATCCATTGACCATGGGATATCTTGCGCTTCCTTATTCCTGTAGTTGTCACTCAGTAATTTCATGGGGCAGATGAGTGTCACCTGGCTGGTGCTGTGGATAAACAGGGCAGGTTGGAGTGACTGCCTAATTCAAACAGAACTAAGAATCCTAAGAACTATCAGCCAATGGGAGGCCATATTTCCTACTTGATTGCTGTAAAACTGTGATTCCAATTAGTGTAAGTGTCAGTGGTAGGGTCCAACAATTGTCAAGAACACGTTTGCATGGACACCATGTGTACACAAATACTTCTCGTGTTGAAGCCAAGCATTACCTTGCCTCCTTCCCCAAGACACGGTGACTTGCATAAGAAGACCTTTCAGTGTTTAAAGAAACACAAGCAGTAAATAATTTTGCCTCTCCAAACGAGGCCACCCTTAGTTACCTGGGGGAAGCTTGCCATAAGATAACTGCTTCATCATTTATGTGTACCCTGAAGGCAGACATCCCTATGATGGAAATCACCTAATTAGAAAAGATAGCATGAAATTTATGCTGACATCAGCTGAAGTGATTAATGACTCTACTGCCCAGGATTGTTATGGATGACAAAATTTGCCCTAGATTTTATCCATGTACTCTTATACCTGTATTAATGCCTCAAGCCTAGTGGAAAGGTCAAAACAAAGACTGAAAGACTGTAATAGTCTTGATTAAATTCTATATAAGACAAACTGAAAGTATTTTGATCTCAGCCTTTATTAGTCAGATCAACTGGAATGGTTGATGAAGTAATGTACTCATGGAAAAAATTACCGGAAGCCAAGAGAGTTTACAAACAAGGAATGGGTACTATTTGGAGATAACTATCTATGGATCTTGCATTTCTGCTTGTCTTGAAAAGTGAGACATTGACTGCTCTGTTTCAGGCTACCTTTTCAATTATGCTTGTCTAGAAAACACCCTTGAAAGATAGAGATAATGTTTCCATCTGGAGCAAAAAGCAACTTTGCTTATAGACTTGGAAGATAGTAGGGTCTTCCTCCAGAACAAAGAGTAGGCATGCTTACTGCCCAGTATAATATAAATAATGTCACTCTCCAAGGCAAAAAGTAAACATGCTTCTCACTCATTTTGAAATATCTGGGTTTAAAAACCTCAGGGTTCCTTTCCTTCAAGGCAGCCTTATGGATATGTAGGTATTATCTGACCCATTTTAATCCATCCTGTGAACTTGTGACTCAAAATTTATCTTAAAGAAATTATTGCAAAGTGTGCAAATATGTAGGGCTATATACATAAGGAAAGTCTTTGTAGAATTGTTTACAATGGTAAAATACAACTATTTATCAACAGAGGACTACTAAAATATATTACAGTTTATATTATACATGTTCTATGGTATTAAAGCTCAAGGGTGAGTTCCAGTCCAGAGGTGTAGATCTGGGAGCTGTTTTACACACACACACACAAACCAACATTAAGTTATTAACAGAATAGGATACCCCACAGAGAGCATATAAAATATGCCAAATATTCCAAAGATGAAATGTACAAAACAACATTTTTGTCATAAGCAAAATAAATTTAGACAATGAAAGCAGGGTTATTAAGTCTAAAAAGAGTCTTTAAGAATAAATGTGTTTTATTCTGAAGAGAAAATATATTCCTTAAATACAACTTCTTCTGTTTGCACACATAGGTTTATTGCCATAGATAATTTGGAAAGTTCAGTGAAACCACAAAGAGGGTAAGAAAATAATGTCAGTGGAGAGTATAGACACATATTTTTAAATTCTTATAACATACTTTTTGAATAAAAAATACTAAAAACAAAGCCCTATATATTTTTGGCTAGAAGCAATATGCAGAAGCCAATGATTCTCAAGATAAATAACTGAGGGAAGATATGAGACATTTATCTTCCTAAAAGAAATTAAAAAGAGGGCATAGGTTTGTAAATGTCCTGAAACCAGTCTGACCAGAGTCGGGGTCTGCAGACCATGCCCATTAAGCCATGGATGAGTGCCTTTTCCTCAGTCACTGTGGTTTTCCCAACCAGATGGGAAGAGAGGGTTAAGAATGCAGATGTGTACAACTCATCCCTATCTCAGGGGTCTCAGGATCTATTTTAATTCTTCTTTTAAAATAACATGATTTTCTAAAATTAAAATTCATAAAGGCCGATAATAAGGAATATTCTAGAGAAATGCCAAACATCATGAAGGTTATATTTGCCAATTGTTTGCCCTGCTTAAAAAAAGAAAAAGAAAAAAAAAGAAAAGAAGAAGAAAGAAAAACTGGAAGAGAGTATATTACATTTGACAAAGGATTTCAAAGACTGTTTCTTTGATTCAACTGTTTGGAAATGTTATGGAAAGGAATCCTGATAATAAAACAAAACATATCAAAGAATTAATTTTGAAATATCTGCCCTCTCACTCTCTCCACTTTCCCCTCCCCACCCCCTTTCACCACCATTAGGATCTTACAGAGTTGAAAATCAGAACAAAGCGGTGAGAGCAGACAAACAGAACATAAGACCTGACACGTCTGTGAAGAAGAATGACAGGTAAAGTGGTCGCCTGTGTTATTTGGAGGAAGGTTCATTATAGGATGGTAATTAAAATTATCCCTCACATTGGTAAGTGAGAAGAAGCAGAGCATACTATTTCTCTGAATTATTTCCTAGTCTCCTAAGACTGATCCCTCCCTCCAGTGCCCTCCTGACAATTTGTGCAATGTTCCCAGATTCTCTCCTCATCAATTTTCTTCTTGGTTTTTGAAAGAGAGAAGCCCAAGTCATTTTCCAGACCTAGTTCTTTGTGCTTACTATCGCAGATTGCCTTAAAAGGTATGTGCCATGAGACCGTGCGTATTAAAGATGAGAGAGGCTCACCATGGAGCCTATGCGTCACATGAAGGATTTATAAAATAAAAGGCTATTTATAGATTACAATCTAAACTCTCATCACATTCTTTTCCTTCCCAGAGAATCCCACTTGGATTTCTCTCCATTTCCCTTTCCTTGCTAATTGAATCTTCCTTTTTTAATGTCTCTTTCCATTGTCTTATCTTTGTTTTCTTTGAAGAGAAAGTTAGGCTTTTATTTTCATTTTATCTTTTTTTCGTCCTGTTTTCTCTTGACTAGATGGCTTGTTGTTTTGTATCTCACCACTAAGTTCAGAAATTCTCCATATTATTTATTTAATGAACTAATTACAATTCTCCTGACTTTAATTTGGTCAATTACAATTTGTGTTTGGTTAGCTTGAGTTCCTAGACTGACACAAATTGTGTCACTTCTACAGGCTACAAATGCCATTGAAAATAAAAATTTGGTGTCGTTCCAATCAATCAGCTCTCCCTTCTCCTTTTTAATTATTTATTTTATTTTTAAGGCTCAAACTTCTGTCACTATGAAGAGGGTTTTTCATTATTCTAAAAACTGCTAAGAACAGGATTGCTACCCAAGCAGAAGAGAATCTGTTTTAAGTGGTGAGACATTTGGGTTGATTGTGGAAGAAAAAGGTGTCTCATGCCTTTCCTTCACTGATAGAAATGCTTTATTTTAGAATTCTCAGACCTGGTCCTTATTCACATTATTCCCGAAATAGAATGTAGTGACATTTATAAAAGGAGGAATGAGTTCTACTTTGTTTCCTTATAACTCAAATGTTTTAAAACTTAAACACTTCATAAAAAAAGATTAAAAGTATATACCTATTAACACTAATATACTTAATTTAGTGGATTCGAGTTTGTAGAATGTTAAAACCATAAGATTAAGTATTGAAAGAGTCATTCTAAATATTTATTTAGCCCCACTACCTGTATCAATGTAATTGGTGCTTCTCTGAGATACAAAGAAAGCAGAATTAAATTTAATTCAACAAATATTTATCAAATTGCTAATATGTCCAAGACACTGTGCTAAGTATTGCATGGAATACAAATAGACAATATGTAGTCCAGCAAAGAGCTAAGTTTAGTTCCGCTTATTTCAGATAAGATTTATTGAGCAGCTAGGTGCTGTGCTAAGTTTTGAGAGATTTAACACATTTTCTGTATGCAAAGGAACTTACAGTCTGGTAAGTTGAGGTTAATGAATCTTTAAAATTACATGCAAAATTGTGTGTGTAGGTGGCGTGTGTGTGTGTGTGTGTATTCATATTTTTTTCTGAAAAGAGGTGTATTATATTCTAGATTCTCAAATAGTTCAATGGCCCCAAAACATTAAAACCCATGTGCAAATGCAGAGTAAACTCAGAGCTGTAAAAGAAATTCAAACAAAGAACACTTTTTGTCCCAGGTCCTTCAATTGCCTACATGGTGCTTAGGACTGGGCTACGTGCTGGGCTGGCCATTTACAAAGAATTTTACAAGGCAAAGGAACACAAGCCTCAGAATTAGAAAGCAAGTTTAAAAGTTAGTGCTAAGGAGTGGGATATTAAATGTTACAAGAGATAAGAGAATAGTCAGTAAATCCTGAAATAGGAGAAGCAGACTCCCGGAGGAAAGATAATTCTGAGTGGAGCCTTGAAGGATGTGTAAGCCTTGAATGATTAGAACCAGAAGTCCCTGCCTCTGTCTAGGTATCGAGAGACATGTAAACAAAGCTACAGAGGAGGAAGTGAGCAAGAAATGGACAGGGATGGAAGCTCCTCTGGATGCTTCCCGAACTAAGGGGATTCTAGACCCAAAATCTGTGCAACTCAACTGTTCTTCAACCCAGCTCCTGAAGTTGCCATACCTGTTAAATTATTGCTGGCTAGACTAGAAAGAGAGATTGTGTGTGTGTGTCTAAACATATATGCATACACGCGCACACACACACATTCATATTAGCTTCTCCTACATATGTATGTGCTAATATATGTATGTTAGCATCTCTCACACAGCCCTTTTGATTGTCTTTTGATCACTGCTCATTAACTAATGTATTCATTAAGAGCCTACCTTTTGCCAAGCTTTGAGTAAGAACTGAAGATGAAAGGTAGTTTCCATCATTCTTGTTCCCTAGGAGAGCATTACAAAGACAGCAGCATGCAGAAAGCCAAGGAGGTGGGTAACCTGTAGCCCTCCCTGGAAATATAATAGCAAGTATTTAATTTGAATGGCTGTTGAAAGAGAGGCCCAAAGAGGAGTGAATTTGATGAAGTAAGACCTCATGGAAAACAACATGCATCATGTTCAGACTTTGGTTTCGGATACCAGAGAAGCTATGAAAGGTTTTCAGCAGAGGAATAATGTCAGTAGATGCAGATTTTAGAAAGTTGGTCTGGCAGCAATGTGAACAGTTGGGTAGAGGAAGTAAAACTAAAGATCAGGATAAATATGCAGAGTGGTACAATAGACTAAGGGATAGAAGATGTCATACAGAGGTGAAACTATTTAGGGTTGGTAATTTATCAGACGTGAGAAATGAAGGAAAGGGAGGTATCTAGGATAATTAATTACCAGGTGTAAAGTGTGGGTGACTGAGTGGATGACAATTCTGCTAACCAAGGTAGAAAATACAAAAGGGGGAGAAACCCAAATTATTATAAACTTGCTTGGGAGAGTTTAAATATGAGGAATCTGCAGAAGTAAAGCTCTTGAATAGTCTGCTTTATAAAAAAATGAAGCTTGGAAAGGATTCCTAGATCAGGGTCAGCAAATGAGGTCCAGCAGGCCCCATCTGGCCCGTTGCCTGTTTGTGTATGACCTGTGAACTTAGAAGAGTTTTATCATATTTAAAGGGTTGGAAAAAAAAAGGAGAAGAATATGTTGCATTCGTTTCCTAGGGATGGTATAGTAAAATATCACCAACTGAGTGTCTTAAACCACAGAAATTTACTTTCTCACAGTTCTGGAGACTGGAGGTTCAAGGTGTTGGTAGGACTGTTTTCTTCTGAGGCCTCTGTCCTGGGCTTGTTGGTAGCCATTTGTGCCCTCTGTATTCATAAGATTTTCCTTCTGTAGTCATCTGTGTCCTAACCTTCTCTTCTTATAAAGGATGCCAGTTATACTGGATTAGGGTCCACCATAATGATCTCATTTTGATTTAATTATCTCATTAAAGACTGTTTCCAAATACCATCACATTCTAAGGTACTTAAAGTTAGGATTGCAACGTATGAATTTTGAGGGGACATGACTCAGCCCATAGCATACATCACCACACGTGAAAGTTGCACGAAATTCAAATGTCAGTGTCCATAAAAACACTTTTATTGGAACACAGCCATGTTCATTCTTTTCTGTATTGTCTGTGGTTGCTTTCACACCACAATAGCAAGGGTGAGTAGTTGTGACTGAGACAGTATGGCCTGTTAAAGCTAAATAATCTACTCTCTGGCCCTTTACAGAAAAACTTTGCTGTCTTCTCTTCTAGATAGAAGATGAGTTGGTAGTTACCAGTTTAGAGCTGGTAGTAGAAGTGATGAGATTATTATGGAGGAGTGAGTTGTGTGAAAGAAAAAAAGGGCAAGGCTTGCACTGTTAAGACACAAACAGGCCAGAGAAGGAAGGGGAAAGATGCTGCCAAAGTGATAGAGACAGAATGAGCAGGGCTGTCAGAGGAAAACGAGATTGAGCTGTCTATACTGTATTTCACAAAAGAAGGCTCAATGACTGAGAACAGTGACAAGAAAAACTGGGTTCTGATGTGGAAGCTAACATTTCACAATGATTATAGAGGTAATATAATAAGCATTTTAAAAGGCTTTTAGATTTGCTAATGATCTGTTTTGGAAATCATATATATATATGTAATATATATACACACACACATACACACACACACACACACCCACATACACACACCCCTGTGGTTTTGCTATTTACATGACTTGCAGAACGTTCCTCAAGAAAAAAAAATCAGTGTCTGTACTATAAGTATTTATATTCTGAAAACCTTTCTTGTGAAATTTTCTCTAGGATAATATTTTATTTAACCAGTGAGTAAAGTGAGATAAAAAGAACAATTTCAAATACATTCTAAAGCCAGTTATTGGGTACACATTTTAAGGAGTGAGATTTGCAAGTATTTCTGCCTATATATATCAAATTTACCAGAAAATGCTAAATTTCTATATCACTTTGTGCTGAGGAAATCACTGTACTTTGTAATTTATTCCTTTAATGTTACTCTCAGATTCTTAAATATTTCTTTTTAAAGTAAACCAGTTTCATATAAAGAGTGGATTCTACTAAACTTCCATATTTTGTGTTGTTTCATATTTTGTGCCTTGAGTTTTCTTCAAGAGACATGGTACTGAGAACTTTATCACTAATAAAAAAACATTTGAATAGAAAAGCGAGCCATAATCATGAACCAAGAGTTTCAAAATAATGTTTACATCAAAACAGATGCACCCTTTCTATGCATCATCAGTGCAGAAGAGCTATATATGGATATAGGCATTGCTTACCTTCAATAAAATATTAATTCAAACATTTAAATTCAGAGTATAAGAGCATAAGCACATGGCAGAGCACTGAAGAGGGAACTGTCCTAAAATTTAATACAATAAAGACAAATACAGGATGAAAACACAGGATAATCGTTTTTTCAGTGCAATTATATTACTATTAAAATTCTTTGGCCAGGCTTGGTGGCTCACGCCTGTAATCCCAGCCCTTTGGGAGGCTGAGGTGGGTGGATCACTTGAGGTCACGAGTTCAAGACCAGCATGGCCAATATGGTGAAACCCTGTCTCTACTAAAAATATACAAATGAGCCTGAAGTAGTGGCACATGCCTGTAATCCTAGCTACTTAGGAGGCTGAGGCAGGAGAATTGCTTGAACCCAGGAGGCAGACATTGTAGTTAGCCAAGATTACGCCACTGCACTCCAGTCTGGGTGATATAGTAAGACCCATCTTAAAAACAAACAAACAAACAAACAAACAAACAAACAAACAAACAAAACTAACTTTATGTGACCTATCTTTACTCTTCTTTTGAAAATTACTTATTCCTCTATCATCATCATCATTATCTTGGTTATTATCTTTAAATCTGCATTTTCCCAATAGGTTTTCAACCCTGTCTACATTTCTTGGTACATTATTTATATATTTTCTAGCTACAGTTATTTATTTTCCAGCATTTTGCTTCTTAGCTAAGAAAAAAATTGTTGAAAAAAATAGAAACTATTTTTGAGTACACGTCAATTGGAAGTGCTTACTTTAATGCACATTCTTATATTTATATTCGTCTGGACTTCTAATTACTTTATCATTTCAGGAGCAATGGAATAGAGTGGTCTGCACATGAGAAAAATATTTCCATTTGAAAGACCCAACACTCTATTTAGAAATGGTGCCTGCATATCAAAGTGCTGAAAATAGATTTCTTAATTGGGTGATTTTAATAAGTAAATGCAAATGATAATGTGCTTAGTGCTCGTAACTAACACAAGAGCATAATCGTAATTGCCAAGATAAATAGTTCTTCAGCCACATTCTTGTTGTACTTAAATGACTGTCTCCTTCTTAGGAAAACACTTGATTTCAAAGGAAAAAGTCTGGATTTCTTGAATGCTTTTATATCCAGACAAATTTCCTATTGAATGTCATGAACTAACTCTACCTTGAAGAGCAGCTTTAGTATAAAGTCCCTTAAAATGTGTTCTCTAAGAAGACTATTTCCTAGAAAATGAGATCATCATCACTTCGGTCCCAGACAGTTTTGTTAAATGGATACTACATTGATACAACTTCTAGTTGCATTTTACGTTCAGGAAAAAAATATTCCTGGCTGATAGAGGAATTGAAAAAGAAAAGAATGTGTGGTTAAAATATTCTTAAAGCTGTCCTGACTCATTGCTTTTTTTTTTTTTTTTTTTTTTTTTTTTTTTTTTTTTTTTAACGGAACTCTATGCTTTGTAATTCTTAAGAGTATGAGTATGGATGTTTAATTCAGCATACACTAAAATTCTCAAAAGACAAGCAAACATTTTATGAGAATGTGGTGATTGTTCATATGACCAAAGTTTATATGCTGGGTACTCAGCTCCGGAAGCACTGATAGAGTGGGCAAGGCTGAACTCTAACGTCACTGTGAGGCCTGCTAGTTGCTATCATTTTATATTCCTAAATCATTAGTGGAGGAGGGAATTTACGCCTAACTTTTCTTTAGTTAAAGTGCATTTGGGGAACAGCTGCACAGGCTTCAGCCTATTTTCCAATTAATCAAGGGTTAAATTCAGGAATACTGGAGAATGAGTGAATAGTTTTACTTTTTGGCTATATCTTTGTCAATTGCCAAAGTTTTACACAAGTCAAATTACCCATTTCTACATATATCATTTGTTTCTTTATTTTTCTTTATTTTTTTGGTATAAACCATGAACAATCTAGTATTTGACCCAATTTTGTAAGGTACATAGTTTCGGTTTATTTGTTTATGTGCCTGTCCTCCAATTGTACTTAATCCCTCAACACTCTTCATGCACATACTACACTTAGACTGCTGGATAGCCAAGCAGAAAAAATCTTTCCAGTCTAAGAAGGTTGTTTCCTAAGTTAGGCAATATTTTAGCTTTCCTAAAGATGTTTTCTTTCATCACTTTTTGATGAAAATACCATATGTCCCCATGGCTCACATAATAGAAAATGTAATCATATACATCTGGGCAGGGTGAAGAATGCCAAGGCTGACCCAGGAGCCAAATTACCTTACCTTAATCTTCCACACTTAGTTCAGGAAAAAATGTTAAAACTTAAAATAATAGGGTCTAGAAGCACTAAAATGGCTCTATTTCATAGAATTTGGAACAGTGATGTTAAAACATTTTAGAATGCTTATAACGCCACCAATTAAGCTGCTAAAATTTGGAAGGTTTTTGCTTCAATATAACACTTCCTCCCCCTGATTCAATTTTCATTTGAGCAGTCAAGAATAATACACATAGCACCTGTGTGAATTACAAGCTTCGCCAATTTTGTTTTTCCTTTCTTCATTTATAGGCTCCCCTCTTTTTATCATCTCCAGTCCACACTTTGGCCTATTCCCTAAGTCCTTCTTTGTTGCTGATTATCTTTTCAAATTAATATTATTACATATTAACTGGAGCTCCTAAAAGCCCATATGCATTGTCACAAAATAGTAAAATAAAGGACCTGAGAGGCTGTGAAAACAAGCTATTTCTCCTCCTAAGTAAACTTTGGTTATTATATTCGTTTATTAAAATCCAGTTTCTGTCAATATTGGTTATTGGATCACAGGAGAATGGCTAGATTCATTTGGAGGGTGTGTTTGGGATGATACATACAAAATTTGTTTTGGTGTACCCTGACTGATGGTGGTGATAAAGGTTATCTAGAAGGGTAGGCAGTCATCCACAAGTGGCAGATTTGAGGCTGCTATGGAAAGGGAAAAGAACAGTGATTTCAAATATGAGCCCCAAAGGGCAGGGGTTGATTTGCAATTAGGCAGTTTCACTTGTAGACATTCCCATAGGTGAGCAGTAACAAGGACTTCCGTTTAATGATTTTTTTTACTCTTCTAAGCAATTCTGGAATGTCTAGCTGGTACAGAACAATGCCATATTATTAAAAACAGTATATATAAATTATATATATATATATATATATAAATTATATATATATATATATATATATATATATATATATATATATATATATGTAATCTATTTCCAAAATGGTATAAATGGATAGTTTTATAATATTTACATTTTGACCAAAATACCTCTGGGGAAGAACAAAAACAAATTTCAGGAGAAGAAACCAAGTTATGAAGAGGTCAAGGTGATTCAACATACTGCTTTTTGTTTTATTTTCTTTTGTTATCTATCAAGTGTCAAGTACTATACTGTTGTGTTATGTTGTTTCTGCATTGCTATAAATAAATACTTGAGACTGGGTAATTATAAAGAAAAGAAGTTAAACTGGTTCACAGTTCTAGAGGTTATACAGGAAGCATGGCACCAGTATCTGGTCAGCTTATGGGGAGGCCTCAGGGAGCTTTCACTAATGATGGAAGGTGAAGTGGGAGTAGGGACATCACATGTCCCTTAAACAATCAGATCTCATGAGAACCCACTCACTATCATGAGGACAGCCCCAAGCCATAAGGGATCTGCCCCCATGACTCGAACACCTCCTGTGAGGCCCCATCTCCAACACTGGGGATGACATTTCAATATGAGATTTGGATAGAGACAAATATCCAAACTATATCAATAGTGCATAGTGGTAGACAGTGCACCATGCTGACACTGAGCAAAGCTGGCTTGTCTTTCCTGGTTATACAGAAAAGCGTCACTAAGGCATCTGCCTCCATATATAAAATCCTACAATTTACACTTTGAAGATGTTTTGCAAAGCAATCATTTACGCCACTAGAGGTCTAGAAAAATTTTGCCAAGACTAACCAAAATAAAAACTTTGAATATATAAACCTACCTAATTTGTTTGGACTAAAACCTTAATCAACAAATATTTAAATTCTTAATTCACATAGAAACTACGTGAATTAACAAATATTTACTATCTTGTCTTTCTTCTTCCCATTTCTCATCCCCTCTCCCTTTCAATCTTCTCCAGCATTGTCCAGAATTCTTTTCCCTCATTTCCCTTGCCCTTGGTCTTGACCTCCCAAACTGATGGAAAAAGCAGGACTATCTAGGGAGGAAATGGGAGTATGGGCGAAATGGCATTTGGGAGTAGAAAGGCTACCTGAAAAGGCAGCTTTAGAATAGAGCATCAAAGGCCCTTGGTGCTATGGGGAGTATGAACTTACTCTGTAGGTGTTTTATTGAAGAACTATAAGCAGGACATTGACAAGATGAGATCTATATTTCTGAAATATGATTACAACACCATAGAGATGAACTGAAGAATAATTTAAATAATCCAGAAGAGCAGTAATGATAATTTGAAGGGCTGTAACATGAAGATCCCATTATCACTTTTTGGCATAAGAGGCTGTATTAGTTTGCTAGGGTGGCAATAACAAATACCGCAAACAGAGTGACTTCAACAATAGAAACATATTGTTTCACAATCCTGGAAATTAGAGATCCGAAATCAAGGTGTTGGTAAGGTTGGTTTCTACTGAGGGCTGTCAGGGAAAGATGTGATCCAGGCCTCTGTCTTTGACTTGTAGTTCACCAACTTTATGTTTACATGGTATTTCCCCTGTATATGTGACTGTCTCAAAATTTCCCATTTTTAAAGGTACAAGTCTTTTTGGATAAGGACCCATTCTACTGACCTCATATTAACTTATCTCTGTAAAAACTCTATCTCAGCCTGGCACGGTGGCTCACACCTGTAATCCCAGCACTCTGGGAGGTCAAGTTGGGAGGATCGCCTGAGTCCAGTAGTTCAAGACCAGCCTGGACAACATGGCAAAACCCTGTCTCTACCAAAAAAAAAAAATAAAAATTAGCTGGGCGTGGTGGTGTGTGCCTATAATCCCAGCTATTCAGAAGGCTGAGGTAGAAGGACTGCTTGAGCCTGGGAAGTGCAGGTTGCAGTGAGCCGAGATTGCCCCACTGCATTTCAGCCTGGGTGACAGTATGAGACTCTGTCTGAAAAAAAATTTTTTAAAAAACCCGTATATCTAAATAAAACAATATTTTGAGGTACCAGGGCTTAAGAGTTCAACATTTGAATTTAGTAGAGAGAGCACAATTCCACCCATAAGAGCAACCAATAGCCAAGGATTAAATAACTTGTTTGAAACACACACTTATCTGGATTGTAATCTAGGTCTGTTGACTCACACTCCAGGAATATGTCTACTCTACTAGAGGGAATGCCAGAAAGCACTCCATTGCCATCCAGCATTGTGGCTTTAAAAAGGTAGCTTCTAAAGTGCTGCTACTGCCCACAGGAATCATTTATTAGCAAAGGGGTTGGCTAATGTCTTGAGAAATTTTTAAATTAGAGTACCGTTTTTAGAAACTAAATTGATTTTTAATAGAAATTAGAAAGCAGAGCTATTCCTCTTAGAGCAAACATCATGAGGTAATTCAGTACTATGCCCAAGCCCTCACTCACGCGGCATTACTCTGTATTATCCAGGGGATGCTTTCAAGCAAAACCAAGGAACATAGTTTATAAATAGGACAGTTTATTTTTATTGCTTAAAACATCATTTTCTCATGTGAAGACAAGAGGCACATATCTGTCTGCTTTCATAATAATGCTGTAAAACCAATAACATAGTAGCCAAAACAAACCAAGACATGGACTAAGTGGAGATAATAAGGAGCCTAAACTTAGGAATATATCTCAAATTTGCTTTCCCTCATGTCATATGTCAGCTTGCATGATACTTAACATAAGATTTATATGGGCGGTGCTCAGATGCTATTTACCATTAAGTAGATAGATACAATCACAAAAACCTCAACTTATTTATTATATTAAATTATTGCATTATCGTATGGAAATTTATTTCCATATGAGACTACACAACTTGAAGAGGTAGAACAGTTTTACTAGTTTGTCAGAATTGTTATGTCAAGGCAAGGACATTTATTTTTTTCAGTGAAATAGAGTGTATAATAACATTTCTTAATAAGTATGAAGCTAGCTACATGGAAATGTTCCTCAAAGAACTTGGACGTAAATGAGTTTGTGACGGAGAAGTAAATTGTAAAAGCAAAACATAATAGATCAGAGAAGATATGCTCAGTCAATGGAAAGAGATAGGGCGGCTCATAGACCATACAGTTGAGTTTAACTCTAATCCAACTATACACAAATATGCTTACACACACATCCCTTCAAAAGGACTATGACCATCAGGAAGGCAATTGGTCAGCATGGACATAAAAAGAGAGTCATAGAGGTGCCTATTAGCAGCCCATTCAAACACTTCTTAGTGTGAAGACGCGGCTTTCAGCTGTCAGCTGTTTCTAATCCGTACAGCAAGGCTATCCCTTCAATGGAGGTGGATGGAGATGATGATAGCTGATGGACTTTACTAATTTCCACTCCCACTGGCAAGCCTCTTACTTTGTGAGAAGGGTGTGTGAAGCCACCTTTGAATGAGGCCATTGCATATTTAACATATTTAACTCTTTCTGTTCATATTCTGTTCTCAAATAGCATTTTCCTGATTACGATTTAGTTTCCCAAGTAGCTTGACAATGGAGACAGAACATGCTAATCAAGAAAATAAACTATTCAAGTCCATATGATTGCCCCCATTCTAATCGCAAATTAATACACTGACATTTTGGTATCTGTCCCTCAGACTTTTATACATAGCAGTTACGTATAAGGGATTTTCTTAAGGCTATTTTAAGGGTAACAAAGGCAATTGGCAACTGAATCTGGACTTTATCTCATTCTGTCCAGCTCCGGGAGGCCTTACCTTAGATGACACCATGATCAACTTCTTCTCTTTTTCCACTTATTTCTACATTGAATAGTAAGAAAATGCTCTTAAAACCAATATATTTCTGTGAAGTTTTTCTTTTTCTTTTCTTGCTCTGTCACCCAGGGGTCTTGCTCTGTCACCCAGGCTGGAGTGCAGTGGTGCGAGCCTGGCTCAGTACAACTTTGACTTCCTGAGCTCAAATGATCCTTCTGCCTTAACCTCTCAAATATCTTGTACTACAGGCACATGACACCATATCTAGTTGATTTTTAAAAAAATTATTTGTCAAGATGGCAATCGCCCTTTGTTGCCTAGGCTGGTATTGAACTCCTGGGCTCAAGCTATCTTCCCACCTCAGCCTCCTGAGTGACTGGGACTACAGGTGCGCACCACCATGCCCAGCTAATTTTTGTATTTTTAGTAGAGACAGGGTTTCACCATGTTGACCAGGATGGTCTCAATCTCTTGACTCGTGATCCGCCTGCCTCGGCCTCCCAAAATGCTGGGATTACAGACGTGAGCCATTGCGCCCAGTCTTTTCCTCTATTCCTAAGCAAGAGAAACATATCTAGTTGGCCTTAAGTCAACCATATGCATCATATAAGTCAAAAATTATTCTCTTTAAAACACACACACACACGCACATACATACACGCAAGTTGTTACTTTTACAAACTTAAAGATTTCATCCAATTAGCACTGATTCAGTTTCATTGTAGAACGAATATTACACCCTCTAAGAAATACAATTTGCATTCCATTATTAGTTCATATCCTTAAAATGCTTCAAATGAAAGTGTCTTTAAGTGTTAAGTAGTTTAGCTTCCTGAAGACTTGCTATTTATCATTAATGCTTCATCAAGAAAGGACTTTTTTTATAACCTAGTTTTAGAATTCCATCAATAAGTACAAAGCTTCGCAATAGGTCCTTGAACCTCCACTCTCAATAATAAGTAACATTTATCTCTTTGTTTTATGTATATTATATGGAATTAGAGTCCCCTGGAGAGACATTAGATTAGAAATTATAAAACCAATGTGGCATGCAGTCGTTGTCCTGATATTTTCAAACCAACAACAAAGAATGGAAAAAGGGGCAGCTGGGCCCTGACCTACCATGTGGGACCATATTATGCAGCAGGGTATCTCTATAAGACTCACTAACTAGACTGCTTGTGTAAAGTTAGATAAGGGGTAAGCTTAACGTTGAGAAAATCTATAAATAATTATGCAGTTCACCAAGCAAAGTAACACTGCACCCTGTGGGGTCTGAATCAGATGACTCAGTATGTGAAGGAAAATATTTGTATTTAACTGGAATTTAATTTAGTTTCACATCCTCACTATAGGTTAATCTTCCCTAAAAGTAGGTCACTAAATTGGCAGTGTTTTGAAGTGTTAATTTCTTTTGCCATGTCTGTCATCCCTGTGGACAAACTTTTGTAGTTTATAATGTAAATCTACACTGATCCAGACTAATTTGAGGGGTTAATTCCATGGTGATCAATGAAATGAATAAAATGAAGACCACTGTTTAACTACTAACAAGAGGATTTTAAGTAAAGGTCCTTCAAAACCTAATTTAATGAGAAGGGATTCATTTGTAATTAGCTCCATCATTTAAAAATATGTGCTAATAACTATCGCTAAATAAACATTACCTGAAGTTAAATATACATGCTCACTTCTCAATTTGTTTCATCAAAATTTTGGTTTTTCTTTATATATATTGTCCAGACAATCTCCATATCAACTCAGATCCAGTTTTCATCACTCATAACTCACAAATGGCTTTGTAATACACAGTGGATGATAGGCATTTTATTGTATCTCATTACGAGCAGACATCATAATGCAGAATCAACTAGAGCTTCCTGAAGGCTTGAAAGGAACATCAATTTATGCATTCTTCAGAAGAGAAGTCTTCACTGTTATTTGTATTGTTACCTCATTAATTTCCCCTGTTTTTCCTAGCAGCATCTAAGTATTTAGCCAGGTAACAATGTAAGAAGTTCTGATGTTTAGTGGAGATGTTTCTAATCTCACTAGCAAATATACTCTGAAACACTTGAGCTCGTAAATTAACTTGATTAACTCATGCTTTATAAGAGCCAATAAATATCTCAGTTCATTTTGGCAATCTAAGGAGTTTTTTTAATAAACTGGAAAAGGTTAAGAGATGCAGTTCAGGTTATTGGAACAATAATTGACATGCCCTAACTTTACCCAAGGAAAAGCTTTTCTTCCTTAGAATCTTAAGACAAGTACATGATTCATTCTGTATCATTAGCCTGTGAATCTATGGCACAAAACAAGCTTGGAGGTGGAGAGAAACAGTGTTTATTGAACAACTATTATGTAATCGGCGACTGATAGGAACTTTACCCTAGTAGTCTCATTTTGTACTAACAAAGATCCTTCAAGATAGTAGTGTCAACTTACCAACTTCATTCAACAAAGACACCAAAACTCAGAGAGAGAGAAATCTACTTGACTCTAGTGAGAAGAGAAATTGAAGCCATGCTCTTTACACTGTGCAGCCTCCAACTTAATGAGCATTAACCAGTCATAGTTAGAATTCTTCAAAATCTGTTTTTAGGAGTTAAAATGTGCCCTTTGGTTCCTGAACCAAAGAGGGAGGGAGGTTGTTATACAGGATGTGTTAAGATAATAACTGACCCTTCATCTACCTTTCAACGTAAGTTCTAGTAGGTTCTGTTTTGAATGACTGTAATTTGATGTATGATTATCATGGGCATCAAGGAAAGATTAAAATATTTAAATAAAAATTTGAAGCTCAGGTTCTTTTGTATTCTCTTCATCATAAACAGTATGGTTACAGGTGTGCCTGTGCTATATATAGTGTGTGTGTGCCTGTGTGTGCATCAATCTAGGGAAAACTCTAAAAAAATTGTGCCTGTATAATTAATAAACACAGTTAAGACCAGTTAGGAAGAAGAATTTCATAACTGCAGATCTACCACTTAATTAGCTTGGATCCAACAGAAAGCCAAATCAGTAGTCATAGAATTAACACCACAGAGTTAACTTGCTTAATCCTGATCAAAGAATAGTCTAACTTACATATCAAGTAACTGAGTGTTTTAATTACATTTTTAAAAGGTGTTTTATGTTACCAAACGCCTCTTTCTTTTTAATACGTTGGCATTTAGGTACAATTTAAATGTATGGTCTAACAAAATACACCTCTGAATTGATAAGATTAGTCCACGGAGAAGTGCTATGAACATCTATGTTGCTCACAATCATATGTAACCCAGTGGTTGACTGCTTGGGTGTACCCAAACTTCAGGCCTCCAGCACTCTGAAATACTCTTTTGCTGAGATCCTCAAATAAAAGTGGTTTCAGTCCGCTTACAAGAGAGGAAACTTTGGTGTCCCTATAAATATGGGAATTCTCTCTGGGCTTAAATGTTTCACCTTAAATTTCATCTTTTTTGAGTTGTCCATTTCTGCTCCATCTCTCATTTCTTGCCATTCCTATTTTATATTTTATATACATATATATGTATATATATATATATATATATATACATGCCATTCCTATTTTATATTGCATTATTCCATCAGTGAAATCACTTAATAAAATTCTACCAGAAAAAGGTGGTAAAATTTATGTATAATCTACATATGACGATGGTATTGTGGTTTTGGTTTTTCCTTAAGTCCTTGTATTTTAAAGAGAGATACAAATATTTATGGATAAACTGGTATGATGTTGGCATTCACTTCAAAATAGAAGAAGGCAGATAGGCAGCAGGAGATGAGGCGTCACTTATAAAAATATGAGGCGTCACTTATAAAATAAAATTGACTATGGGTTAATTGTTTAAGTCTGACGCTAACTTAATTATATGAATCTCGCATTTGTATATTATTGAAATTTTCCTGGATAGAATGTTTTTGAGTGTTGAAACAACATACATTAGAAATATAGTTCCCTGACTGTATAGTGTACATCAAAATATTTTTTAATTGCAATTTTAAAAAGGTGATGTCTGTACCAAACTCTGAAAGTCTGATAACAAAGACCAGGTTTATTTTTTTTTTCACAACTGCATAATAAATGACATCTAGCTGAAGATGAGCTACCCTTGTTCCTCCATGTCCCCTACCCTTCTCCCTCACAGAAACACCTCCCTAAGCCTCTCTTCTTGTCCTTCTATTCACTTACACTCTTCACTTATTCTTCCTTACTCTGTGTTTACTCTGGGCTCCACCAACTCCTCTCTCAACAGCCAACCTGCAAAACTATTTTTTAATGTACAATAATTAAACTTCATTTCATTTTCTCTCTTGCTAATTGACAGACAGCCTGAGAACCATCTTTCCCTGTACAAAGTAACCTTGAAATTCCACTTAAGGAGTTCATTTTTAGGAAATCTCTCCTCAAGTGTAAATCAACCTTACTGTGTTATATGCTCATTGCTTTATTTATTAAATAGTTGTATATTCTCAAACATCTTAGCCTGTTCATATGTTCCTTAATTTATACTATTTTTATAGCAGAGAATCAATCTGTAAGGAATGAATAGTATTGTTTTTAATTTTTTAAATGTATAGACTCATTTCATTTGCTAAGAAAAAGTATATAAAAAGATGCACATTTAAATATATAAAAGAACATACAAGGTATATATCATCAAAGAAACTACTGTTTTTAATTATTCCTGAATTAAGGAATAATCACATAGCAAGATAATATAAAGTCCTCATCTCTTAATGTTTAAGTCAGAAAAAAATTACATTAAGTTGTTTTTTGACATTTTATTCCCCCAGTCTGCCTCCAAATCCTTGAGATCTCACAACTACACAAGTTTCAATCTACTAGAAAACTTTCATATCACTTTGTAGTTAACTTTTACTCTCTGTGGCAATGTTTTGTGCTGTGCAGAAATTTTCATAGCTGCCATACTAAAAATCATTTCTTATCAATTCAACAAACAATTGTTGAGTTATTCTATATATACATAAAATAACATACTGATATATACATATATATATGATATATATATATATAAAAGTTGTTGACAATACTGAGGTATCGTTTCTTTCCTCTGTATCCCTAAGGATCCCTGGCAGAGTCTCATCTTTTTCTAAAGGTGCATGGCTATAAAATACAAATTCAGCTTCCCTGCAGCTTCTATAGATGAGATCAAGAAGATTCAGTTGATTCCTTCCATATTTACTTGGTGCACAAAACCATTGACTTTTTTCAAACCCACGTATCTCAGAGAAGTATACCATTTACTTCTGGAGAGCTATTTACTTATTTTAGTCTTGGACAAGATTTTTTATACTGCTTCTAGAAAAAGAGCGAAATATGTTCATTAAAAGATCCCTAAACCCAAATGCATACTTATGCAATAAATTATTGCTTGGTTTAAATGCAGGAGCATGATATCCTTGAAAAGGCTAAATGTAGATAGAACTGTCAGTTTTAGAAGCTAGAAACAACATCATAACTTTTGGAAATGGTCAACAATGAATTTGCCTCAGTGATGTCATGTGTCCAATATATACTGTCACTTGGTGAGTCTTGGAACACTTTTTTGCTGCAGTGTAAGGAACTTTCTTTGTACGGTATGCACCTTAGTTGATTAGTTTTTAAATTCTCTACTGTAATTGATTATTAAATGGGAAAATATGCCTAATTCCTTTTTCCTAGAAGCAAGTTCTTTTAAAGAAATAGCACATTATTTAGCTGGTTGGTTTGAAAAAAGACACAGGAACTATTTAGTTGAGCCTTCCCAAATACAATAGGAACATTGTTTCCCATGGTTTTGCATTCTCTTCTAGTGCCTCTTACTCTGAAATTTCTAACTTAATGCAAAAGCTCATGTCACATGTTTCAGTCCTGAGGGAAATTACTGTGACCTGTTTTTATTTTTCATTTTTATTTGTTACTTTCTTCAGGGAGTTAATTTTTTTCCACTTTCCCCTTCCCCAAATTGTTGGCTATTTCTTCCCAGCCTCACTCATCTAAATCCTCATTCTGGCAGGAGCATGCCAGCTATCTACTGAGGACGCATCTAATCTTGGCCCCTGTCATTTGGCCTTTTTAAAATGCCCCCAGTTAAAAGTGTTGTGTAATAAAAATAAATAGGTTTGCCTCCCTAAGTGATATGACTCATCCTCATTAAAGCCATTGCTGCCTTAAAGGACACTGATTTTACCTTTCTCTTCAGAGGAGAAAAGCTTACATGTGTACTTCCCAATGGAGTTAAGGACAGAAGGTTCTTGTATTTTAGTTAATCTAGAATTACGGATCACATAATATATACGTGGATTAGGAAAGTGTGACCAAAGTGTATGGGGGTGGGTGGGATATCCACTATTTCATTCTATCATATTTGTTTTTAATATCAACAGTCTAAAACCCACAAATCTTTCAAGTTTTTACATCTCAAGAATTTCTTCAGGTGTGCACTCTTGGTATTTACAATTCTGAACAGAGGATGTATTTTAGTTGTTTTTACTTCCCTGCAGTCAGGTTCTCCTCCTGCCCTACCTGCAGCTCCCTCACAGCTGCTACATCTTCATTGACAAAAATTCCTACATGCTGGATACACTTCTGCATAGTTTTCTTTTCTTTCTGTTTTTTGATTTTTTTTTTTTTGTATGTCCAGATTTCTGTAAATAGTGTAGGTTATACTTGAGTTTTTAAAAATTATAAATTATTAAGCATTAGCTTACAAATATTACATGTCTACCTCTATTGATTTATTCAGCACCTTATCAGAAAAATTTATTTTGTAAAGGAGTGACATCTGTATGAGTAGGTAAAGGTCCATAAGACATTTCCTCTTGTTTATTTGTTCTAAGTACATTATGCATATATTGTACACAGACAAGCAAAAAACAATGCCGAGTATTGATTAAAGTTGATACTACTAAGACAAATATGGCACTTTTATTTGAAAAAGCAGGCTTTGTTTGTTATTTGTTTGTTTTTTTAACTTACCATAAGCAAAATCAACTTATTAGTAGGTTGTTTTTTTTTTTTTTTTCTGTTACTTCAGTTAATGTGCCCACTTTAAAATCATGAGTTCCTTAGCCAGTGTTATATGGGCAAATAATTTGTCTAAGCAGCATGCAGTAATCCTAGACTGTCATCTGCCAGTTCTTACATGGCAGGGCTAAAAAGGGGAGCAAAGACTAAATGGCAATTTGCACCAGTGGTGAAGTTCACACTCTTAGAAGGTAAAATCATAGGGTTTTCATTATGAACACAAGGGAGTAGATAAAGAAAGTAAATAAAGAAAATTCTAAATTATAACTTTATACATTAAAGGTCACAGTTCTTTACTAGAAAGTTTTCCTTGTGGGTCCATGATTCTTTCTGTCCATTTATTTGGCTCTTAGAAGCACTGTTCTTTTAAAATTGAAAGTCAAAACAAAATTCAAGATGAGCTGTTACCACATTTTTGCATAATAATGAGTATCTCACCAGGAGAATTGGTCAGGGTTTTTAGCAGAGTTCCTCAAACTGGGTTGGCAAGATGTCTGCAAAATTTGGAAGGACACAGGGCATGCATTTTAATGGTAAAAATGTCCACAATAGTGTTTCCAATTTGTATTTTTATTTTGATAATAATCTTTAAAAATATTACAAGTTCTAAAAGTTCTGTTTTGCAGTATACAATTTAAATAAAAATGTTTCCATAGATTTGGAGGTCTGTAAGGAGCTTATTCCCTCCTACTCTTTAAAAAAGAGGTCTATACATGACTCAAGTTTGATACATGCTTTAGTCAAAGAAATAAACAAAACGGTCCTACTACTTCACAGAGCAGCAGAACAAAGACACATGGTAGGAACTCTCAAAGAAAAATTGCACCAAATACAATCAAACAGGCAAGAAAGGCTTTATGCAAAAATACTGCAGTAGAAGTCAGGGCTGCAAGAAAAGATACAAAGGTGAAACAAAGGCTGGAGACTCTTCTCTAATGTCCTCCAGTACTTTTTTACTAACTCTCCCCAGTGTTTAAAAAGTCTCCAGCCTTTGTTTCAGATGAAACAAAGAAGTGAGCTAGTGAAAAAGTACTGGAGGACATTAGAGAACAGGCTGGTCAATGCAATCAGGCCATTCCTATTTGCTAATTGGCGATTGTCTAACTTAGGCTCCTATCCTCCCAGAAAGACTGGGAGAAAAGGGTGCTATTTTTCTTGATAATTAACGTTTCAAAGAGATGGTTCCCAGGTCCTTGAGAAATAGATTCCTGGGTTGTAAAACTGGCAAGAGCTGGTAGACTTACATCTCAAAGAGGCAGAGAAAGTGTTTACAATTGCAAGGTCTTCAAAGTAAACACTCTAAGAAAAGAGAGCTCAGGGGCTGTATTAGTCCATTTTCACTCTTCTATAAAGAACTACTTTATAGAAGAATTTCTATAAAGTAGAAATGGGTAATTTATACAGAAAAGAGGTTTAATTGACCCACAGTTCCACATGTCTGAGGAGGCTTCGGAAAACTTACAATCATGACAGAAGGCTAAGGGGAAGCAAGGCATGTCTTACACGGCGGCAAAAGAAAGAAAGAGATGGGGAAAGTGCCACACATATTTAAACCATTAGCTGTCCTGAGAACTCACTCATTATCACAAGAACAGCATGGGGAAAACCACCCCCAAGGTCCAATCACCTCCCACCACATCCCTCTTTCCACATGTGGGGATTACAATGGGCTTATAGTGAGAAAGAAACATATCTAAAATCTTACTAATGCTGAGAAGTTGTTTTGGTCATCAACTTGCGGAGGAGTCGAAGAGAGAAAATGGCCACGTCTCAGGGGAGAAGAACAAGCTATGAATTAACGAAAGAGAGTAAATACCAAGAGAGTTTGGTTCTATCGTCCAGACTGGAGTGCAGGGGCACAATCTTGGCTCATTGCAACCTCTGCCTCCGGGATTCAAGAGATTCTCCTGCCTCAGCCCCTCGAGTAGCTGGGATTACTGGTGTCCGCCACAACGCCTAGCTAATTTTTGTATTTTTAGGAGAGACAGGGTTTCACCATGTTGGCCAGGCTGGTCTCAAACTCCTGACCTCATGATCCACCCGCCTTGGCCTTCCAAAGTGCTGGGATTACAGGCATGAGCCACCAGCCTTGGCCTGATCTATCTTTGCTAATGCGTTTAAAAACGTGTTTGAATGAGTGAAGGAATGTATTGATTAATTAATTAAAGATTCCCTAGAAGCAGATGACACTGTTTTTGAGGATTTATTCAGAATGGTTCTTTGCTTTTCTCTTTCCTTTCAATGAACTATGAGTTAAATGAGACAATATTTGTGTTTTAGATGTTTTAACATACCTGGCATTATATTTGTTATTCTCTTTAGTTCATTGAATTTCTGAAAATCTTGTTTTGAGACAGTCTCAAGTACGAGTAATGACTGAGTTGGGAAATATATGTTTCCCACCAATATAACCCCATCAATATAACCCATGGATACACAATGCAACCCTGATAAAGATAAAATGCATTTTCTCATGGCAAATACTAATTGAGCCTACTCTTGTCCCACTGCATCCTAATATTGAGATGAATAAGACATAGTTTCTATCTATTAGCAGAATAAGACATAGTTTCTATCTATTATCTTTCTATTAACAGGATAGTACAGAGTAAAGGCAAATAAATAGATTGTCATTAATGCATCATGAAAAGGGCATAGAGGAACACATATCTCCCTGATTGTAATACCTGCATAGACTGTAGTTTATTGTGGTATTATTCATTCATTCATTAATCAAAAATATATTTATTGAACTTCTGCTATGTGTCAGACATTTTTCTCGGCGCTAGGGATTTGGCAATGAACAAAACAGTCAAAACAGGCAAGATTTCCTAGAGTTTACATTTATTGTGAGTGAAACAGAAAATCAACAACTAAATATGTAACAAACTGTTAGGAAAGTGCAATGAAGATATTAAAGCCTGGAAAAGGGAAAGAGAGTAGCAGCAAAGTCCTATTTTAGACATGGTGGTTAGGGAAGGATTTTTAATGAGGCAAGTTTTCAGCAGGTATCAGAATGAAGTAAGGAAGGAAGTCATTCCAATATATAAAAAACAGCATTCCAAGCTGGGCAGCAGCAAGTGCAAAGGTCCTGGGGCAAAAGCATAAATTTGGCTCCTATCAAAATAGCAAGAACGCCAGTGTGACTATAGCAGAGAGGAGCACAAGAAGATTGGGAGGAAATGAACAAGGAAAGTTAGCCAATGGCCAGATTATATAAAAATCTTATTAAAACCATGGTAATGTATCTCTGTTTTATTGTGGCATGATGGGATGCCAATAGGGAGTTTTGAGCAAGGAAGCAATATGATATGTTTTTACTAAATTTAGGTCTAGAATGAAGCTGGTGGGTTAGATAGGGAAAGGTATCTGGAGATAGAGGAGCCTGAACTTTATTTGGAGAGACACATAATAATGAGGTGAATAGGTTCATCTGAGCTTCAGGAAGTAGGGAATAGGGTATGAAAGTGTGGCAGGCAGACGAAGTCGTGTATGAAAAGTTCAGAGATAGGAATGATTGCAGTGCCATGGCAGGACGGTTTTACCCATAGGACAGTCCTGGAGGCACAATGCCAAGGGTCCATAAGCTTTCAAAGGCTGGCTGACCTAAAACAAACCAACAAAAAGCCTAGTTTTTTTTGTTCTAAAATATGAAAGGGAGAATTTTAAAATCAAATGAATGAGTAACTAATTATATTAAAATCTAGTTAAAAATGGAATGTAGGCTCCACAAAAGTAGAAAAATGGAATGCAGGCTCCACAAAACTAGAAATATTTTAGATATTTTAGTACTTAAACTAGGGCCTTGCCTGTAGTAGCCACTTTTAAGTATTTACTGAATGAATGGATTTAATTTAATTCTATTAAAATTGCTATTATGTCAACCAATCAACTACAATCTCATTCAAATCTTATTTCTAAATTATTAATGTGGTATATGAGTTTACTGTAATATATCTGATAAAATGTAGCTCTCCAAAAAGAATTGTGAGGGTATTTTAAAAGGGTCTGTGTCCTGGAAACCACCAAGTATTTGGAGGGTATGGTGTGAGTGGGTGAAATAGTAAGAAATGAATTTGAGGTGTCAGCAGAAGACAGGCTGTGGGCAGCTTTGCGATGCCCTAAAGAGAAGCATCAGCTTTCCCCTGGAGGAAATATGGAGCTATTATCCAATATTAGGAATGGAAGTCAGAGTCACTTGTTAAAAGGGGCACTCTGGCCCGGGGCAGTGGCTCACGCCTGTAAGCCCAGCACTTTGGGAGGCCAACACCAGCAGATTACATGAGGTCACGAGTTCAAGACCAGCCTGGCCGACGTGGTGAGACCCCTGTCTCTACTAAAAATACAAAAATTAGCCAGGCATGGTGGCATGCGCCTGTAATCCCAGCTACTAAGGAGGCTGAGGCAGGAGAATTGCTTGAACACAGGAGGCGGAGGTTGCAGTGAGCCCAGATTGCGCCACTGCACTCCAGCCTGGGCAACAAAAGTGAAACTCCGTCTCAAAGAAAAAAAAAAAAAAAAAAAAGCACAGAATAACAAAGCCAAACAAAAAAACATGGTGGGGGCACTCAGATTTTCACTTTGACAATAAATTTGACTGGGACAAGACTGTAATAATTGACTGTAGATAAGGTGAGAAGGCAGTTGTCACCATATGAGGGTAAAACAAAGATGAATTGATCTATGAGGTAATGCCCATAGGGATAATGAGAAAGGAAGTGATTTAAGTATCTTGAGGAGATAATATTAATAGAAATTGATAGCTAATTGGTTGAAGTAGAGAGAGGAAAGCATTACGAATGACTTTCAGGTTTGTAGCCGTATCATTAGGTGGATGGTAGTGCCTTTCTCAAAAAGGAGAATAGAGAAAATGTTTATCAAATTAATTAATTGATTGATTAATGAAATGAAGTTTCTAGCCCTTCTCCAAGATTTAGCAGCAATTAGGCCTTGGATAAATGACCTATATCTCACCTCCAGCATCTGTAAAACAAGGACAATTATATCTGTTCAGCCTGACACACAGGACTGGTTTGAAAAACAAATGTAATAATGTATCTCCTAATTTTGAAAATATTTAACATTTTATACATACCAAATATTACTTAAGTTATGAAGCATAATTTTAAAAATAAACCTTCTGGAACTTTCTGTAAATATTTTGAAAGGGTTATTACAAATGTTGTTTAGGCAGTATGCTTCTCTCCTTTCATGTTTCATTCTCATGAATTTTATGTTTGACATTCTCTTACATTAAAAACTAGTTTTATTTAAATATATATATCCCGTAACAAGATATGACAAAGTTTTTCTTGTTTTTGAGCTTTATTAAAGTTACATTATTTAGTCTTATCCATTTTATTTATTCAGTATTATGCTTTCATTAAGTCATAGAAGCATTGTGCACAAAAGCAAAAACGAGTAAATAAACAAAAAATAAAACTAGGAACAATCCAAATGTCTGTTTACAGGAGAATGACACCTAACTTGTGATATAGATATATTCTTCCACAGAAATATTATATAGCAGGAAAAATTACAACTCAATATAGCAATAAAGAATGTCAATTACCCACTTTGAAAAACTGCAAGAAGGTATGGAATGATAGCAAATAATACTCTCTAAATTCTATGTAGGCCAACATGGTGAAACCCCATCTATAATAAAAATACAAAAATTAGCCAGGCGTAGTGGTGCACGCCTGTAGTCCCAGTTACTCAGGAGGCTGAGGCAGGAGAATCACTTGAACCCAGGACATCGCAGTGAGCCGAGGTCGTGACACTGCACTCCAGTCTGGGCAACTGAGACTCTGTCTTAATAAACAACAACAACAACAACAAAAAAAAAAAAAAACGTAAATAAACGCTTACTGAGGACAGTCTTTCTTACTAAAACAGAATACCACACTTGATGAGAGAGGATCAAGGCAAATCAGAAAGGAGATTCTTTAGTGAGAAGGATTCTATTTGGTTTCCCTGGGAGTTCTTCCTTTTACTCAATGTTTGGTTACTTAGTAACTCGGTTACCACAGCCACTAGCTGTGAGGGACTCTGTTTTCCTTCTTAGAGAAGGGATGTCTAAAGAAATACTCTATACTTAGCAGGGTTTAGAAACTAGCTGACCTGTTATTTTATTCCACTCAGGGATAAAGGCCAATTCCATTAAAATATCATGATAAAACATTACCCAACTCAAATCATGGGGGTTTTTATCATTTCATTTCAATATGGGAGGGGGCTGCATTTTGTTGAAGGTTTTTTTTTTAAGCATTGTGTTTTTGTACAAAATGCTTCTATGACTGTAATGAAAGCATAATACTGAATAAATAAAATGCATAAGACTAAATAATGTAACTTTAATAAAGTTCAAAAACAAGAAAAACTTGTAACTACAAATTTTCACATTCCCAAAATAAGATCCAGAGCTGTAGAACTTTATTTATTTGTTTCTTTTTTTTATGGTAAGACCTATAATTAGAGCCTACTGTTGTAGTACTAATTAATCCTATGGAAGGAATTAAGTTTTTAAAAAGCATACATGTCTATGGCTAAGAATTATTCAATTTCATTGAAATCTTTTCCTTTCTGTATCCTCAATGTTGAAGGAGTACAACATTGATTAATGCCAGCCCAAATCAACACAAACTTCACTTCAACCAATATTCATTATAAAAAGGGAAAGTTTATTTCCTGGAAAGACAAAGGAGGAAGCCTTGTTTATACTTTCATCTCCATATAAACAGCATGTTCCTCATTTAAGACATAACTTTCACTAATATCACAACAGTGCTTCATTTGTCATCTATCTATACATATATAGCACATAATTATTTATATATATATACATATATAGCACATAATTATTTTATCACATATTACAATTATTATGCTTCATTTAAATATTTTATTTTGCTAGTAACCACTAATACTTCTATAACTTACACTTCAATAGGTACAGTTCTAAGAGCTTTGCAGTTAAACTTTGCAATCTGTGAAGTAGATACTCTCATTATGAGCATTTTGCAGATGAGAAAACTGAGGCCCAGAGAGATTAAGTAATGTGATAAAAGTCACACAGTTCATAAGTACAAGAGCTGACATTCAAACCCACAGAACCCGGCTTGAGTGTCAATGCTCTTAAAACTTAATCTATGTGGTCTGCACTAACCTGCTATATAAAATGAAGTCACTTAAAATATCAGCCTAGATAGTTAAGCTAGCAGCTCAGCCCAAAGGAGCTATTAATATTTTAAGTTTGGTTAGTTATTTTGAAAATTACTACTCAGAATCTTTTGCCTTTATTAGAGCGATACATTTGGTATTTGTTTTTTTTTTCATTAGCACTGCTTATGAGACTATGACCACTTCCAACATGAGGACCATTCCTAACTATTTCTGTGTTCCGGAACCTGGTGTCTTGCCTATCACACAGTAAAAAAAAAAATCTCTGAAAAGATAAATGAAGTATTGACTGATGGAACAAATTGGCAAATTAAAGGAAGTGTTGAAGCAAGTGGATGTTTTAGATGAAATTTTTGTTCTCAAGAAATAATAAAATAGTTTTCTCTGAATTAAAGACATGATCAGCTTAATCTATTTCACTGAATTATAAAATTGATCATTAATTTAATTATCTTAAGTCTATCATTTGTGCCCTTGTGTAATAAACTACCAGAGATTATTCCTGTGATTATTTTAAAAGCGTCCAAAAATTAAACTGGAAAATTTGAGTCCACAGCATTTTGATAACAACATAATGCTGTCTAACATTGCTTTTCCAAACTTGTATTCAAAAATGAACATTTTCAGCAGGTATATACCATACTAAAATACTACAATATATTTTGAAATTTACTAAGTGGCACCATTGAAAACAAGTTCGAAGGGTACATTTTCAAATAAAGAAGCATTTAAAACATTTGCTTAGAATTAGTGAAACAGAGTCAAATTTTAATCCTTACAATATTATTATAGAAAAGTGTAAGTATTTACAAGTTTTCTATCTTTATCACTGGTCTTGCCCCATTGGTAGGTCAAGAATCTGACTTACCTCTCTCACATGTATTCCATACCATCACATATATGGAAAACATGAGAGAGGTAAGTCAGATTCTTACCCCACCAATCTCCATATAAAAATCTGGGCCAGGCCAGGCACAGTGGCTCATGCCTGTAATCCCAGCACTTTGGGAGGCCAAGGCAGGTGGAACACCTGAGGTCAGGAGTTCAAGATCAGCCTGACCAACATGGTGAAACCCTGTCTCTACTAAAAATTCAAACATTCACTGGGTGTGGTGGTGCACACCAGTATTCCAGCTACTTGGGAAGCTGAGGTGGGAGGATCACTTGAACTTCTGAGGTGGAGGTTGTAGTAAGCCGAGATAGCACCACTGTACTCCAACCTGGGAGACAGAGCAAGACTCCGTCTCAAAAAAAAAAAAAAAAAAAAAAAAAAAAAAAAAAAAAAAAAGTCTGGTCCAGTTATCAACATGGTACTGGTTTTTTTTAAATTAATATTTACTGGACACCCGTGATACAAAGGCATGCACTAAGTGCTCTGTAATAGCACACTGCATGTATATGATGTGCTTCCAGTATTCACAAGTATTGTCTTGTTTTGAGTTACAATACAGGCAACTTTGATGTCCTTCTGCCAGTATCAAGTGTGGACAGTGAGGCCCTGTGTGGGTTAATTTACTACCCAAACTTACAGACGTGGTGGCAGAACTGGGGCTACAAAAGCACTAATAGTAATAATAAAAAGGAGAGAGGGAACAGGCCAGCATGATCCTTGTGGAAATAGCCCATCAAAAGGTTCTGCTTCATAAAAGTCTTCATTTAAAAGCAATGTTAAATGGCTTGGTCATACATGGAATGCACACAAAACTAGCTTTATCATCAAGGGTTAAGTTTCTTTTGATTAATATAGACCGACTTCCTAAAATAATACTGTTTTAAAATATGGTTGGTGTATTCTTATATCATGCTTTTCTCTCTTCTTGCTTAAACTTAATTGAAAAAACAAGCTTCACAAAAGGCACCCTAGGAATAAATAGGGTATGTAATGAGCAACCATTATACATGATTTTTTCACTCATGTGGAACCCCTATAACCCACTAATGAGTTCACCACTTGTGAGGTACTAAGGCCCTTTGTTTCAACTAGGTTAATCATATTTTATGGCCAACCATTATGTCTCTTCTATTCATGTGTATACTCTTTCATCACTAGGTAAAGTGTTCATACTTTATGGTCCAATTTATTATTTGGCTGCATCTGAAAATCAAGCTTATATGAATATTTTGTTTGATATGCAAAATATACTAAAGTTTCTATTACTTTCATAAACATACAATAAATTGTATAAAAAGGCAGAGTTTAGGAAAAGAAAGTTGGGGAGTTCCCAAGCTTTCTCACTAGTAAGTATACAAAAGTTCATTTAGCTCAATATTAATGACAATAATGGCTACTATTTATGGAGTACCTTCTCTGTGCCTTACTCTTTATATATTTATTGTTTCACCTAACCAAGTCTTTAAAACGGTCGTATACAATAGTGATCTCCCTTTCACAGCTGAAGAAACTGAGGTTCAGCAAGCATAATTTTTCCACGTCACAGAATGGCAAACTTGAGCTTATATTTCATCCTGAACACACTGCCTACTACATCATAGCTGTTGTCTATCCTCACTCCTTCCATTGTATCAGACCAATAGGCTGAAACTCTTAATTCTTATTCCATCATCTCTCCAGTTCATTTATTCAGTTATTTATTCAAAATACATTTATTGAATATCTACCACAGGACAGACGTTGTTTTAGGAACTGAGGACATAAAGTTAACAAGACCAAGTCCTTGCTCTCAAGCATTTATAGTGTCAGGACAAAGTCAGGCAACAAGACATAAACAAACAAGATAATTTCAGAAAGTGATAAGTGCTGGAAAGACTGACAGAGTGAAATGATAGAGAATATGGGAAGGGGGGCTGGTGAAGTGGGGAGTGTCTATTTTAAATGGAGAGAACTTTTTGAGGAGATGACATCTGAGCTGGACTCTGAATGATATAGAGAAGACACCAGGTGATCTGGGGCTGAGTGTTCCCATCAGAGGGAACATCAAGTGCAAAAGCCTAAGGCAGAAACAAATTTAGTATGTTCACAGAATAGCCAGAATGCCATTGTGGATGGAATTTACTGAGCTAACATGAAAGTGGTAGGAGGCGAGATGGGGTTCAGGAAATAAGCAAATATAGAGCCTTATTAGCCCTAGTAAAGTTTGGTTTTATTTTAAGTGCAGGGGAAGCCACTGGAGTATGTGGGAGTCCCCCATTCTTACCACCATAGGTAATTCTGCCTCTAATTACAGCCAGTTGAACTAGCTCATTTTTAACAGATTTCCTGCTTCTCATACCTCTAGCCACTGTCTGTTATTCTATTGTGATGGAGGAAATTCTCAATCACCCAATTGGAATCTCTTCTCTTTCCCTTGGATTTTCCTGACAAACGTCACCTCCATGTACTGATACCAGAGTCACATTAGCTTGATATGCTGCCCTAAGCCTGCCCTACCACTCATGAAAATTATCTTTACCTTCTCAGCTCCAATGCTGATCATCTCAGCTAGATGTTAAGGGAAATCTCAAGGGGGTAAAGGTGGATGCCACTTGCTTTATAGTAAACTGACACCACTTATTAGACCCTATAAGAAATATTCAAATTTTGAAAGAGAATTCATGTTAATCCAAATGATTTTTCAATCTGTAGGTATCATAACTGTAAGAAAGTGACTTGAATTATAATCAGGTGACTTGGGATCATGACAAGATCCCAACCCAGGTGTCTCCAGGGTTAGCCCTTCTAATTCAATCTGCTTTTCAAAGTTTCTTGACTTTCTTACCTTCTAAAGGGTTATTTAAAAGTTCCCAAAATCTATTCTAAATACTTGTGTGTATATAGAATTTATCTATCATGTATGTATACACAATTTATTGTGTATAAATCTATACATACAAGTTTATACTCTATATGTACAAGGATGTGTATATATATATTTGTATGTATATATTTATACTCAATAGCTGTGCAAACCATTTCTAGGGAGAATGTGTTCTAATATGTTATTTCAAACTTCAATATTAATTACATTTTGAATCCAAAGGTAATTAACAGAAAAGATTCCAAGTGATTTCAATGGTGTTGAAAAGTAGTTGCAATCATGTGTTTAGTATTTTGGCCATAATTCAGTCAGATGAAAAAGCCAGAAAAAGCAAAGATAGATAGATAGATAGATAGATAGATAGATAGATAGATAGATAGATAGATAGATAGATAGATAGTGATAAGTAGTGGTCTCCTAATTTCTTTAGTATTTTATATAAAAATTATCCTTTAAAAATTTTCATACAGGCATGACTTCAGAAATTCTACTTCTCTTACACCTAATATTAGGAAGTAGCTTCAGTGACATTTGAGAATAAATCAAATAAAAGAGAGACATAGGACTCAGGAGAAATGAAATTAGCCCAGGTACCATGATCTGAATGCTTCTGTCCCCCTAAAATTCGTATGTTGAAAACCTAATCACCAATGCCGTAGTATTAGAATGTGGGAACTTTGGGAGCTGATATAGTTTGGATATTTGTCCACGCCCAAATCTCATATAGAATTGCAATCTCCAGTGCTAGAGGTGGGGCCTTCTGGGAGGTGTTTGGGTCATGAGGGTGGGTCCCTCATGGCTTGGTGCTGTCTTCACAATAATGGATGAGTTCTCACAAAACTGGTTGTTAATAAGTGTGTGACACCTTCCCCTCCACTCTCTTTCTTGCTCCTGCTTTCGCCATGTGAGATGCCTTCTCCCCTTTTGTCCTCCACCATGACTAGAAGCTCCCTGAGCCTCCCCTGAAGCTGAAAAGATGCTAGCACCATGCTTGTACAGCCTGCAGAACTGTAAGCCAAATAAATCTTTTTTCTTTATAAATTACCCAGTCTCAATTATTTCTTTATAGCAATGCAAGAACAGCCTAACACAGAAGTGACTAGATGATGAGGGCAGAGCCCAAATGAATGGGATTAGTACTCTTATAAAAGAGGACCCAAGGAAGCTTCCCCAGCCCCCTGCTTCCACTATGTGAAGTTACAGTGAGAAGACATTGTCTATGAAGAAAGCAAGCCCTCAACAGATATGTAATCTGCCCATACCTCGATCTTGGACTTCTTGGGCTCTAGAACTGTAGGAAATACATCTGTGTTGTTTCTAAGTCACCCAGTTTGTTGTGTTTTGTTATAGCTGCCCAAGGGGACTAAGACACATCTGGAGTATTTTATTATAAGGGGCTCCCCTCATGAACTCTTCCAAACATAATTAATGCCCAAAGGCCCCACCTCCAACTACCATCACACTGGTGGTTAGGGGTCCAACTTATGAATTTGGGGCAAGCACAATTCAGTCTATAGCACTTGCAGATTCAAGTTAGGTGACAGGGATAGTATAGACCTGACTTCTGGGTGAGAAGAGGAGCATCACAATTATATTGTAAAAAGATCATAAGGGATGGGCAATCTTGTAACCATCTTGAAAAATACAATGTACCACTTTATGTGTGGATGTATATATACACGTACAAATACACACACACATATGTGGGTGCACATATTCTGTAACTACATTAAATAAGAGAGCCTAAGGGTAGCTCTAATAGAAGTGAGCACACTTAGTGCTCATATGTTGGCCTCTGAATGTCACTCTTCTTTATAAGGAACCAGGGCTTCTTGGGGAAATTGCAGATCCAAGAGGTAGGGCAGGTAAAGCACAAGATGAAGATGAGTCTAGAACCTTCTGTGACAGGAAACAAAGAATGATGTGGGCTGCCAAAAGAACACAGACTTCAGCTTGAAGGAGTTCCACTGGCCAACTCTGCAACCATTTTAAACATCAAAATGAATAATGATAGTAACTAGTAACTGATTATAACCCATTGAATTAAGTAAGAGAATAAAAACATTTAGTGAGGAATAGGTTATGTACATAGTTTCAAATTATCTCCCCCATGCAAATGCTACTTATTTACAAAAAGAGAAAAGGAATTTCACAATGAAGGCTGGCATACATCATCTTCATCAAGTGATCACAGTGAACATAGTCATTAATGGGACAAATTAAAATTCAACAGTACCTGATAGGATGCAATGAGAAAAAAAGCAGGATCTCTTTTGTGATACTCCTGCAAAAGTTAAATAATTTCTATCAAATTGTGAGAAGCATCAGACACCATGAACGAGGAATCGTTACAAAACAACTGCCCTGTCGTTTTCAATAACTTTGACAAGGTTTGACTGTGTCCCCACTCAAATCTCATCTTGAATTGTAGATCCCATAATTCCCACATGTTGCAGGAGCGACACAGTGAGAGATAATTGAATCATTGGGATGGTTTCACCCTTACTGTTCTCGTGGTAGTAAGTCTTACAAGATCTGATGGTTTTATAACGAGAAGTCTTTTTCTTGGTTCTCATTCCCTGTTGTCTGCTGCCATGTAAGACATGCCTTTCACCTTCTGCCATGAGAGTGAGACCTCCCCAGCCATGTGGAACTGCGAGTCCATTAAACCTCTTTTTCTTTATAAACTAACCATTCTCAGGTATGTCTTTATCAGTAGTGTGAAAACAGACTAATACAAGTGTCAAATTCATTAATGTCAAAGAAAGACTGAAGAACTGCTCCAGACTAAAGAGGACTAAAATGATATGACAATTAAATGCAACATGTGATTCTGAACTAGATATGTTTGCTGTAAAGAACATTATTAGGACAACTAGTAAACTTGAACAGAGTCAGAAAATTACATGGTAGAAATGTGTCAGTGCTGAACTTCTGACTTTGATGATTGCATTGTGTTGATATAGGAAAATATCTGTGTTTATAGGAGACACAGTAAAGAATTCTGTGTGATGGGGCATCAAGGCGGCAACTTACTCTGAAGTGGCTCAGAAAAGGGTTTTGTTTTTCTTTTCTGTACTTGTACTTTTTTTTAAAGTGAAAGATGGTATCAAATTATATTTTTAAAAACTACACATGGTTTAGTGTCACATCAAAATTTCCAGACATAATAACCACATGCCTTCCACCTTTTGGTTTTTTATCTCACCTTATATCTTGTATGTAACACTTCCCTGGCAATGACCACCACCTGCTTCAGTTGCAGAGCTGGCCAATCTATCACTCATCATTTTCCAGGAATATTTTCATCTCTCCTCTCTCTTAGAAAATTTCTTTACATTCTTTATGACCCCTTGAGATGTCCACTCTCCTGTAGAACCTTTTCAATTCTCCTGAACACATTTACTTAGTCACCTATTCCCACCAGTTTTGTACATTACCCTAATACAGTACGTGTAGTGAAGGAAAGGCCTGTGATGTGTGATGTATTTGTCTTTCCATTCCCATGATCCCTAGAATATAGGGGAATTCCAACATGTTGTGTTGAACGAGTAAACACTAAACTAATAAAGTGTCAAAATTGTTTGTTAGCATTTTATTCAATAGCAGTTCTATTATAATTTTTAATCAGTGATATCACACAAACTTGTGGATATAACATATTTTTGAGAGGTTTTAGTGGTTCTATTATACATGCATAACATTATGAGTCCTTTCAGATTAATTTTTGAGTAGAATGAGGAGAGAAGAGGAAAAAAAGGAGGGAGGGAGAGAGGGATGGAAGGAAGGAAGAAGGGAGGGAAGGCAAGAAGGCAGGAAGGCAAGAAGGCAGGAAGGCAGGCAGGAAGGAAGGCAGGAAGGAAGGCAGGAAGGCAGGAAGGAAGGGAAAAAATGAGAAAGCATACATACTGTTAAATTTAGTGTAATCCAGTCGCAAAATAAGTGAATTATGTCCATTTCATTAGAAGGGGGAAGTAATTTTGAATACAAAAACTTCAGTGAATTGGTAGGACTTAGCATCATCATCTCTAACATCTGGTCTGCAAAGCTGCCTGGCCAAAGTAGACAAAACATCCACTTTAGGGTAGTCAAAACTAGATGTGACCCCAAACTCTGCCACTTTTCTGATATCTGATCTTGGACAAGTTAGTTAATCTCTATGATTCTCAGATTCCTCATCTATTAAATGTAAAAATACCATTAAATCTATCAGTTTATTGTGGAGATTAGAGGAAATTTTTTAAATAAAGACCATAGCATTATTATTGGAATATCTGAAGTCTCTAGAAAGTAGAAGCTATTAATTTTATATCTCTAAAATATTGATACTCTATACTGTCCAATTGAAAGGCTGTCACTTTGTTATATTTTACTAATAATTAATACATTAAAATAAATATTGTAATTACGAGGCAGCAAAAACTTCTGAATAATCCAATGATATCTTCTTTATCTATAAAATGTTATGTTTATGATTACAGGTTTTATTTTCAATTTGGTTATTTTCCAAGTCAGATGAATTTTCAAGTTAGTTGTATATGAGGAAAGAAAATTGGACATTTTGCACATATAAAGCTTCTTTGGTTTGACAAGTTGAGAGGTATATTGTGCTTAGTTCTCAGGATCATTTTCTTACTTTCCAGACAAAAGGTTTTCTGCTGCTAATCTGTCAGTCTTAAATCTCATGGGATATGCTCTCTTCAACCCTCCTCTCTCTTGTTTTTTGAGTAAATAATTATCTGATGTTTTCCTTCTAATGCATACATTGCTCTAAATCAAAGCTCTCTAAAAGAAAAAATTACATGGAAATGAATGACCTAGTAAGTATTAATGGTATTTTGAAATAATAAACAGCAGCTATAATGGCTTTTAGCCAAGTCAAACTGAAAAAATAAAATAAAGTAGAGGTTACCAAGTTCAGACTCATGTTATTTTTCACATCACTTCTCTTAGAGTTAGAAAACCCATGAGGAATAACAATAAAGTCCCCCAAACCTGAGGCAACAAATGAATTAGAAAAGTAAGACCAAGATATCACACTTTTAACTTTAAGGTCAACGAGAGTAAGAAACCTAAGCATATAAATCCACTCAAAGTCTCTATTTGTGTGGGTTCCTTTAACTCTTAATACTGTGTGTGAATTTCTATGGTGTTCATATCCACATCCTTCACGTGAATCGCTGAAGGAGTTTTTGTATAGCATCTCCTTCTGCATTCACTCTAAACAAGTCAGCAATCACTATTCACTCTTAAGAGTTTGAAGAACTTTCTTTGTACATGCTTTGAAAAGTGTTGTATAAAATTGGAAATTTCCAGAGTGTTATTTATGTTCAAGGACAGATTCAAACAATGAGGAGACACCAGGCTTGGATGAGTCTTCGAAAACAAAGGCAACCTATAATCCTGTATGACAAAAGGACATTATTCCGAAAATGCTGCGCATGGATGAATCACAGAACACAGAATTACCAATGTAATTATCACTGATAAGCCCCCTCCTCATGCTCTGTGCTCATATTGCTAGGGCTTTAACAGTGCTCAAGAGCTATATTTTGCACTGTGGATTTCAGAGAGCCCCTAACAAGTCACCCATATTTTGGAAGCAGTGAGCAGGAGGATTAATGAGTTCCTTAGGCCCCCTCCTCTGAATGAGTATTTATTGATTCTGACAGAGGCATAGTGAAGTGAATGATAGAGGGTAGAGTTGCATACCCTCATCTGGCTCTCTGCCTTAATTTGTTTGTGAAAATGGATTAAGACTGATGGCAAATAAGCCTGTGCAGGGAAGACAGGACACAGAAAACTATAATGGTCACAGAAGGAGAGAGCATTGACTAAAAAAAAATAGTTTTTAGCTGGGTGCTATTTTTATAATCTAGGATTTTAGGCATACATAAGCTATTTTAATATCATGCATATGAATATATTCACAAAGTTATATGCAGTTTACAGCCTTTAAAACAAGGTTTTCCTAACTTACAGCACTGTAAGCTCAATTTCATGTACCTGGGTGTGAAAAAAAAATCTGATTGTGTTCTTTTGGTCTCATACATCATCACCAATAAAAGAGATTTCTGGGGCTGGACCACAGATGGCACCTTTGTTAAAGATGCATGAAGTCAATGGAATAGACCTGATTTCTCTACAGCTGTGTAGGCTCTGGAGGTCTGATGGTAATAAGCATTTGTTTGTCACTTACATGATGCATAAATCATTCAGAAGAGAAGATACAATTAAGGGTGGGGGTGTCTGTTTCCTTTTTTGTTTTGTTTTGTTTTTGCTCAGGTGTGCTGTTGACCAGACCAAAATTAAGGCTAAAAATGAAGTGTTATTAGTATAATCTCATTCCACATGACTTTTATCCTCTTTTGGTTTGATAGAGTAAACAGCTGTAGTTTGAAGACTACGGTCAACTAGATCTCCATGTGGCTGTATTCTTCTACTAGTTTCCTAGGCCATCATAAGAAAGAACCACAAACCAAGTGGCTATAAACAACAGAAAAAAATATTGTCTCACAGTTCTGGAGGCTAGAAGTCTTAAAGCAAGCTATTGGCAGGGCCATCCTTTCTCCAAAGTATGGAGTTAAGAACCTTTACTTTCCTCTTCTACCTGTTGGTATTTGTCAGAAATCCCTGGCATTTCTTGTGTTGTAGATGCATCATTTCAATCTCTGCCTCTATTGTCACATGGGTATCTTTTACCTCAGTGTCTCACTTGCTGTGTTGTTTTCTTCTTATAAAAACACCAATTATATTGTATTAAGGCCCATTCTACTCCAGTATGGCCTCATCTTAATTACGTCTGCAAAGACCCTACATCCAAATAAATTCACATTCTGGGATGCTAGGGGTTGGGACTTCAACACATCTTTTTCTGAAGGACACAATTCAACCCATGGCAGTTCTCAATTGATTTTCCTAAACCTAGTGTGTTTTGGAGGATATATTTACATGTAAGAGGGTGAGAAGCACATGCCAACAAGGAGAAAAATTGCAAGAGTACTTAAAGTTATGTTTGAATTTCACTGACTCTCTTACCTTCTCAATCTAATTTTAGCATTCCTTTGTTAGAATTTTAAAACTTTAGAATGTTTGAAGAGCAGAGCTTCCTCGTTTGTGATTTGTTTGACATAGTTTCTTTTAAAAATTACCTGGAACTAGTTATTCTGGTTTACCAACTAACTGCTAATGAATTAGCATACGTTCCTCAAACCCTGTCTTTGATACAGATTAGTTTTAGATAGGCTTGCAACTAAGGCTATAAACCAAATCCCTACTATGTGTCAGGCCCTGGGTAATAAACTTTTTATCCAACTCTCTGCAAAATCCTATTCCATTAGTTATTACTCTATCAATTTTACATATAAGTGGATAAACTAATGATAGTTATGTGAGGCCAACAACTTCTTAGAAAGTGTTAAATGCAGCAAACCTACCTTTTGAATTGTCTCTTAAGCCAAAAAACTGGCTCAGCTAATTTTTCCTCTCTGACTTGACTGGTTCTTTTGGTATGACATATGTATTGACTCATTACAATTTTACACCCAGGCTGTGCTTATTATAGAAGGGAAAAATTTGCCCTTAATTTACCTTCTGGAACATTTGTTTGTCTACTACTCTTTTTGAAGGTATACATAAAAAATTTTCTGCCTATTTTCAATTAAAAGGGATACAATTTTATTTTGCTTTAAGGTAGAGAACAAACTCAGATCGAAGTCATTATAATATGGCAATATATATCTTTACCTGATATAAACAATATTTACTTCAATTCAATTGACACAAACCTCTTATTTTAGTGTTATTACGATCACAGTATTTTTAAGACAATAGTCTCCCACCTCCTATGTTAACCAAAACCTGAGGAAATAACTGACTTTGTTCTAATATCAAAACTTAGCTTTTATCTAGTGTAATATTCTCCTTTTAAAAATCTCTTTACTCTTCTCTGCTTATGACCTGTCACTATACAGAACCAAGAGAAGGCCCTGTTTGTTTCTACCTGAAGCCCATTACACATTAAATGAGATTCAGACACCCTTTCATAGAACATGAGATGCTGCCTGATATGAACTCAGTTCATCTGTGCTGGTGCCAGCAACATTCCACAGCACCACATTAGCCTCCTTGCAGTAGTTACTACAAGAACAGATTCTTTTCCTCCTCAGATCCTCCGTGTATGCTGCTCCCTTAGCTCCTCCATGGCTAGCTCCTTCCAATAATTCAGAAGCATGTTTGGAATGGAATGGGTGCTCATGGATGCTGTGATAAACTGGATGTCCATGTCCCTTCAAAATTGTTATGCTGAAGTCCTAATACTCAACGTCATGATATTTGGAGTTGAGGGTATTAGAAGGTAATTGGGTTTAGAGGAGGTCACGAGGGTGGAGTTTCCTCTTATAAGAAGAGACTGGCGAGCTTGCACATGTTATTTCTCTCTCTCTCTCTCTCTCTCTCTCTCTCTCTCTCTCTCTCTCTCTCTCTCTCTCTCTCTCTTTCTCTCTCTCTCTCTCTCTGTCATGTAAAGACACAGCAAAAAGATAGTCTCTGCAAACCAGGAAGAGGGCCCACACCCAGAACTTCACCATGTTGGCACCATGATCATGGATTTTCAGCCTCCCTAACTATGAGAAATAAATGGTTGTTTAAGCTGCCAAATCTATGGTATTTGTTATAGCAGCCCAAGTTAATTAAGACAGTTACCTTCTCTGTTTACTCTTTTTAAGTCAAGTTCTCCATGTAATTTTCCAACCTCCTGCCTTATTTATTTCCTTAAAAGCACTTAACATCCTTAATTATTTATTTATTTCCTGGTTACTACCAGTTTTCCCTCTAGACTGTAAGGTCTGTGAATGTGCAGAATTACTTTTTTCTTGACCATGATACGCTATCTATAATATCTATTTCATTGCCTGGTATATATTAGCTATGCATCAAATAATTGTGGAAAAATATAAATAGGCATTTAATACTTGGATTCACTCTGAAGTCTTGGTACATGTTTTAATTGACACATAATGATTATGACTATTTCTGGGTACATGTTATATTTTGATACATGCATACAACATGCAATGATCAAATCATTTTAAATATTATTTTATCATGATACACTTACTATTATATGAAAGAAATCAAAGAAATACCAAGATATTAGCTGTTCTGCTTTTGTTTTATTTTTATGTTGCTGTTTTCATGACACTGAGACTTTAGGAGTTTTGTAGTTAATTGTCAGCTCTTTCAAAGACAATATTTAACAGCACTTCTCCATCATTATTTTGTAAAAGTAACAGAAACATCCACACAGACATTCTGTTTGTGTCTCATATTTTACACGGATTAATTGGGAACCTAAAAGACAAAGCTAAACTTAATAGTAAATTCCAAAGCATAAACTTTAAAAAGATAACTCTCCTTTCTGGAAAAAAAGGTAAGATATTAAGAAGAAATGTGTCACTATAAAAATTGATTATATCTCTCATAAGTTACCACAAAATTTTAATGTTGATATAAGTACTACAAATAATGACTCAATTACATATGAAATGGTTGAATTTGTGGCTACTGTCTTTATTACCATCAGTTACTGTATCAAACTGCATTTGTTTAAATCATTAATGTGATACATTGTTCTTTTAAAAAAACTCTTCATGCTAATTGTTGGATATTCTTAAAACCTGTTCATGACCTAGCCCAAAATGATATACTAAGTAAGCACTTCATATATATTAAATAAATAAGTGGTCATTAAATATATGCCCTTCCATTGGGAATTGGGCTATACATATCCATTCGGTGACCTTTCCTAAATATTACCTTCACCCCATAGAATAATGATCAGGAGAAGGGGCTTTAGGGCATCTCCAAGCTTTGACACTTACATTGCCACTTACTCATATCTTTCCATAATATGTGAATAATAATGCTTATCTTATTGGGAGTTCCTGAGACTGCCCATTAAGCGCTTTGTACATCAGTTAGCTGGTTGTTGAAACTAATCGTCAGGCAGGCAGACAAACCAGATGGCCATTTGTGATCTCTTCTAACTCCTTAATCAAAAACTCCAATCAGCTTTTTAAGAGCCTATCTGGACAGCATTCTCTAGAAACTACAGTTGATATGCAAAATGTAAATGTGTTCAATAATAGCTAGTAAAATCCCAAAACATATGCCTGACTTATTCTGCAAATTACAAAATCTCCAATGGTAATTAGTAAATAATAATAACAAATCTCATTGGGAGTTACTGATAGATGTTAATGCTTTGGTATTACCTAGCTGCATTCTGATACGTAGTAGCATCTTTTGTCCAATTACGGTGTACTTTTTCTTTAATTTTACCTGCAGGGGTCACTAGTGTCAAGATCTTCCTTTCTGTTTAGATTTTGATGGGTAATTACCTGCTGGCAGGTAATGTATTATAGGAATAAGGTAATATATTCTTACGATTTACTATTCAGTAAGGAATTTATTAACATAAAGATTCTGACCTAGAATATACCCTTGGGAAAATTTCATGTTGATGTGCTTTTATTTGGAAGGTGAGTCACTATGTTTGCTAGCAGAAAATAGTTGACAGAAACTTCATTTTTAACTTCTTATTGGATGTAACTGTGGAATTCAGTCAAATGACAATAAGCCAAGAAAAAAGCAACTAATTTATTCAACAATTTTAAACAGATATGTTCTTGTATGTCTTAAGAAGTATGGTTGTCATAAGAAAAATGGATAATGTAAACCTAGTTAATGAAACTAACTTTACATATTTTAGTAGATACATTAGTATATTCTAAATAGTAGCCTTCATTCCATTCAGGTCATTAATATAAGGCTACAAGAGACCCTTTCTATGAATTATTTAGGTAGAAAGGTGACAATAAACCTCAGTATTTTACAATCTAATGCAAATTAAATGTTTGTAACCACGTAACTCATTTTATAAATAATGATATTTATCTATGTATCAAATGTTAATTTTAAGTATGTTTTCTAATAGGTGGAAATGATCCAATTAGACTTATTGTTGACTCTGAATCTTCTCTTTGAACAAATGTTATGATACAAAGGTTAAAAACAAATTGAACTAAATCCAATCCACTTCCTTTGCTGGGACAAAAAAAAAAAAAAAATAGTATTAGGCAAGAAGACACTTTACATGTAGAAAGTCTCTGTGCAACTCTTGACTCAGGAGAATGTTTCATCCACAGGCAATTACACCTCATCTGTGTTGGGCAGAGAACATTAAGGTAAATTCATTGCTGCTGTGTTTGTTTTTCATGGGGGAAAAATGTGACTAAAAGAAGAAAGGACATTTGGTAATTTTCCACTAAAGCTTAGATTGGCAATACAATCACCTCAGAGAGTTTATTTTGAAGAATTGGTTTGTTTTTTCCTTAAAAGCCTGAACTGACGATGAGACCATCCTAAATCCGTAAGATAATTGTGTAACTCTATGATTGTTAGGACTGGACACATTACGTTTCAGGAAAATTAAAAGAGAATTTTCAGAGTTAATTTTTTAATTCCTTGGAAATTTCTTCACAACCTTTCTCTATTTCACAATGAAAGGCAAACACTACCTTGAAGTTTAAATGCAAGTGAATTAATTCTTAAAAAAATAAATGTATTTGTACTAGAACTGCAAATGTTTGACAGAAATTAGAGAGTGGCTCTTAAAGAAACTCTCAGCAGAAGAATGATAATTAGTTTTAAAATGTACTTCTAGTATCTTCTCAGACCAAAAGGACTTTGTTTGCTGTAGCATCTTAAAGTATCTAAGGGACATTCAGGCTTGAAATATCAAGGGAGACATGTTTTACTATAGTCCAAAAAGGAGTGTGAAAATATGATGTGAAAGACACAATGCAATTTCCCAAATAGAAGCTATTTAGCTTGAAATCAGCTTTCCTTATTTGGAAAATATAATACATTGTGAATTTTCATAATAAAAATATTTGTATAACTGTCTCTTACTCTATGAACTTGAATATTTATTTTGGAGAAAACATATCTTATTCCACTGTTTTTAGTGATGTGTGTTCTGGTTTGGGAAGATATGAAAATACACAAAACAAAAATTAATATCTTTTTTAAGTTTACTAAGCAGTGATGGTAAAAAAACAAATGATCCTAATTTTACACATCAAAATTGTTCTAAAAACTGGGCCTGGCAAATTCTTCAACCCACTGGAAAAGAACCATAATCAAAGCATAGAACTTTATCTTGTCAATAATCAAATAAGAATTATTGGAGTCTATATTATATACTAATCTCTATATGATATAAAAGCATGAAACACACAGTTTTAATTATAGTTTGAGAAGAAAAACACAATGAAAATAAGAATTTACTAAGAAAGAGAAGATATTCATATCTGTGAATCACCATCATGAACAAAACATACTTGTGAAAATATTTAAGCCTAAAGTCAAGCACAGAGAGTTTATGACCTCTATAAGCTAATAATCATATGCTTATCAATTCAGCTCTCTTTTTTGAGATAGGGAAACACAGGAACATAATAGTAAGTGATTTGTTCAGTGACATAAAACAAATTAATGGTCTAGTATACTATTAGAGTTATTATGGTGGAACTAAAAACAAATCAAGCCCGATTTGGTCTACATGCTTATAGTATCCCTTGTCCTCTCTTCCTCCACTGTATTCCCTGTCACCAAAATGATCTTCACAAAATGCCTTTGATCTGTCACTCACTTGTTTAAAGACCTCTTCAAGGCTCCACGAGATCTGAACTTAAGGTTGCTTTTCTGCCCCCCCCCCCTTTTTTTTTACTACCCTGCCTGTGCCCCCTGCAAATAAAAGACAAGGGAAGCTATTCTCCAACATACACTGAATATTTTTAACACAAAATGCCTTAGTGCACACTGTCCTTTTGCCCTGTAATGCCCTCCTCCTTTCCTTTTCAAATACAAACTTATGTATTCTATGTTCTGCTCAAAAACAACTGGGGTCTTTCTTGATTTTTTATCTTCCTATTGGAGATGATCTCTCCCATGCTTAGCCCATTACTCCTTCAGTATCCAAGGGGGATTGGGTCCAGGAACCACTAGTAAGATGTTAGATGCTCAGGACCCTTATATAAAAGGCATATTATTTGCATATAACCTGTGCACATCCTCCTTTATACTTTAAATCATCTCTAAATTATTTATGACCTAATACAATGTGCATGCTATGTAAATACTTGTTATACTCTATCACTTAGGGAATAATGACAAGAAAACAGTCTGTACATGTTTAGAACAGGTGCAGTCATCTATTTTTTTTTTTTTCTGAATATTTTCTAGCGTGGTTGGTTGAGTCCTCAGATGTGAAACCCAAGGATACAGAGGGTTGACTGTATGTCTTTCTCCCACAAGACTGAAAGTTCACTGAGGACTGGGGCCTTCTCTTATCATATTTGTATCATCTGTAGTACACTGAATGACTTATGCATATTCACAGAGAAGTAATTTATTAATAACAATCAACATAATTAAAATAGTTCACATTTATAGACACTTACTCTGAGTCAGGCACTAATCCAAGTACTGTAGATGAAGTTAGGATTGGAAGCCAGGCTCTTGGCTCCAGGGTTCTTGTTTTTAGCAGTGTGGGCTCTGGAGTCCGGTGTCTTGGACCGAATCCTGATTCTACTACTTAATAGCTGAGTGATCTCTCTGTGCCTCAGGGTTTCATCTATAAAGTGAAAATATTAATGGTACCTAACTCAAAGGTATTTTAATAGATGAATTAAAATAATACATTTTAAATACTTTGAGTAGTGCCTAGCACATAGCAGTGCAGAATAGCTCTATTTATTTAGTTTGTTCTAAATATTTCTTTGAGTTAATTAATTCAACTCTCCTGGGAAAAGGAGGGCTTGTCCCACCTCCTGTCAAAATCCTATTCTAACTTTAAGGACCTGCCTATAGCCAACTTTTTTTTTTTTTTTTTTTTTTTTAATTATAGTTTAAGTTCTAGGGTACATGTGCATAACGTGCAGGTTTGTTACATATGTATACTTATGCCATGTTGGTGTGCTGCACCCATCAACTCGTCAGCACCCATCAACTCGTCATTTATATCAGGTATAACTCCCAATGCAATCCCTCCCCCCTCCCCCCTCCCCATGATAGGCCCCAGTGTGTGATGTTCCCCTTCCCGAGTCCAAGTGATCTCATTGTTCAGTTCCCACCTATGAGTGAGAACATGCGGTGTTTGGTTTTCTGTTCTTGTGATAGTTTGCTAAGAATGATGGTTTCCAGCTGCATCCATGTCCCTACAAAGGACGCAAATTCATCCTTTTTTATGGCTGCATAATATTCCATGGTGTATATGTGCCACATTTTCTTAATCCAGTCTGTCACAGATGGACATTTGGGTTGATTCCAAGTCTTTGCTATTGTGAATAGTGCCGCAATAAACATATGTGTGCATGTGTCTTTATAGCAGCATGATTTATAATCCTTTGGGTATATACCCAGTAGTGGGATGGCTGGGTCATATGGTACATTTAGTTCTAGATCCTTGAGGAATCGCCATACTGTTTTCCATAATGGTTGAACTAGTTTACAATCCCACCAACAGTGTAAAAGTGTTCCTATTTGTCCACATCCTCTCCAGCACCTGTTGTTTCCTGACTTTTTAATGATTGCCATTCTAACTGGTGTGAGATGGTATCTCATTGTGGTTTTGATGTGCATCTCTCTGATGGCCAGTGATGATGAGCATTTTTTCATGTGTCTGTTGGCTGTATGAATGTCTTCTTTTGAGAAATGTCTGTTCATATCCTTTGCCCACTTTTTGATGGGGTTGTTTGTTTTTTTTTTTTTTTCGTAAATTTGTTTGAGTTCTTTGTAGATTCTGGATATTAGCCCTTTGTCAGATGAATAGATTGCAAGGCATTGCCTCACCTGGGAAGCGCAAAGGGGAAGGGAATCCCTTTTCCTAGCCAGGGGAACTGAGACACACAACACCTGGAAAATCAGGTCATTCCCACCCCAACACTGCACTATAAGCAAACGGGCACACCAGGAGATTATACCCACCCCTGGCCCGGAGGGTCCCACGGCCACGGAGCCTCCCTCATTGCTAGCACAGCAGTCTGCGATCTAACCAAAAGGCAGCAGCGAGGCTGGGGGAGGGGCGACCGCCATTGCTGAGGCTTAAGTAGGTAAACAAAGCCGCTGGGAAGCTGGAACTGGGTGGAGCTCACAGCAGCTCGAGGAAACCTGCCTGTCTCTGTAGACTCCACCTCTGGGGACAGGGCACAGCTAAACAACAAAAGGGGAAGCAGCAGAGGCCTGTGCAGATGCGAACGACTCTGTCTGACAGCTTTGAAGAGAGCAGTGGATCTCCCAACACGGAGGTTGAGATCTGAGAATGGACAGACTGCCTGCTCAAGTGGGTCCCTGACCCCTGAGTAGCCTATAGCCAACTTTTCTGTGAAATCATTCCCAGTGCCAAGATTATTCCTTCACAATGTTTTACATTTCTAACCTTCTAACTTTACAGAGCAGCTAACTATATGTTAGCTATAGGAAACAGTTATCTTCAGCTATACTTACCTATAATGTTAGAAATAGTTAATGAATTATGAACTTTGTATCATAATAATGAAAAATGATCACCTAACTTTCTGTGTTTTGGATCCAGTCTTTCTTCTGACTTGCCTAAATATGTAAAAATGATTCTTGTAGTAGGCAGAATGCTTTGAATGACCTGAATAGGACTACACAAAATAAAAACTCTATACTTGATCACACCTACAGCAGAATTCTAATTTATAAATTGGAAGGAAAAAAAATCTCTCAGGGTGCCCAGGTAGTGTTAACATATCAAAGATGAAGTGTTTACTCAATATGCTAGTAAAATCCCAATTTAATTCAATCTTTTCCCATACAGGAATTGTTTTCATATCTGAGGAATCATACTCAATTTTCTAGGTTGTATTAAAGCATGATTTTTAAGAGGTAATCCATAAAGATGTATTTTCCTATAATGAAAAGTAAATATATACCAGGCATTCTCCCTGAATAAAATGAAAGGGATTTTACAACAATCGTGGTGACTCGACCGCCTGTTAGGTCAGCCATCCTCCATGACGAGACTCAGGAGAAGAGTGACACAAATAACCAGATGAGGGATTCCAATGAGGTATTTTGACGTTGCTGTATTTCAGCCATGCTTTTTGAAACTAAAGCATGAGTAGTTAAAATCAATCACTGGCTAATTGGATTTTAACACTAAAGTAATTTTTCATCCTCTTTCTGTAGTGGGAATAATCAACATAATATTAGGTGTCATTTCATATTTTAGTGATTTTATTATTTAGTAGGAAAGAGCACTAATCTGCTTTGACTCAGGCCCAAGACTTTGTGAGATACTTTTAAAAAATGCCTAAGACCATTTCAAGGTAACAGTGAAATATTTATGTAGCAAAGTTTAGGAAGAAAAGGAGGGAGGGTGGGATATTAAATGAAAATAGAAAAGGAACAGCCTAGAAATCCAAAAACTGAGTTCTTTCTCAGGTTTCTCAGTGGAACTACATACCCTTTCACAAGTCACCATCAGTTATTCTGCGGCGGTATGAGGTATAGAAAAAAAAATAATACCAACTACTTCAAATACATGTACCTGCATTTCACGACAAAGGAGGTTTTATTTCACCAGTCATTCAAATATATACCACTCAAGCCCTGGGGACCCTTGGATTACAATGAAATAAGGATTTTATCAAATGTTCAGGAACCTTTAATAATGAATCACTTCCTTCTCTTTCAAACATAATAATTTTCTAACATGAGTTCTATGTATTTGGAATTTCATAGAAGGATATGAGGCAGTATAATTTATGGGTACATCATAAATATTTGAAAAATTAATTTCACATAGCATCTCTGATCTAAATTCTTATTAATTTTAAGATACTCTTAGTGTCCATCTAGAGAACAAGAGGTAAGGTAACCTACTATACCAGTATCACTTGTTTTTGTTAAAATTGGCATTGATCAATTAGGCCTTCTAAACAAAGCTTTTTGTTGTAGTCAAGTGGACTATGAGACAACCCTAAATATATAAGGTTGAAATGGAGACAGCTAGTACACCTATAATATCTTCCCTCTCCTTCTAACATCCACTTTAGCTAATGTAGCAGGGCTGAATCATTCTCCCCCACTCACCCCCAACCATTGCCACTTCCTAGTATATAATATATACAATACTGGGATAACTAAAAGCAACATTTAATAAAGTGACTCAAGGCATGTTCACAATTTGAAGCCAAGGATTTGAGTGGGGTTTCCTTCTCAAGAAAAAAAAATTGTAATAATAACACTGACTAAACTCTGGAATACAACTTTAACAGACTCTGAGCCTAGGAAGAATGCAGACATAGCCTTCCTCCTAAGAGCAGCACAAAAACCATAAACTGAATTTGTAATTGACAGAATATGCAACGATTCTATTATCCCCATGGCACAGAAACCCCCAAGCATCATGGTGTGCTCTGATTCTGCATGTGAGGATTAAGAAGCCAAGTGAAGACTACCACAAAAGAAGGTTGAAAAAGAGAAATAAACCCAGAGAAAGAGGCAGTGGACTTACAAACAAAATTCTAAAACACATGATAAACTTAAGTACCAAAGTACAGATAACCAAATCAAGAAATGGAACATGGATTCACTCCACATCAAATTCTTTTTATGAAACAATCCAATGAAGAATTTAAATATCTATATTTGAGATACTCAAATTGATAAATGAAAGAAAAATTTTATTTTTTCAATTGCAAGGAATCCTTCTTATAGAAGAAAATGAGGCTGTGTATGAAAAGAACAAATCAAATAAAAATCATGGTCATTAAAATTTAAAAATATCCACATTAAACAGAGTAAAATAGAGGATTGGTGAATTGAAAAGATTATATAAGAAATTTATTAAGAATTCAGTACAAAGAACAAGGAGATAGAAAAACATAAAACATTATTTTAGAGGTCTGGAGGAGAGATTAAAATAGCACAACATAAACCTGATAGGAATTCCAGAATAGAAAGAATGATGGAAAATTAATATCTAAAAAAGTATAGCTGAGAATTCTCCAGAATTTAAGGGTAAAATCAATTCTTAAATAAAATATATACTTCAGCTTCCAAGAAGATTTCAATAAATAAACACAATGTGTAACTTATTTTTCTCGGAAAACTTTTCTAGATTTTCTCCATGTTTCAGCGTTCTGAAATTGTATGATGACGTGTTTTTTTTTGTGTGTGCGCATCCATTTTCATCTTTAATTGGGACTATCAGTGGAACTTTCAAATCTAGAAACTTATGTTGTTCAGTCCCCGAATATCTTCTACTATTTATGTGATATATTATCACATCCATTATATTTGTTTCTCTCTTTGTTAAACTACTTGAATGTTAGACCTTCTGATTTGATGCTGATGCTCTAATTTCTCTTGTTTTTTCTTTCTTTTATTTTCCATATCTTTTTCATTTCATTCTCATTTGTGAGAAGTTTCCTCAATTTTCTTTTTTGACGCTTTCCAATTTTTTATTCTCACAATTATTTAATTGTTTTGTTCATTGGCTAGTCTTTGTAATTGTGTGTGTCTATGAGTGTTTCTGCAATGTTTTCTTCTATCTCTTTTGAGGATACCAGTTATAATTGTTGTGATTTTCTTTTCTGCTCCCAAGTTGGTTTTTTTTTTTTTTTTTTTTTTTTTTTTTTTTTTTTTTTGAGTTTATTGATCTACTTCTTTCTTTCGGTTTCTGTTTTTATGCTAAAGATTTTCTTCCAATGGCTGTATTGGCTTTCTAATAATATTTAGGAGTGAACAAGTACTAAAAAGCTAATTGGAGGTTATGTGTGCTTACCTATCTTAGGGAGAGGCAGGGAGATGTGTTGACTGATGGATCTCATAATAGGATGGTGAAACAGCTATTTCAATGATAGATCTTCACATGATGCACCTCCAAATTTTGCCATCCCTGAAGACTATTTTACCCTTTTATTTATAGGTTTACCAGTTTACTCAGAAAATAAACTTCTGGTCCTGCTAGGGTGAAGGAAATATAGTTGACTGGCTATGTAGGGAGGGCAAAGAGATCTAGGGGTCTAAATGCATCTTACACAATCTTTCAACTATTCCTTATGTTTTCAAGCTCTAACTGCATTACTAGTTTAGAGGCATTTCCCTACATTTCTTGTGTTGTGTGGTACAATTGGATTGATTCTGAGCTTCTGCATATGCTAGAATAAATTTCAGCCTTATTTGGTATTTTAAGTAAATTATCCTCATCAACATGTGTTATAGCTTCCAAAAATTTGTTGTTATAACATCTTTCCTCAGTATTTTTGTATTATATTATTTTACAGTTTTTTATATTATTTTGTCCTTTTAATCTCATTTTTATAAAGTTTTAAGAAGCAGAAAAATTAACAATTATTCTGACTCTACCATGTTTATCTAAAGGGAAAAATCTTAAAAGCTGCCCAAGAGGAAGCATAAATTATCTACTCAGATGCCAGAAGATGATGGAATATCTTCAAAGTGCTAAGAAAAAATAAGTATCCACATCAAATGCCACACTCACAAAAGAATCATCACCCGAGAAGGCATTTTTAGGTTTGCAAAGACTAAGAAATATTCGTAAACAGACCCTCAGTAAAAGAATGGTAATTGGATGCACTTCCACAGGAAAAAGAGGAAACCCACACAAATGGCATGAGATACAAGAAACAAGAGTTAACACCTAGCTGGATAAGGTATCTGTACATTTAATGATCGATTTTAAATATAGAAACTGTATTTGTGTCATATTGGTTTAAAAACCTCCAGAAAACAAGAGCAATATGGGGTAATCAAGACACACTGCGGCTTCATTTTTGTTACTTTTTTTTTTTGACAGAACAGAAAATATAAATGACTTTGTTAAAGAAAAATCATTAAGCATAAATTTAAAAAATTAAGAGTGACTACTAACAGAATTGAAAAAAAATATGCAGGTTGAGTATATCCTTTGTTCCAAACATTTGGAAACAGAATTATTTCAGATTTTAGATGTTTCTGGATTTTGGGATATTTGCATTATACTTACCAGTTCAGCATCTCTGATCCAAAAATCTGAAACCCGAAATGCCCCAGTGAGCATTTCCTTTGAGCATCATGTCAGCACTTTAAAAGTTTCAGATTTTGGAGTATTTCACATTTTGGAATTTTTGATTAGTGATACTCAACCTGTGTCACTTCTAAAAAACCTGCACAAAGCACTTCTAAAGCAGCAGAGAAAATAAAGCAAAAATTTTAAGATTTTACTCCCTAAAGCACTAATAAATAGAGAAAAATAATGTACAAAGATGACTAACAGAAAATTCAAAATAATATGATAAAAATAAGTTCAAACATAGTAGCTAATCAAAATAGTGTAAATTGCTCAAACTTGTCTACTAAAAGATTACAGATTGGATTTTTATTATTATAGTTATAAATTCTTGGCAAGAGCCATGATAAAATGATGATGAAAGCTATGATATGTGAATAGTAACCATAAGAAAACTAATGCAGCAATATTAATATCAGATGGCATAGAATTTAAGGCAAAACATTAATAAGCATATTATGTACAATAATAAAAGGGAAAAATTGCTAAGAAATGCTAATAACCATGACTTTGTTTGCAATTATGAACTAAGAGCCTTGAAATATACAAAGTAAAACTGGCACAACTGCAAAGAGAAATGGGTACCTCAATAATATTAGTAAGAGACTTTAAATGACCAACGTGAACTATATATTATTATATATTATATGTTACTTGCAATATTGTTTTGAACAACAAACTTAAAAAGCTTTAGCTAATTAATATGTATAGAACTGTGTGTCCAAATAAAATAGGTATACATGGAATAATAATCAAATTAACAATGCAGTAGGTCACAAAGGCAGTATTATCACATTACAAATAATTGCCTAAAAGCAATAGTCTATGATAACATCCTAATCTAAATGGACATCAATAATAAAATAAATTTTAAAAAGGAATATCCTGTTAAAAAAACACATATTATATCACAGTAGGAATCAGGAAATACTCTGTGACTGGCAAGATGGCCAAATAGGAACAGCTCCAGTCTGCAGCTCCCAGCAAGATCAACACAGAAGGTGGGTGATTTCTGCATTTCCAACTCAAGTACCCAGCTCATCTCACTGGGACTGGATAGACAGTGGATGCAACCCATAGAGGGCAAGCCGAAGCATGGTGGGGCGTTGACTCACCTGGGAAGTGCAAGGGGTTGGGGAACTCCCTCCCCTAGCCAAGGAAAGCCCTGAGGGACTGTGCATGAGGAACAGTGCACTCCAGCCCAGATACTATGCTTTTTCCCATGGTCTTCGCAACCCACAGACCAGATTCCCTACATTGCCTATGACACCAGGGTCCTGGGTTTCAAGCCCAAAACTGGGCAGCTGTTTGGGCAGACACCGAGCTAGCTGCAGGAGTATTTCATATCCCAGTGGCACCTGGAACACCAGCAGGACAGAACCATTCACTCCCCTGTAAAGGGGGCTGAAGCCAGGGAGCCAAGTTGTCTAGCTCAGCGGATCCCAACCCCACAGAGTCCAGCAAGCTAAGATCCACTGGCTTGAAATTCTCGCTACCAGCACAGCAGTCTGAAGTCGACCTGGGATGCTCGAACTTGGTGGGGGAAGGGGCGTCCACCATTACTGAGGCTTGAGTAGGCAGTTTTCCCTTTACAGTGTAAACAAAGCCACCAGGACGTTCAAACTGGGCAGAGCCCACCTCAGCTCTGCAAAGCTGCTGTAGTCAGACTGCTTCTCTAGAGTTTTCCACTCTGGGGATGGCATTTCTGATAGAAAGACAGCAACCCCAGTCAGAAGCTTATTGATAAAACTCCCACCTCCCTGGGACAGAATACCTGGAGGAAGGAGTGACTGTGGGTGCAGCTTCAGCAGAGTTAAATGTTTATTGCTGCCAGCTCTGAAGAGAACAGTGGATCTTCCAGCACAGTGCTTGAGCTCTGTGGGGACAGACTGCCTCCTCAAGTGGGTCCCTGACCCCCATGCCTCCTAACTGAGTGACACCTCCCAGCAGGAGTTGATAAACACCTCATATAGGAGAGCTCCTACTGGCATCTAGCAGGTGCCACTCTAGAATGAAGCTTCCAGAGGAAGGAGCAGGCAGCAATCTTTGCTGTTCTGCAGCCTCCGCTGGTGATACCCAGGCAAACAGGGTCTGGAGTGGACCTCCAGCAAACTCCAGAAGACTTGCAGCAGAGGGGCCTGTTAGAAGGAAAACTAACAAACGAAAGGGATAGTATCAACATCAACAAAAAGGACATCCACACCAAAACCCCACCTGAAGGTCATCAACCTCAAAGACCAAAGGTAGATAAATCCATGAAAATGAGGAAAAACCTGCACAAAAGAGGCTGAAAATTCCAAAATCTAGAGTGACTCTTCTCCTTCAAAGGATCATAACTCCTCACCAGCAAGGGAACAAAACTGGACAGAGAATGAGTTTCACGAATTTAGAGAACTAGGCTTCAGAAGGTGGGTATAAGCAAACTCCTCTGAGCTAAAGAAGCATATTCTAACCCAATGCAAGGAAGCTAAGAACCTTGATAAAAGGTTATAGGAACTGCTAACTAGAATAACCAGTTTAGAGAAGAACATAAATGACCTGATGGAGCTGAAAAACACAGCATGAGAACTTCGTGAAGCATACACAAGTATCAATAGCCTAATTGATCAAGGGAAAGAAAGGATATCAGAGATTGAAGATCAAGTTAATAAAATAAAGCATGAAGACAAGATTAGAGAAAAAAGAATGAAAAGGAACAAACAAAGCCTCTAAGAAATATGGGACTATGTGAAAAGACCAAACCTACATTTGATTGGTGTACCTGAAAGTGATGGGGAAAATGTAACCAAATTTGGAAACACACTTCAGGTTATTATCCATCGAAATTCCCCAACCTAGAAAAACAGGCCAACATGCAAATTCAGGAAATGCAGAGAACACCACAAAGATACTCCTTGAGAAGAGCAACCCCAAGACATATAATCATCAGATTCACCAAGGTTGAAATGAAAGAAAAAATGTTAAGGGCAGCCAGAGAGAAAGGTGAGGTTACCCACAAAGGGAATCCCATCAGATTAACAGCAGATCTCTCTGCAGAAACTCTACAAGCCAGAAAATATTGGGGGCCAATAATCAACATTCTTAAGGAAAAGAATTTTCAACCTGGAATTTCATATCCAGCCAAACTAAGCTTCATAAACAAAGGAGAAACAAAATCCTTTACAGACAAGCAAATGCTGAGAGATTTTGTTACCATGAGGCCTGCCTTACAAGAGCTCCTGAAGAAAGCACTAAACATGGAAAGGAAAAACTGGTAGTAGCCACTGCAATAAAACACCAAATTGTAAAGACCATCGACACTATGAAAAAATTGTATTAACTAACTGGAAAAATAACCAGCTAGCAATAAAACACCAAATTGTAAAGACCATCGACACTATGAAAAAATTGTATTAACTAACTGGAAAAATAACCAGCTAGCATCATAATGACAGGATAAAATTCACAAATAACAATATTAACCTTAAATGTAAATGGGCTACATACCACAATTAAGAGACACAGACTGGCAAATTGGATAAAGAATCAAGACCCATCAGTGTGCCGTATTCAGGAGACCCATCTAACATCCAAAGACACACACAGGCTCCAAATAAAGGGATGGAGGAATGTTTATCAAGCAAATGGAAAGCTTAAAAAAAGCAGGGGTTGCAATCCTAGTCTCTGATAAAACAGACTTTACACCAACAAAGATCAAAAAAGGACAAAGAAGGGCATTACATAATGGTAAAGGGATCAATGCAACAAGAAGATCTAACTATCGTAAATATATATGCACCTAGTACAGGAGCACCCAGATTCATAAAGCAAGTTCTTAGAGACCTACAAAGAGATGTAGACTCCCACACAATAATAGTGGGAGACTGTAACACCCCACTGTCAATATTAGATCAATGAGACAGAAAATTAACAAGGATATTCAGGACTTGAACTCAAGTCTGGACTGAGCAGACCTAATAGACATCTACAGAACTCTCCACCACAAATCAACAGGATATACATTCTTCTCAGCACCACAATGTACTTATTCTAAAATTGATGACATAATTGGAAGTAAAACACTCGTCAGCAAATGCAAAAGAACAGAAATCATAACAAACCATCTCTCAGACCACAGTGCAATCAAAGTAGAACCCAGGATTAAGAAACTCATTCATAACCACACAACTACATGGAAACTGAACAGCCTGCTTCTGAATGACTACTGGGTAAATAACGAAATTAAAGCAGAAATACATAAGTTCTTTGAAACCGGTAAGAACAAAGATACAACATACTAAAATCTTTGGGACACAGCTAAAGTCGTCTTTAGAGGAAAATTTATAGCACTAAATGCCTATTTAGTGCTATAAATAGGAAAGATCTAAAATCAACACTCTAACATCACAATTTAAAAAACTAGGGAAACAAGAGCAAACAAATTCAAAAACTAGCAGAAGATAAGAAATAACTAAGATCATAAAGACATGAAAAACCCTTCAAAAAAATCAGTTAACCCAGGAGGTAATTTTTTGAAAAGATCAAAAAAATAGATAGAGCACTAGCCAGACTAATAAAGAAGAAAAGAGAGAAGAATCAAATAGACACAATATAAAATCATAAAGGGGATATCACCACTGATACCACAGAAATACAAACTACCATCAGAGAATACTATACACCTCTATACAAATAAACTAGAAATTCTAGAAGAAATGGTTAAGTTCCTGGACACATATACCCTCGGAAGACTAAATCAGGAAGAAGTCAAATCCCTGAATAGACCAATAACATGTTCTGAAATTGAGGCAGTAATTAATAGCCTACCAACTAAAAAAAAGCCCAGGACCAGACAGTTTCACAGCTGAATCCTACTAGAGGTACAAAGAGGAGATTGTACCATTCCTTCTGAGACTATTCCAAACAATAGAAAAAGAGGGACTCCTCCCTAACTCATTTTATGAGGCCAGCATCATCTTGATACCAAAACCTGGCAGGGGCACACAAAAAAAGAAAATTTCAGGCCAATATCCCTGAAGGAACATCGATGCAATAATCTTCAATAAAATACTGGCAAATCAAATCCAGCAGTGCACTGAAAAACTTATCCACCACAATCAAGTTGGCTTCATCCCTGGGATGCAAGGCTAGTTCAACATACACAAATCAATAAATGTAATCCATCATATAAACAGAACCAATGACAAAAAAAAAAAAAAAAAAAAAACACTCGATTGTCTCAATAGATGCAGAAAAGACATTCGATAAAATTCAATACCCTATCCATCCATACTAAAAACTCTCAATAAACTAGGTGTTCATGGAAAGTAGCTCAAAATAATAAAAGCTATTTATGACAAACCCACAGCCAATATCATACTGAATGGGCAAAAAGCTGGAAGCATTACCTTTGAAAAGTGGCACAAGACAAGGATGCCCTCTCTCACCACTCCTATACAACATAGTATTGGAAGTTCTGGCCAGGGCAATCAGGCAAGAAAAAGAAATAAAGATATTCAATTAGGAAGAAAGGAAGTCAAATTGCCTCTGTTTGCAGATGACATGATTGTGTATTTAGAAAACCCCATTGTCTCAGCCCAAAATCTCCTCAAGCTGATAAGCAACTTCAGCAAAGTCTCAGGATACAAAATCAATGTGCAAAAATCACAAGCATTCCTAAACACCAAATAACAGACAAACAGAGAGCCAAATCATAAGTGAACTCCCATTCACAATTGCTACAAAGAGAATAAAATACCTAGGCATGCAACTTACAAGGGACATGAAGGACCTCTTCAAGGAGAACTACACACCACTGCTCAAGGAAATAAGAGAGGACACAAACGAATGCAAAAACATTCCATGCTAACGGATAGGAAGAATCAGTATGGTGAAAATGGCCATACTGCCCAAAGTGATTTATAGATTCAATGCTATCCCCATCAAACTACCATTGACTTTCTTCACAGAATTAGAAAAAATCTACTTCAAATTGTGCATGGAAACAAAAAAGAGCTCACATAGCCACGACAATCCTAAGCAAAAAGAACAAAACTGGAGGCATCATGCTACCTGACTTCAAGCTAAACTACAAGGCTAAAGTAACCAAAACAGCATGGTACTGGTACCAAAACAGATATATAAACCAATGGAACAAAACAGAGTCCTCAGAAGTAACACCACGTATCCAAAACATCTGATCTCCGACAAACCTGACAAAAACAAGCAATGGGGAAAGGATTCCCTATTTACTGAATGGTGTTGGGGAAACTGGCTAAACATATGAAGGAAACTGAAACTGGATCCCTTCCTTATACCTTATACAAAATTTAACTCAAAATGGATTAAATACTTAAATGTTAGACCTACAACCATAAAAACCCTAGAAGAAAACCTAGGCAATACCTTTCAGGACATAGGCATGGGCAAAGACTTCAAGACTAAAACATGAAAAGTAATGTCAACAAAAGCCAAAATTGACAAATGGGATCTAATTAAACTAAAGAGCTTCTGCACAGCAAAAGAAAATATCATCAGAGTGAACAGGCAACCTACAGAATAGGAGAAAATTTCTGCAATCTATCCATCTGACAAAGGGCTAATAGCCAGAATCTACAAAGAACTTAAAGAAATTTACAAAAAGAAAACAACCCCATCAAAAAGTGGGCGAAGGATATGAACAGACACTTCTCAAAAGATGACATTTATGTGGCCAACAAATATATGAAAAAAAGCTCATTATCACCGATCATTAGAGAAATGCAAATCAAAACCACAATAAGATACCATCTCATGTCAGAGTGGTGATCATTAAAAAGTCTGGAAGCAACAGATGCTGGAGAGGATGTGGAGAAGTAAGAATGCTTTTACACTGTTGGTGGGAGTGTAAATAAGTTCAACCATTGTGGAAGACGGTGTGGGGATTCCTCAAGGATCTAGAACCAGAAATACCGTTTGACCTAGCAATCTCATTACTGGGTATATACCCAAAGGGTTATAAATCATTCTGCTATAAAGACACATGCACATATAGGTATATTGCGACACTATTCACAATAGCAAAGACTTGGAACCAACCCAAATGGCCATCAATGATACATTGAATAAAGAAAATGTGGCAAATATATACCATGGAATACTATGCAGCCATAAAAAAGGATGAGTTCATGTCCTTTTCAAGGATATGGGTGAAGCTGGAAACCATCATTCTCAGCAAACTATCACAAGGACAGAAAACTAAACACCACATGTTCTCACTCATAAGTGGGAGTTGAACAATGAGAACACATGGACACAGGGAGGGGAACATCACATACCAGGACCTGTCAGGGAGTGTGGGGCTAGGGGAGGGATACCATTAGGAGAAATACCTAATGTAGATAGATGATGGGTTGATGGGTGCAGCAAACCACCATGGCACATGTATACCTATGCAACAAACTGGCATATTCTCCACATGTATCCCAGAACTTGAAGTATTATTTAAAACATTTAAAAAAGGAATTAGGAAATAGAAGTTAAAAATGTAAAGACACACTTTACGTGTGTGTGTGTATGCTTTTGAGACATAATTCTCTCAAAACCAATCCAATGCAACTAAAATGTCAAGTATATTTTGTAGCGTTATGTGGATATTTTTAAAAAGAGAAAAGATTAAAAATAACTGAGCTATACATTCAGCTCAAGAAAGCAAGGAAAATAAAACAGAAATAAATGGATTAGAAACAAAACAAACTAGTGCAATTGCAAGATTTTGGCAGGTTGCATAAAAGAACATATAAAAGTCAATAGCATTCTTACCCTATTGGCATAATTATCAAAATAAAGAACTAATAGCTACTGGATCTATTAAAAGAGTTCAACAAAATAGTTAAGTGACACATAAATCAATAACTTTCTGTCAAAAATTTCTCAAATGAAGATATAGTAGAAAAAAATTATTTATTTATAATAGCAACAAAATCCATAAGGTTCTTTGGAATAAATCTAATAGTAAATGTTTAATGTATTCATTGATAAAGTTGTAAACCATGATTGAATAAAAGACATGAATAAATTAAATATACTATTCTCATGGATGAAGACAATATTTTAAAAATATTATTTCTCCTCAAATTGATGTTTCTATTCAGTAAAATTTCAACTTGAGTTTTCAATCACATTTTTCATGAAACTTGATAAGCTATTCCTATAATTCATATGGAAGAGCAAATAGCCATAAGTTAGAGAATTTTAAAGAACAAGTTAGAGCAACGACCCCTATCTGATATTAAGATCCAATATCTAAACTTGGAGTTTCTCTGTCCTGGAAGTTTAGAACTCAGACCCGGAAAATTCTAACCAGTAAGCTTTTGGATGTATATAATTAGGATGCAAAGTCACTGTTGGGAAATTCTATTTTAAGGACCATATATCTTGAAGAGTAAGTGGAGGGAGAAAATCCACTAACAAAAACAGAAAAATGAAGGGGACACAGAAAACAGAAAAAAAAAAGATGAGAGAACATGAAAGTCCAAAAGAGAGTACATTTCTGCTGGCTTTTTATTTCCTTGTTGCTGTTCCTAGTGATCCCTATTTTCACCTCTAACCCAGAGTTGCCTTATTTATGATACCTTCCATTTTTTGCTTAAAGCTACCTTGAAGGGTCTTATTTTCAACCAATAAGCACGTTTGATTGTTATCAAATTACACTTGGCCTTAGAAATTTAAATGATGTCCGGCTTTATAAAATACCATAGGCTCTATGCCTTTGTCTACCTGAAAGGAAGAAGCAGAGGCAAAATTAATATAAGTAATTTATTTGGGCAAGCTTACCGGTTGCAACCTAGGAGTGTAGATTGATTTAACATGCCCTGAATATACACTCCAATTAGCAACATGAGTAGGTTTTTCAAAGGAAAGGATCAAACAGTCCCTAAGTTGTTTATAAACAATTTACATTAAATTAGCACAAGTTATACACTGTTCTTTGTATTGAAAATTCCAGGAACATGAAGATAATGGATGAGGCAGCTAGTCAGGAACAAAATTCCTTTATACCAGTGGTCCACAACTTTTTGGCACCAAGGACTGGTTTCGTGGAAGACAATTTTACCACAGACCTGGGTAGTGGGGGTCTGTAGGGGTGGTTGATTTGGGGATGAAACTGTTCCACCTCAGATCATCAGGCAGTAGTTAGATTCTCATAAGGAGCAGTCAACCTAGATCCCTCACATATGCAGTTCACAGTAGGGTTTGTGCTCCTATGAGAATCTAATGCCACCACTGATCTGACAGGAGATGGATCTTAGGTCATTATGGGAGTCATGGGGAGCAGCTGTAAATCCAGATGAAGCTTCACTTGCTCACCCACCTCTTACCACCTGTTGTGCAGCCCAGTTCCTAACAGACTACAGACCAGACTACAGTACTGATCCACGAAATCCCATCCTCATGTCTCTTTGGGCTTGCATAACTCACAGAGTTCAAGCTGCTCTAAGCTATTTTTCTTTTCTGACCCTCAGTGATAGAACAGTTTTATAGATGCAGCAAATTGACCCATTAATTTTTTTTAATTGAGCAAAGAGACGATATAAAAAGAGCAGTTTTCAAGAACCATTCCTCTGTGTCTTATGTGGGTAAGGTTATGCTGCTAGTAGAAGCATAGCTAAAAGCTTTTGAAGCAACTATGCCAGTCTTTTGCTAGCATATCAGTATGAACTTATTCCGTTGTCTTACATAATGATAGCACTTCTTTGGATATGTTTCCAATACACACATTCCTTAAGCAGAGTGAAGGAAAAGAGATCCACTGTTATTCAGTCTCAGCATAGCATCACCTGCATGAACTATGACCAAAAGTTAAAGTTACTGCAAAGGCCAAAATTAAACATAGTGACATTGGTTCTGCCTTAAAATACCTTTGACTTTTATTGGATATCTTGGGTCATTTGTTTGCATTTTCATTTATTTTTGCTGTTTTAATAGTATTGTTTTACCCTATGATTGTTAAATCCTGGTAACAGGATACAGTTACTTCCCCCAAAATTTTTGTTCCTTTTACTGATGAGGAGCAGAATGCATATTCATAATACAGCTTCTAGCACCATAAACCATTATAGTTTTGAGTATCACACAGTGGCCTCCACAACTTTTACAAAAGTTTCTTCCATCTTGTGCCATGCTGGCTATCTTGGATGATGGAATTATCATGTCCCAAACTGTCTGAGTAGGCATACAGTATCTGGTTTCACAATGGTATAATTACGTTATGTCAGTCATGTAAATGATTTCTTTCTAATGGATTTTGGCTAGCACATTCTTTTTAACATGTCCCTACCATTTTTTCCTTTTTTTTTTTTTTTTTTTTTTTTTTTGGACGTTGTCCTCAGCATTACTGAATATGTAAAAATATTGTTCTACTTTACCTAAGCTGATGAGGGGCTGTTATACATGAATTGTAATCTATGATCCCAAGGACAAGAATTCTGTCTTTAGGTAATAGAAGGCTGTTGCATTGAAAGCTGCCCCTTTTATTCATGTGACACAGAGTACTTCACACCTATTGGCTAGGTTATTTTCATAGATTTATTAGGCTGACCTTACAATTTATCATCCAAACCATGTTACTTATGAAAGTTAAAGGGGTGCTACTATTAATTACACCAGAACATTAGGCATAAGTAAGCACTACAACAATTACATCAAGATGTATCCTCATCCCAGTTATTATGTGAAGTAAAAGTTAGATATAATAATGCATTTGGAGGGTATTTTGTGTGTATGATTTCCTTGATCCCTAAAATTACAGTGTTAAAAAGATGGCACATCTCTGAAATGTGTAAAGCAAAGTGCTTATAGAACCACACAATCCTTACTTTGTGCCACTTCTGCTCTTAAATCTTATCCGTATTACTGAATTGGTGACAGATATTGCCATTATTGGTTTATGTCTCTACCTCCACTGCTGTGCTCAAGTCAGGTAAGAGGTAGGACTAATATATTTCTTGTGGCCTAGAAGGAGCCCAATGAGTATTTTTTGAATTGAACCCATTTGAATAAAAATGAATGGAAAAGAATAGAATGATTTAGGAAGTTTCCATTTTCAGGAGCATTAATAAAGAAAGAATTATCTGTGCAAAAGATACAGTGTGTTATGTGTAGTGTACTTGTATGTAAATATAGTACCACAGAGCACACTGAATAAAATTGTGCAATTAAAAGAACAGCTGAATTGAAGGTATAACATAGTGAAATAGTCAAGAGGATCAAATCTGGAGAAAAACTACTAAGGATCTGAACCTAGACTTTACCGCTGACTACTGTGTAACTTTGGAAAAATTAATCTATGCATCTGTTTCTACCTATAAAATGAGACAATTTTCTCATGCAATTGTGAAAAATAAAATGTGTTATCTTCCATAAGGAACTTTAAATACTACCCAATTTATTATAAACACTCAATAATTGGCTATAAATTTGTTATTGTTGATGTTATTAAAGATGGAAACCTCACATGCACAGATCAGTAGGATATATATGTAGAAGTTATACTCAAAGATTCAGAGAACAATCTGATACGTCGTTTATTCATATAATAAACATCAACTGTTGTATTTAAATTAAATAACAATTTAAGGATGCGAATAGGACTAAATAGGCCAAAGAATTCACATGGGAAGAGCCAATCTGACTTAAATTATAATCTACAGGCTTACCCAACATGCTAAAGGCTATACCCTCTTCTTCAATTTTCTGGAAGAGTTTCAGAGGAATTGGTATTCATTTTTCTTTAAATGTTTAATAGAATTCAGCAGACAAGCTATCAGGTCCTGGGCTTTTCTTTGAGAGGAGATTTTTTATTACTGATTTAATCTTATTACTTATAATTAGTCTGTTCAAGTTTTCTATTTATTTTTGTCTTAGTAGATTGTATGTGTCCAGGAATCTATTTATTTTTCCTAATTTTCCAATTTGTTGGCTTACAGTTGTACATAATAGTCTCTAATGATCCGTTTTATTTCTGTGTTATCAATGGTAATGTCCCCTTTTTATTTTTATTGTATTTACTCTGTTGTGTTTTTCTTTTTTTCCTTGTTAGTCTAGTTAGTTGTTTGTCAGTTCTCAAAATTTTATAGAAAATTGGGCCAGGTACAGTGGCTCGTGTCTTTAATCCCAGTCCTTTAACAGGCCGAGTCAGGAGGATTACTTGAGCCCCATAGTTTGAAAGCAACCTGGGAAACATAGCAAGACCTTGTCTCTAATAAAAATAAAAATAAATTAGCCAGGCATGCCTGGCATGTACCTGTAGTCCTAGCTACCCAGGAGACTGAGGCAGGAGAATAGCTTGAGCCCAGGAGTTTGAGATGGCAGTGAGCTATGAACATGCCATTGCACTCCAGCCTGGGCAATGGAGTGAGACAGGGGAGGGGAGGGGAGGGGAGGGGAGGGGAGGGGAGGGGAGGAGAGGGGAGGGGAGGGGAGGAGAGGGAAGGGAAGGGAGAAGAGAAGAGAGGAGAGAGTGAGAAAGGGAGAAGGGGAGAAGAAAGGGAGAGGGAGAGAAAGAGAAAAAGAGAGGGAGAAAGAGAAAGGGAGGAAGGAAGAAAAGAAGGAAGGAAGGAAAGAAGGAAGGTAAGAAGGAAGGAAGGAAGGAAGGAGGAAGGAAGGAAGGAAGGAAGGAAGGAAGGAAGGAAGGAAGGAAGGAAGGAAGGAAGGAAGGAAGGAAGGAAGGAAGGAAGGAAGGGAAGGAAGGGAGGAAAGGGAAGGAAAGGGAAGGGAAGGGAAGGGAAGGGAAGGGAAGGGAAGGAAAGGGTAGGGAAGGGGGAAAACTTAAGAAAGTAATTCTTACAAATTCATTCTAATGAGGCTAGTATTACCCTGTACCAAAATCAGACAAGGATACACACACACAAATAGAAACCTACAGGCAAATATGCCTGATAAATATAGATTTTTTTAAATCTCCAACAAAATTCTAGCAAACTAAATCCAGTAACACACTAAAAAAAAATCATTAACCATGATGAGGTAGAATTTATCCCAAGGATGTAAGGACGTTTCAACATACAAAAATCAATAAATATGATATATTATATTAATATAATAAACAACAAAATAATATAATTATCCCAATATATACAGAAAAAGCATCTGATAAAATTTAATGTCCCTTCATCAATAAGACTCTCAATAAACTAGGTATAGAAGGAACATACCTCAACATAATAAAGGCCATATATGACAAACCCACAGCTAACATCATACATAACAGGAAAAAGTTATAAGCTTTTCCTCTAAGAATTAGAATAAGACAGCAATGTCTACTTCCACCACTCTTATTCAACGTAGTACTGAAAGTCTTGGCTAGAACAATCAGGCAAGAGAAAATAATAAACGGCATCCAAACTGGAAAGGAGGAAGTCAATTTGTTCCTGTTTAAAGATGATATGATCTTATATATATATATATTTTAAACCCTAAAAACTCTACCAAAAAACCCTTAGAACTGATAAACATATTCAGTAAAAATACAGGCTACAAAATCTACATACAAAAATGAATAGCATTTTTCTACACCAACAACTAGCAAAACAAGAAATTAAGAAAACAATTATATTCATAATATCCATGAAATATACCTATGAATTGATTTAACCAAAGAGGTGAAAGATCCCTATAAGAAAAACTATAAAACACTGATGAAAAAAATTTAAAAAAAAAAAAGGAAATGGAAAGACATCCTATGTTCATGGATTCAAATAATTAATATTGTGAAAATAACCATACTGACAAAAGCAATCTATAGATTCAGTTCATTCTCTATCACAATTCTAATGAAATTCTTTACAAAAATAGAAAAAGGCAACCCTAAAATTCATAGGAAACCACAAAAGACCCCTAAATAGCCAAAGCAATTCTCAGGAAAAAGAACAAAACTGGAGGCATCACACTACCTGAATTTAAAGTATACTAGGTTATACCAAAATAGCTTGGTAGTGGCATAAAAACTGACACATAGACCAATGGAACAAAATAGAGAAACTAGAAACAGCCACTGATCTTTGACAGAGGCAACAAAAACATTCTTTGGGAAAGACAGTCTCTTTAATAAATAGTGGTGGGAAAACTGAATTTCCATATGCAAAAGAATAAAACGAGACCTCTCTCATCATATTAAAAAATCAACTCAAAATGAATTAAAAACATAAATGGTTTAAGACCCCAAATTTTGAAACTACTAGAGGACAACAGAGGGGAAATATTTCAGGACATTCGTCTAGGCAAAGATTTTTATGGAGAAGGCCTTAATAGCTCAGGCAACAAAAGCAAAAACAGACAAATGGGATTATATCAAACTAAAAAGCTTTTGTACAGCAAAGTAAACAATGAACAGAGTAAACAATCAGTAGAAAAATATTTGCAAATATTAATCCAACAAGGAATTAATAGCCAGAATATACAAGAAACTGAAACAACTCAGTCAATAAACAAGTACCTTGATTAAAAATTAGCAAATGAGTTGAATAAACATTTCTCAAAAGAAGAATATAAATGGCCAATAGGTATATTTTTAAAAAGTGCTCACCATCACTTACCATCAGGGAAATGCAAATCAAAACCACAATAAAATATCACCTCATTCCAATTAGCATGGCTATCAACAAAAAGACAAAATACAACAAATGTTAGCAAGAATGTGGAGAAAGAAGGACCCTGATACACTCTGGTGGAAATGTAAATTAGTAAAGCCATTTTGGAAAGCTATATGGAGTTTCATCAAAAACTACAAGCAGAACTACCATATGATCCAGCACTCCCAGTACTGGCTATTTATGAAAAATAAAGGAAATCAGTATGTCAGAAAGATCTCTGAACTGAACCATGAACTGAAGCATGTTTATTGCAGTACTATTCACAATAACCCTAGATATGAATCAAGTTAAAATTTCATCAATAAATGAATGGAGAAAGAAAATGTGTTATATATACAAATGGAATACTAAGCCATAAAAAAGAATGAAGTCCTGTTATTTGTAGCGTTATGGATGAGCTTGGAGAAAATGATGTTAAGTGAAATAATCCAGACACAGAAAGACAAATACCGTATAGTCTCACTCATATGTGGAAGTTTAAAAAGTTGAGCTTACAGAATAGAGGGTACTAGAATAGTGGTTACTAGGAGTTTGAACAGATGGGATAGATAGAAATTGTCAGAGATTGGCTAATGGACACAAAATTACATCTAGATAGGAGGAATAAATTCTATCATTCTATAGTACTTAGGGGGAGTAGAACAGAATTTACCACAATTTATTGTTTATTTTCAAATAGAAGAGTGGATTTGAAATATTCTCAACACAAAGAAATGATAAATGTTTGAGGTGATAAATATGCTAATTACCCTGATTTTATCATTACACACTGTAAAAATGTATAAAATATCACTGTAATCATAAATATGTATAATTATGTCAATTAAAAATAATAAAAGCAAAAGATTATGAAAATATGAAAAACATATTCTATCTTTACTTTCTATTTTCTTTTCCAACTTTCAAGGAGTAGAAATGTATTTAAAATATTTTCACATATTTATGAAGATAGGAAATAATCTTTTTATTCCCTTCTTTAGGTAGGACTCCACCTTTTCACTTAAAAACAAAGAAATTGTATTTGCATCATGAAAAAAGGACAATTGGATTTTCCAAATATTTAATTGGGAATCAATTTAATATGTAGAAAAATATAATCTTTTTAGTGTGTATGTATAAAATGATTTAAATGTATATTTCTATGAACACTTTATGCTAAAAATGTTTACAAATTCTAACACAAAAGCTTCCTACATAAAATTACTAAAAGTAGGTTATGGGTTAAGTGTTTACAAAGAGAATTTCTAAACTCAATGATTTTTAAGCACCATCTCTCTGCTGTTTGATATTATGTTTTATAGAGTTTGTCTTCAAGGAAATTTTAAGTCTGCTTCCACTCAGAACCAAGTCAATCATATACAGGATTATTGAATTCTACCATATAATAGACATTTTTCTGACTTTTGTTTGAACCTTTAGATACTAGTTGCCAATAGTCTTAAGCTGTTACATGACATGCTACCACATTTCTAGGCTACGTTTCTTTCCTTTGAACTCTGCCTCAAAATTAGGCATGTCTTTGTATTAACATTTTAATTTCATATCTGAGTCTGATACTGTGAATCTCATCAAAAATGAACCACCACGCATTACATGCATCACTACACGAAGTATTAGTAGATTGTATTCACTGCCATTTGTGTGTATGTTGGTGGGTGGGTGCTCATATATTAATCAAGCAAATGCTTTCTTTTTTAAAAAAATCCACTGATTATTTTTTCTGGTTGTTCTGTTTACCCTAAAAGTTGACATGCAGAACAGGTGCAAAACTGTAACATCAGCCATTTTCAAAGGGCATGGCAGCAGTTAAGAAGATTGAGTTTCTTACACTTTATGTCTTGTGATGTTTGGTTTTTAAGCTACTGAGCTACTTTATCCGAAAACATGTCTTGTTCTATTTTCACCTTAGCCAGTGAATTCAAATTTGCATTATTTTCTTTTAACATATAATTGGTATTTTATTCTCCATGAAATAAAGGGAATGATTCATGTGCTAGAAAAAAATTATAAATATAATAAATCAACTTAATTCTTAACAGAAATGGAGAGAGAAGGATGTTTCTTTCCTCCCTACCTCCCAAATCCATTGTACCATTCTGTCCTTTTTTTCTCCATGTCTCTGCCTTTTTCAGCCTTGTGTTTGGTAGTTTACTAAAGCATTCCAGTTTTGATTTAGTTAAATTTATTCCTTTGTAATCAGACCTCAGAGTATCCTGTCCACATTTCAATAAAGACCTCACAGCAATTCAATTCTATCCACAAGTATTGACTGAATATTCCTACAAACTAGACCTTGCAGTATGATAGGAAACCTTGTCCCTGTCTTGAACAAGCAGACAGTCCAGTTAGAATAATGAGTCAAATCCCTAGTGCATGCAAGAAGGTTAGTCAGAGATATGAAAATGGAGAGATCCTACTGACTCCAACAGCAGGATACTTCTAAAAGACAGGGTCTTGAATTTCCATAGCAAAGTGTGCAGAACTGGATAGGAAGAGAGAAGTAGAGATAGCTGAAAGCGTCCTTTAGGCAGGGAGGCATACAAGAGCAGTCATGGAGGAACAGATTCCTATGGCGTGTTCTGGGGATGATGTCACTGACTAAGGTAGAGATAGGGAACAGTGGGAAATAAGGTTGAATGGTTTCAGTAGGGGTGTGAGTAGGAAGATGCATCAGTTCTAACCAAGACCAGTAGTTTAATTAGGCATTGAAATCTGCTGCAAATCATATGTTGGAGGCATCATAGCTAAATTAAGGTAATTTTTCTATAATCTATTCTTTTACCCATGCCTCTTTTTATTACTATTAATACAAAGAATTGAGTATGTTAGGAAAAAGGGAGTTCATCAAATTTTCACATTTGTTTCATATTTGAAAAATGAAAGTAATATGAATGCATTTAACAAATATAGAAGTGACACAAAAAAAGTTATGCTTTTTAAAGAGTTGTTTGTTTAATAAGGTTTTAACATGCTAAAATAAAGACATTTCTTATAAAACATGATCATTCAAACCTAGTGAAAATTTAATTCGTTGTTTTAAATAGATTTTGGTAAAGTGATGGAAACATGTTGGATTAATGGCAAAATCTATATTTAAAATATGAAAAGTGAATTACGTTGCCATGATTTTTATTATAAATTATTTCCAAAAACAGGAAAAAAAATAAGCAAATGAATTTAATCAAATAAATACCAGTAATTTTTTACTGTTCTCTTCATATGAGAGTACAGAGATAGAGGTGCTTGAAGAGTTTGGCTTCTCATTTCAGATCTTGTTGCGGAATCAGAGTCAATCCTATTTCTCAGTTCTACAGGAACTGACTAAGATAGATTCAAATAACTGAATAAGATCCTATTGCATAATTCAATTTCTATATTCTCAGTAAAAATTTGAAAGTCAGAGATCACAAGAACAGAAATCAGTAGATAAATCTGCTTGTATCTTTACTAGTTCTTCTGCTAGTTTATTGTTTTGCATTGTTTTTTTGGTTCATTTATATACAAAGAATGAGTCTAATGAAGATAAAGAGCTGGTGTTACAAAATAATACTCATGACTAGAGAAAAACATTAAGCATTATAAATGCTATTTGGGAAAAATATTTTCCGAAATTTGGCATGGATATTTTTATTTTCCATTTAACCAGCAGACTGGTTTGGGATAACACGTTAAAGATGGGCCTGCTTAATAAAATGATAGATATATATTATTTGAAATAATTCACTATCAAAATACTGGAGCTCAGCAGGATACCATGGCTGCATTAACCCAATGTTCTTTTATGTTGAAGGGTGACTGTCATCTCATGGGCTTACTTTCTCTTACCTTGAGAAATCTATTGTGATATTGATGGCCTATACCGATGTGATTTTTTTTTTTTTTTTTTTTTTTTTTTGAGGCGGAGTCTCGCTCTGTCGCCCGGACTGGAGTGCAGTGGCCAGATCTCAGCTCACTGCAAGCTCCGCCTCCCGAGTTTACGCCATTCTCCTGCCTCAGCCTCCCGAGTAGCTGGGACTACAGGCGCCCGCCACTTCGCCCGGCTAGTTTTTGTATTTTTAGTAGAGACGGGGTTTCACCGTGTTAGCCAGGATGGTCTCGATCTCCTGACCTCGTGATCCGCCCGTCTCGGCCTCCCAAAGTGCTGGGATTACAGGCTTGAGCCACCGCACCCGGCCACCGATGTGATTTTTTAAAAAGATAATTGTTTTTGCTACCCATACTTACTTGACTTGCAAATATTCAGAATTTTGTTTCTAAAAGTCAGGAGCCCAGCAAAATGAAAGATGAGGTGATGTTTCTTACCCAACATATGAAGCTGATGTGTGATGCACCTCTCTAAATCTCCTGCCATGCCCTCATTTGGGCCTTAACTGGTACTTGGAGAGACTCGGTGCAGGCAGCTATGCTTATAAAGATTACTCTTGCCATCATGTTTCACAGACAGATCTCCATTAACCAGGGGCTGCTAGTACTCCGAGATCCACTTTTCTTGCTCGGCATAGTGATGTGACCAAAACAGGTTGCAATAATCCATCTCTTCACATACCAATAGTTTCATAGGTTCTTATTTTATTTCAAGGTCATAAGTAATGTTTGGAGATGCAGTTGAATCATGAATTATTTCTTCATTGAATTCAGAGAAATACACAATTAAGTATTTCGAATCTTTTAAAATTTGTTTTGTCTTATTAAAAATGTATAGGAGACTTGGTAAGTTAATATTACCAAAAGTTAAATAAAAGACATAAAAGTTATGTTGTCTTTTAAGAGAATAATTCTAGTTCAGACACCTGTGTTCATAGTATAGTGTTCTCTGCAAAAATGAGATATGGCATGTTGACTAAAACCCTTAAAGGTAGAATTCAAAAACTGAGCCATTAAGAACTAAGGAAATCCTAACCTTAACTTCATTGTAATTTAGACCTGTCAACAAAATTATCAGGATAGCAATTTTAGAGATTATTTCTAGGTACTGATTACAGTACTTCTCTTGTAGTGAATGAAATTCTGCCCTCTCAATCAAATATTTGCCCTAAGTTCTACTTCAGGATGTTTGTATTTGGTCAACTAAAAAGATGAAGTCAAGCATTCATTTTCAATGGGACTTGAGAGTAGTATGCAATTAGAGGATTTGGAAATAGTTATGTACCTAATAAAAATTAAGGAAATCATTTACTACCAGATGAAAGTCAGGATAAATGTTTCATTCTTATTTTGTCTTCCCACAAATGCATATGTCTTAGCTCTATGGGATGACATATGCAAGTTTTACTCATTGACTTTGCCCTTTCAGGTAAATAAACAGATTACTTTTTCTATCTGAAAATCAGTGTTACATGTGTTATGAAAGAAGTTCCTATGAAAAAAGAACCAACCAAAGAGGCCTCCTCTGGGTGATTTTCTTCCATAACTTCAGTGACGACAAAAGTGCCACACTACATACCTATGCCTAGAACTACCTATGCAGCATATCAAAGGAAGTGCTATGCCACAGAACAGAGCACAGAGTTTTGCATATAGTAGTCATTCCATAAATAGTTAAAATAAACTATGCAAATCTTTGCATTGCCTCTACTTGACTAAAATGAGTTTATCATATACACTTAGCTATAGGTAATAACAGCAGTCAAAGTCACTGCTATACTGGATATTCATTTCTTCAATCGATTTCCACTTTACCTATTTGCCTATTTAAAATTTTGAGTTATCATCTAACAACCTGATAATCATATAATAAATATCACCAAAGACTATTTGTTTTCTAAATGCACTTTGGGGGATAATTCATTGTCTTATAATGAGAAAATATCAAAACTTTGTTTGAAGACAAAAATACTACCATGTGGAACAAATAGTCCATTTGGAATTTTTATTGTCATTTAATGCCTTGTGCTTTATAGGTGCAAATTCATTCTGAAGCAATGCTTGTGAAACTTTTAATACACAGTTTCAATTCTGAATAGTTGACATTGAAATAGTTCAGCTGTGTTACAGTCTTCCCTCACAGGAGAAAAGCATTGCTTAAAGACAGGCCACCCACAAAATTTTGCAGAATTGAAAGATAATCTCCCAATTGTTTCAGTCTTATCAGATTTTGCTTATGAACACCCTGACTTTGTAGCTATAAAGAAGGTATAAGATACATGTGTGTGTGTGTGCACACGCACATCCAGTATCACACTCAAGTGAACAGAATATGTTTAAGTTTACATTTCAATGTATATGGATGTTTTCTTAAAAATATGAAAGGTTGAAATATTTGATCAATGAATCCTGATAAATGATACAGTGTTAAATACAAATTTCATATTCAATACTAAAAGATCAAAAAAGTCCTCTGCCATTGTCCACGATTTATCTGCTTTTTTAAAACCTTAGGGGAAACTATATACTCTCAGGGAAAAAAAATGAAGCTTTATTGCGAGAGAAATGAATGTAAGAAATAGCACTTTAAGTAGCGAAGAGATGTGAAGCATTGCAACTTCATAGCCTGCTAAGGAGCAACAGCTGTACCTAATTTCAACTTGACGTGCTTCAGATCTCATATTGATATAGGTATTTAATGATCCAAACATAATGGTCCTATATAGAATAATTACTTATATGAAGGAGCAAACTTATTCGCGTTCCTTTTTAAATGATCCTTCAAGAGAAAAACTGCACTGGGTCTTTGAACAATGAATAGTCCCATTCACCAATCCAAATGTTTGGGGTTAAATAGCTTATCTTTTAAGAGAGAATAGTAGTGCTGGGGTTACTTCTTCTTGACAGACTCTTTTTGTCTACCCTCTTCCCAGGACAGCCAGGACAATGACAAAAGGTAGAATGCCAAGCCAATCATTAAGTCATAATGGTAGACAGTTACAAGAAATATCAGAAACAAAAGGAAATAAGGTATTTTAGAGTTGGTATATTTTGAAATCAAAGATTCATTGCTTTGAGCTTGACTTTCCTCAACAGGAAGACTAGTAGAAGCAGAGCTCTCAGATTCCTTTTCACCTGAAGAGCATAGTGATTGCCCAGAGCTTACTAATCCTTTATTTTCATGCCTTGCTTCTTCCATATTCTCAAGAGGTTCGCTGATTAAAATCATTGGCCCTAGAGATTTTTCCACACTACACTCTTCTGATTGGAAAATCTGGCCTATGCATCTTTCTTTTCTACTACCTGACGTCACTATTCCTGAACTTTTGGAAACCTCTTCAGGTTTAGACTCAGGATAAGGGTGCTTCTCAATACCCTGGATTTCTCTTGTTGAATTACAAATACTTTCTGATTTCGTTGAAATAGGTTGGCTAGCCATGGTAGTAATTGCATTCTCTATAGCAATTGCCTGCTCATTAGTTGACACTGAAATTTCAGTATGTTTGGAAAAAGGAGAGCTATTCTGAGGAGTTCTATTGGTGTCTGAGTTAAAAGCAGAATGCACAGTGGCATCCAAGTCTGTTTTCTTTGATAATTCTTGAACTTGCCTATGATCTCTGTTTTCTGAAAATACCATTTTGTCTGTTGGTAACATTCCCAACTGTAAATCCAGTTTTGAAGTTGCTTTTTGATATTCTGTAATGACCTGTGAGGATTCTTCCACGGATGTTATATTGTCAGTGCCACATTTCTCCTTGTCATGTGTCTTTCTAGGATTGTACGTAGACATGGTTTCTTCCTTCTCCATTTCATCTACATGTACATTACAAATACCTAAATGTGATTCCTTTTCAAAATCATTGTCATAGATTACACCTGCTGTATCTCGTTGACAAAGGGTATAATGTGAATCATCATTTTTCCCTTCATGTGGATCAAACGCTGTTTCCTTTACCTCGATGGGCCTGTCACTTCGTGCTGTCTCTTGAGGTAGCTTAGCAATTATTGCTTTTTCTCTAGCAGACATGCTTTCTGGAGTACTTTCTGATGTTGTCTTAATTATATAGGCTGTACCTGCTTCTGCTTTCTCAGTATGATCAGCTAGAGAAGACAGTTCACAGCACACTGTTTCTTGGCAGGTAAACAATTCTTCCGTAGTAGCTTTCAAACTCCTCGTATTATCTCTTTTTTCCCACAAATCTTCACAATCTCTTTGTTCTTTGATATGCTCTGTTAGATCTTTGATATGCTCTGTTATGTTTGTCTTATTCTCTCTTGCTTTTCCCTGACTTTCCAGAACATTCCAACTTTGTTTATGCTGTGTACTATTATCCTGATCTTCAGAATCAATCCCACCTGATTTTTCTTCAACTTGGAAAAGATAATCATTCCTCAAAACATTTCCAGTTCTTGGTGAACAAACTTGACCAGTTATCCCTTCTGGAGCGCTGCCTTCATTGGTCAAATGATGATGCTCTGGGGTTAACACAGCTTCTTCCCAACTTACATTTGTCCTTGGTGAATGAGACACGTCTGCTGTGATTGCCCGGGTGGGGATTGCGGTATCTTCACTCAGCAGAGCGGTCAGGTCTCTGTTACTAGCTCCAATCCCTTCCACACTTATTTTAGGGTTGTCCATCTTCCTTTCTTGGTCATGTAAGATTGTTTGGAAATTTTTTCTTTGTTTTTCATTAACGCCTAAATATATTCTTTGTTCTTCATCATCCTTACCATTGCCATAATCTTCCTTAGAAGATCCTTCTTCTGTTGATTTGTTGAGACGTGCAGATATATCTGAATGGAAATCTCTTCTTAAACACCCCCAATCTTTTGTTTCAATTTTTTTAGCTCCTCCTTCATGTTTTTTATTAAGGTTTCCTGCCATTAGTTGATCTGAAGAGGGGAAAGGTATTTGCATTGTGCCATTGCCACGGGCTGGATTAGCATTATCATCCAGGACTTCTTTGCTGCCAGTGTGTAATTGCATTAGTTCATCACTACTAGTATCTCCCAATGATGGCTTGATTTCTCTCATATTTGAACTAATTTCCTCTAAAGGTTGATGTGTACAGTCATTTCCTGAGGAATATTTTTCATTGCAGTAAAAATCTCCCTTTATGGAGCTTTCTGCCGATGAACTTGGAGACAGAGACCTTTGGAACAAGTCAGTGCACATTTCACCATGGATTTGCTTCTTCTCTAAACCCTCTGCTGTATTTGGAAAACTGACCGGGTCTGTTGAAAATGTATTCCTTTCATCTCTGGAAGCAGTACTTCTGTTTCTTATTAAGTGTTGATTTATCTTATGGGATAAAAACAGCAAAGAAATAATGACCATAAGATCATTTTGAATATGCAGTGAATTAGATAGGTTTTACTAACTCGGCTAGTAATTATCTGGTAGATTTCTTTGACTGATTTCATTTGTAGATTTCATATAAACTCTGGAAGCCAGATATTTTGGGGAGATCCTTGTAGGCTATGACTGGGGAATGAGATTAGTAAGAAAGGGGGCCCAAATTAGTCACTCTCCTTCCCAGCTTCCAAATATCACATTGTATTATTCAACTATTCTTGCTTGTCATTGCACTTTCTCCTCACTTAGGCTATACACATTGATAGCTCCATGCTAATCAATTAGAGAGCAGCTTCCTGGGTGCCCCTTGCTGCATTTACACTTGCTGTAGGTGCCCCCATTACAGTTTCTCTTATTAATATGTTTTCTGCAAAGCCTCTGCAAACTATTAATAGCAAAACGTCACTCAAAGAAAAGTGAGGGAGTTAATGTCTCTGCAAATTCTGTTTTAATGACCCTCTGCCAACTGGTACTCAAATGTATTTGAGCTCTTCAGTGATGCCAACTGTCAGGATTTAACAGTGAGATGCCTGTGTTTTTTTCTCCTCCTCATAACTGACATTTGCATGATCTCAATAATTATATGCAAATCTTACGTTTTCCCCTTCTTCTCACATAAGGCTCATGTTACTTGTCAACTGCACAGCTGTCTTGTAAGCCAATGCCTGTGGGTTCCGCAGATTTGGTTGTATTTCTATCTATTATAGAGCTTCATTGTTTTATGCATTAACGTCAGCATGGAGCAAATTAGCATCTAAATTACAGCTCCCTGTTCATTTATTGGATGTACAATCTCAGTAACTTCTAAACAAACTTTTATATTTGAGCCTGCTCATTGTAATGAGATGTATTGGTGAAGTACGTGATTTTTCAGGGCCCTTTCATTATATTCTGTGGTTTGAAAAAAATGGCGATGTTAACTTTCAGCTGGTGAGAATTCTCACGATGGGTGACAACTTTGTAGTTTCTTAAAGTTGGAGCAAAGTAAATTGCATACTTTAGTGATGCAGCTCCCATATCACTATAGAAAAGGTGGAATATGTGGGGAAATAGATGAGCTCTATTTCTTTCCTGTTTCAGCACTGACACTTAAAGAGGCAAATGTCATTTTAATCTTAGGTGATTATGAATCCATGTATTCCAATGATATGAGGTCCATCCAAATACAGTAAAGGATAAATTGCTTTATGTGACTCATTTACTCCTATTTCTTCCTTTGTGATAAAAGTGCTATCTAACCCATCCCCCCAAAAAAATTCCAAATAGATTGAATGCTCACCAAGTATGAAATTTATAACAAATTTAATACCAAATTGTATAGTACTGAATTTGTTTCCTGTTTTAAAATTATGGCACAGGCTATTTTCTTTTTGCTTGGTAATTTAATACTCTACAATGATATAGAACTTGGAGATTCTCACAAGGATGGAATTTAAAAAAATGCTGTTACATGTGAGAATCATAGACTTATAGAGTTGGACAGGACACTAACAATCCTCTAGTCCAGCCCTCTCATTTTATAGATGAATTTATGCTAAGTATACACTTGTCACAAAGATTAGAAATGCACATCAGGATAGTGCTACCTCTCCTGTAATTCCTACAAACTATTACTCAGAGCCGCTGGTAAATAGATAAGAAATGGATGTCATTAATTTACCATTGCAGAGACCAGAAGCAACATACAGAAATCAAAGTGCCTTGTTGATCAAGCTAGAGATGCAAGGACAGAATAGGCTGTGCTTTCACATTTGCAAATTATATTAGTTGAAGCTATTGAAAGACAGGCATTGCAGCATCTTCGAAGCAGAAATGGATTCATCTTCTCTAATACCGTGGCAACCAGAACACTTACCATCAACTCTAATTCTTTTTCATTATGTTCATCATGTTCCCTGTTTACATCTTTTACATTTTGATTACTGGCTTCCAAATCTTCCTTGTCCTCATGAGAACAAACGATTGTCGGGATAGAGGTATCTGAAAAGTTAATATAATTGTGCCTATGTAAGATTGTTTTAATTGTAGACTTTAACAAAAAGACAAATTTGGTTTTAAAATTAATGAAGAATATTACCTGTATTCTTTGGATTCTCAAAGTTATTTTCTTCTGATGTTACTAATGATTCTTCTTTACTGTTAAATTTAAAAGAAAATGTTATATGTTTTTCTGGGACTGCATCTTCTAAGTATTTTTATTCAGGGGGAAATTCAATCAGTAACAAGCCAAATAAACATTATATAACTTTCTTATTTTCCTATATTACTTGGCATTTTTTTAAAATAAAAATGATCTTTTTGGAATGATGCAATAGTAAGTATTGGTTGTAGAAAAATTTAAAAATAATTCAAACCATGCCATATTTCTAAACAGAGTATGTTTATCATATTAAAACTTGTATAACCAAAGTAAAAATACATGTAAATGTAGATTATTCTATCTTCAATGAATTTCATCTTTTCAAATGAGAATGTTTTTCTCATGGCTTAATGATAACATTTTATGAACTGAAAGTCCATTTGTGGTCATGGAAATTGCTAACATTTCAATTAATTTTTTGTGTTCCATTTTACTCAAAATTCTTCCAGTTGGACTAACACTAACATTAACTCTCTGTCCAGAAAAGCAAAAAAAAAAAAAAAAAACACCAAAAGTAAAAGAAAGAAAGAAACAAGCAAAAAAACTGAAAGGCAGCTAAACTTACTCAGTTAAAAGACTTTATATATGTACTGCCACAGGCCAATTTTATAAGCAAGACTTTGGATCATTTATATGCAAGCATACACTTTCCTTCTTTAAAATGATTTGGGTTACATTTCCTTTTCTAGCACACCCTGCATACTGATTGTAAAAGACAAAACCTTTTTGTTTCAAATGTAATCTATTTGTAGTTGTATTTGTGGAGTCATTAGAATTTAGATTTATCCATGAAACTCAGTAGGAAAAATGTTGGGCAAAAAAAGCCCACTTTGTGTATAGTTGTCACAAGTCAATTTATTAGAAATATTTGGCCCAGTATACACATTTTCTCGTACTGTCTCAACTGAATTTCCTTATGGTGACTGTTCTCAACAACTTTTCTGCAACAAAAGAAATCTGGAAAGTTGGCAGTGGCTGATGAATTTGTGTAATAAGAGTCTAGCCTTCATTGCATGAGCAATTTTGATCCAAATCCCAGGAAGGCCAATTTTATATTCACAAATCATGAGAAATTGAAAATTCTTCCATCCTGACCATGCAAGAAGATAATTCAGTTTTATATATTTTTATGATTCATAATTTTAACTTTACTAAAAACATTCGGTATCTTTAGTGGGCCGACTTATAGAACATAATGCTTCCATATAAATATAATTTTATTAGAAAAATATACTGCTTGCATAATTGATACTGACTTAATTTATAAAGCCATATTGCTTAATGAGGTCAAAAACTATGCCAAAGTTTATTTTTATGAAATCCAACAGCAGGCCGACACATCTTTCCTTCTCCATGTACATAATGTTTATGTGCTTAAAAATATATAAACCATTAAACAGCATTTATTTATTCCTGCTTCATGTCTATTCCCATAAAAATACTGAAAGTATTATTCGTAGAAGAAAAATAGTCAAAGATTGTTGGTTTTACCTAATCAAAATGCTATCTATCACTTCTCTAATTCAATTCTCTAAAACAGTTTAATTCTTAAAATAATGATGGAGAAAAGGACAGGAGCCTGCTTTAACTTATTTGGTGATAAAATAAGTATTCAAGTATGTATTCTTATGTTAGTGTCTTAAAATGCAAATATAGAAATACAGGAGAAAAACTTCAAATTCAGGGACAAATTCAAAGAAAAGTAGAAATAAATGCAATTTAAATATCATATCAAATATCTATAAACAAAAACAGAAAATGTGTAACATTTCTATGGGGAAAGTAATACAATTATATCAAAGAGTGTTAAAGAAGATCCTCAAAAAGTTGATAAACATACCATGTTCATAGATAGAAAATATTATGAAGATGTCAATTCTCTCACAAATTGATCTATAAATTTTATACTAACCAAAACATCATTTTTTATAGAATTTGAAAATATTATTCTAAAAAGAAAAATAAAGGGCAAATGATGGCTAAAATATTTCTCAGAAATAGCAGGGAGGAGGAATTTTATCAGATTAAGTATTTTTAATGAAGATTTATTTATTAAGATAGTGTTATATTGGTAGAGTCAGACAAACTAGTAAGACAAGATTGAGAGCTTAGAACCTTGGTATATGACAAATGGTATATCCAGAACCTTGGTAAATGACAAACATAGTATGTCAGACATTAGGAAATATGGTACTTTTCAGTAAGTTGAGCCAGAGAAAATGGCTGCCAGTTGGATTTAGATCTTAAATGTCAAAAACCTTGAAATTCTTAGTTGAAAATATATATGAATATCTTCTGGACCTAAGAGTAGGAAATATTTTCTTAAGAAAGAAGAAAAAAAAGATTTAAAAAATTGGTCATTTTAACTGTAGTAAAATTTAAAATGTTTATTAAGAGACTATGCAGTAAAAATGAAGTTACAAAGTGGGAGAAGATGCTTTCATTACACAAAATCAACACAAATAAGCATCAAGAATACGTAATGAACTCCTACAAATCAACAAGAAAGCACAAACAATTCGCTGTGTGTAGGGTGGCAAGGGTGCAGACATATCAGAGAAGAGGAAACACATCGTCAATAAGTACATAATGGGACGGTCAGCACTGTTAGAGAATAAATGAAATCAAGACTGCAAAGAGTTATAATTTTATACTCATTTAATTCATAAAAAATTAAAAGTCTATTAATACCAAGAGTTGAAGATGACTAAAGCTGTAGGCTTTTTAAAATTTTTTTTGAGACAACATTTTCCTCCGTCATCCAGACTAGAGTCCAGTGACGCAATCTTAGCTCACTACAACTTCCACCTCCCAGGTTCTTGTGCCTCAGCCTCCCAAGTAGCTGGGATTACAGGCACAGGCATGTGATACCACATCCTAATTTGTATTTTAGTAGAGATGAGGTTTCATCATGTTGCCCAGGCTAGTCTTGAACTACTAAGCTCAGGCAATCCACCTGTCTCAGCCTCCCAAAGTGCTAGGATTACAGACATGAGCCACCACACCTGACCCCCCAGGCTTTCTTATACATTGCTGGTGGGAGAATAAATAGGTAAAACCACTTTGAAAAACAATTTGACTGACATTATCTTCAAAATTCAACATTTATATAAATGATGACCACTACTTCCACTCCCAGGTGTATACCCAAGAGAAACTCTTGCATATATTACCTGAGATATCTAAAGGAATGCTCACGGTGTCATTGTTAGCTGTATAAGTCTTGAACCAACCCAAATCAACAGAAGAATAGATACAAAACTATTAATATCACAAAAAGGAGTATGATACAGCACTCAAAATTAACACACCACAGAGACAAACAATATGGATAAATCTTAGCAATATAATTTTAAATGAACCATTCCAAAGTATAACAGAAGATATTCTTTTTATTAAGCTAAAAATTACCTATATATGTAAATAAAATTACTTGTCCCTTGTTATATACAGTTATAATGTAAATTATACAGTTATAGCTATATATACCTATATATAATATTTAATATATTTATATAAATTACAGAGTTATATATAGTTAAATATAACTTTAATTTATAATATATATGGCAAGGGACAAGTAATTTTATTTACATATGTGTAGTTTTTAGCTTAAGAATGTCCTCTGTTATAATACTTTGGAACTGTTCATTTAATAGTATATTGATAAGATTTATCCATACTGTTGTATGTCCCTATGGTTTGTTATATATTATAAATTACATTTATATAGCAAGTGATAAGTAATTTTATAATAAACAATTACACTAAAAATAACTTGATTTTCATGATATTATGGCTATATCAGGTGGTGATATGGTTTGACTGTGTCCCCACCCAAATCTCATCTTGAATTGTAACTCCCACAATTCCCATGTGTCTTGGGAAGAACCCAGAGAGAGGTGACTGAATTAAGGGAGTGGGTCTTTTCTGCACCATTCTCATGATAGTAAATGAGTCTCATGAGATCTGATGTTTTTAAAAACAGGAATATCCCTGCACAAGCTCTCTCTTTGCCTACTGCCACCCATGTAAGATGTGACTTGCTCCTCCTTGCCTTCTGCCATGATTGTGAGGTCTCACCAGTCATGTGGAACTGTGAATCCATTAAACCTCTTTCTTTTGTAAATTATAGTATGAAAACAGACTAATACAGGTGGGTCAAATTAGGGGGAAGGAATCAGGAAATGAGAATTCAGTCACTGTTTTGGGTGGTTGTTTTGCAGGTGCTTATTAATAATTTGAAATATCTAAATAGTTCAATTCTAGTTTCAAATAATTTATGAGGATAGATGGATTACTCTCTGGCCCACATTAGAGGATGTCTATTAATAAAATGCCACTCTGAAATTCAAAATGCTAGTCATATGACTAATTACATCTAAAGAGTTGAATTCAAGACCTTTAGAACATTTGAGAAAAAAGACAAAGAACTTGATGGTTGATGATGATAGGGCCCAGAACCATGAAAATTGTGACGTGAAGAAAGTATACTTTTGAATATCTCTCATTTCCCCTTTATGTTCCTTGAGTTCTTCTTGGTAAAGGAGAGTTTCATATTTTTCTGTATTCACAGTGGCTAACACAGTACCTGAAACATAATAGTGGCATAATAAATGCTGTTGAGTCAATAACTGCACAGCATCCTTTCCACCCTCCCTTCTCCTCTTTACCTTTTGCCAACATTACTATGACAGTGTGCTTCTCTTATTTCCATTAGATATTTCAGAAAATAATCTAATATTTTAAAATATGTACATTTTTGTTTATCTTCTAAGACTTAAAGTATTACCCCTTCAGAGTTCAGGACAATGTTTTCAATTATGGAGTCAATAATGAGTCAAGATTTAAGCATAATTTTAAAATTATTATAATTTTAGAAATTAAAAAGTAAAAAATTAATTAATGGAACAATACTTTGTTTCCACTGTACCTTAAATTATATAATACAGTCATCTATATTATTTAATCAGGGTCTCTATTTTTCTAATAGATATTTTAAAATAATCCATGAGTCATGAATTATAACAAACACTGAGAAATTGAAAATAAATATGCCCTAGTTTCTTATCTCAAGGAAGCTATAATGTGAAGATGGAAATAGACATATCAACAGGTAATTACAATTACTATAAGTGATAAGTGCTATAATAAACAATGGTATATGATATTCTCTTAGAAATAAGGAGAAAGGACAGAAGTTATCAGGAGACTGTTAGAGGAATCAGGAAGTTTATCTCAAAGTTACTAACATTCTGATTTAGGTTTTAGGGATGACTAGAAGCTTCCCAATTAGAGAAGAATACAGTCATTGTAGGCAGAGGGAAAAACAGGTGGCCAAAGACAAGACTAAAAAAAGCACAAAAGGGCCAGGTGTGGTGGCTCACGCCTGTAATCGCAGCACTTTGGGAGGACGAGGAGGGCGGATCATGAGGGTCAGGAGTTTGAGACCAGCCTGGTCAACATAATGAAACCCCATCTCTACTAAAGACACAAAAAATTAGCCAGGCATGGTGGTGGGTACCTGTAATCCCAACTACTTGGGAGGCTGAGGCAGGAGAATGGCGTGAACCCAGGAGGTGGAGCTTGGAGCTTGTTGTGAGCTGAGATCATGCCACTGCACTCCACACTCCAGCCTGGGAGACAGAGCGAGACTCCGTCTCAAAAAAAAAAAAAAAAAGTCACATCTAGAAACAATGAGATGTTCAAAGGGCTGGACTCTGTTTGGGGAAAGAATGCCAAGGGGTAGAATGAGAGTTAGTTCAAGCCAGATTGTAAAGGGCTTAGCATAGCAGGCAAAAGGAGGTTGAATTATTTAGATACTTTTTAACCAGTGGCATGGGGGGTTAGGGCTAAACAGGAGAGAGATGTGGTCACATTTACATTTACCAACCTATTTCTGGAGGTAATGTACAGGAGAAACTGGATGGGATGAGCCACAGTGGAGCAGAAAGACTAATCAGAGGCTCCTGAAACATTTTCAGGCACAAAATAAGGGCGAAGGGTACTATTAATGAAGAAAGAGAAAAAGAACCAAATGTGAGTTTTAATTTTTGATGTAGCATTAATATGATTTGATCAATATGCTGTACATAGATGTTTTTTAAAGCCCTTTTCTACCCAACCTCAGTTGCATTCATCAGAATTAGAAATCTACATTGTTGCCCCTTCTAAGACCTAGGCCAAGACGGTTAACTGAGGGATCCTGCACTACAGGTCAGCAAGGTCCTGAATTAGTCTGAAGATTGGTTTTGATGTTTTATGTGCTGGGTGACTTGCTTCCCAGGAGTTCATGTGGACACCTTTTTCAGGGTTCCTCCCTAATCTCTGGTACACATGTCTAGATGGTAAACCAGCAAGTTATTTCTAGGTTTTTGATTTTTATTCCAGTCATTCACTGAGGAAAATAAAATGTTTTCTCATTCACACTAGTCACCTGGGTGACTAAAATTCTAAGGAGTTCTTACCAACCTTTAGAATGCCCTCTTGGGCATTCTACTGGAGGAATTTCTAAGGAACTAGAAATCAAGTTCACAGAGGAACTTTAAACATCTCAGTTGTTTAGAAGCCCTGTTACCTTGTCTCTCCCCTCTCTCATAAATACAATAGATCTCAAATACAACAACAGTTCCTAGAATTGCCTTTCATGTCAGAAACTTCAGGCCCTACCTCTGTAAAATCTAAATTAATATAGACCTGCATATGGAGGTAAAGATGGGGAACAGAGAATGATGGTGCTAAAAATTTCCTAAAATGGTTTTGATGTGAGGCCAGATTTGCAAACTCCTCGTATAGACAACAATGTATCTCCTTGCCCCACTGGATTTAGCTATGCAGACTGTTCCTCCCTAGATGATAGGCAGGTGGGAGAGTTATTGCAATTCCTGGCCCCAAATCCAGTTCCCCTGCTTCTTACTAGTTTCATATGAGTTTAAAGTATGGTTTGCTACTATTTACATAACTCTTAAGATAATCAAGAAATAAAGGATTGTGCAGAAGCTTCTAATTTGGAGATCTAAAAGGATGGAAACACCATCATTTGACGTGGAGATTTAAAAGGAAAAGCATGGGTGAAAGAAAGAGGATAAGCTTTATTGAAGGATATGTGCTAAACTTGTAAACTCTTCAACCAACTGGAAGTGAAAACTAGTGTTTGTTGAACGAAAAATGCCCAGACTGACATTTTTCCTTTTTCCCTTACAATATCATTGCACACAGGCTTGTACTGTCTTTATAAGTTAAGGTAAACTTTCCCTCACTTCAAAGAAGTGAGACATCATATTGAAATTTTATGTGATGACTTCTAAAGGACATTAAATATGTGCTCAACATAAGAAATGAATGTTTTCCAGGCAATGGTTACACTTGTAACATGTAGTAGCAATTTTATATGTATAGCAATCTGTGTTTTTTCATTCAATCCATCATCATTTAACAGATGTTTAGTGGGTGCCCACCAATTACGAAATGTTGCACTGGATTGTCACAAAAAGCAAGACATCCCTGCCCTCAGAAGGCTCACAAGCCAATGGGGAGAGTGGACAAGTACATAAAGCAGCAGCCCCAGGGTACGACAACTGTGAGCTCCGTGACGAACAGAGTGGGGTAGGAAATACCTTCTAGAAGGACATAGTCCATAAGCTGAAACCTAAATAAGAAGCCTTAGCTAGAGAAAAGGAGAGAAGCAATTCCAAGCTTAAGGCATTATATTCAAAAACCTTATAAGTAAAAAAAGAATTATTCTCAACTTGTTAAGTAATCCAAGATACAATTTAGTAAAAATATGAAAGACTAAAGGCCCAGGGCACCAACCAATTGGTAGCCAACTAGCTTAAGAGGCACAAATTTAAACCCAAACAGTGCCTCTCAAAATGTGGTTCACAGACCTCCTATGAGAAAATGACCTGGTACTTACTACAAATGCTGCTTCGGGGCCAGAAATCGGATCTACTGAATCAGCATCTCTGAGTGGGCAGTGGGAATCTGCATTTTAACTGGAACCTCAGAGTTAGCTGAGGTGCACTAGTGCTGTCTAACTACACATATTGAAAAAGAATATCTGCAGGCAGACACTCAGACTCCAGGAATGTGGTATACAAAGTGCGTCTTTATGTCTCAAACTTTTCCAGCAAGTTACCCACGATTATGCTACAGCTATAGCTCTGTGCACAAAATAAATGTTTGTGTATCTCATATATACCCAGAAAAGAAGAAACACATTGAAGAATAGACCAATCATCTTCTGTGACTTACAGAATAAAATAATGAAACATCAATGGGGTAGAAATTGAAGGACATTTTCAACCTATCTAATAAGCAAAAAAAAAAAAAATTGTGTTTTTAAGTCAGCTCTTAATCATTCAAAAATGTGAGTTCTACAGACTTTTTACCTCTGAGCCCCATGCAACTTACAGAAAGTTTATTTTACTTTTTATGCCAAATTCCTCTCAGATTTGTAAGAGACCTCATACTTGGATTATCTCATCCCATCATTTCATAGAGAAAAGAAAACTAAAGGCCAGTTCAACAATATGGCAGAAGTCATACCAACCAACTAGTGGCAAATCCATAACTAGCTCTAAGTTTCTTAGTCATTATGTTAGTGTTCTTTCCGTAAAGGGTCAATCTGTGGTGACAAAAAAGCAAAAAAAAAAAAAAAAACCTGCATGCAAATCTCAGTCTTTCCGGTTACTTAACACTTACTAAGTCAATTACTCACCGTGTGACTTCAGTCAAGATACTTAATCAACCTCTCTGCGTCTAATTTTTCTCCAAAATCTTGCCTACTCCTAACACAGAGTAATTATTTAGCATAGTTTCCAACACATGAAAGTGTTTACTAAATAATTATTTTTATTAGGAAATGTAGTAAATGGCACACTGATCATTAATTCTAATTATCACAAAAACAAATTTATATGCTGCTTCTTTTACACTGAGTTATCTATACTTTTAATGTTTACCATATTCTCTCATATATTTAATATGCAAGGTACTTCTAAGAGTAAAATGTGCAGTCCTTGATAGCATACTTGCTCAGCCATTTGAATATACCCTTATTATTAGAAGAGCACCCTTCAAAAAAAAATCATTAGATCTTCAGTGACAGTAACCTTTTGTTTAAAAGTATCCTCTCCAAATACAATGTACACTGGCATGATAATTTGTACCTTTTTCCATTACCCAATTGATTTATTCAGTGTCAGGATTTAGGCACCATGTTAATATTACTGCAGCTTCTGGATGTGTTCCACTTTTGCTTTTGGAGTTACAATTAATTTTAACACTGTCAAAATGTAGTCGTTTTTAGTATAATAATATAGTTTTTCCAAAGGTCCTATGATCCCGTTGTGCTAAAACCCCATATGTCTCTTAAAAAATGAGCAAAACCTCTTAAAGATCTATGCCACAAAGTCTAAGTCTGATGTGATGGAATTACCCAACCAGTTAAGGTGAATGGCAGGATTAGGTTGTAAGCAGCAAAGCCTAATTCTGCTCCAAGAGGAATCAAAATGTTGGCATGAAAAGGGATCATTTCCAAAGTGTATCATGAATATTGTATTTGTGTCTCCCTTATACCCAGCCTGAAAGTGCTCAGAATTTTCTAAACAGGACCAAACTTGGAATTCTTGGGCATCACCTCTCTCTCTATGATAAACAACTAAAAACTAAATGTGAAACTACTTAAGTTCAGACCAGCCCTCTTCATTCAAAGCTTGTGATCCCATTTTTTTCTTTCACATCCCTTCACCCCATGAAAGAGAGGAAAATAAATGACCTTTAAAATCAGAAATAATATGAGCCTCCTTTGAGATTTTTAAAAAGTCATTCAAGAACAGTATATCATCATTGGCACTAAATGGACACATACAGAAATGTTGAATAGGTTTTCCAAGGATAAATAATTATATAGTGTATTGTGGACTGTTTCTTTTCATAATATTATGTTGCAACTTCTCTAAAAATTGACTTTTTAGAATTCTGCCATTTCATAGCCACTCATATATCGAAGAAAGGAAGAAAGTAAAGGCTTATACTTAACAATAGGCAAAATTCATAATACATTACCCAACTACTACAGCTTAATATATTTTCCTTTGGTGTTACAGTACTGGCTAGTCTTCTCTTGATCAGGAATAAAACCAAAAGCGGAAGAGAAACATTTGATTAAAAGAGAGATTGGTGTCTAATTGTGAAGGGAAGTGCCTGAGGAAAAACAAATTTAAGGAACTATGCAGAAGGAATTAAGGATGAAAAGATGCATTAGGTTTAGTTTCTTCATAATGCCAGAAATGAAAACAAAATGAATACAGTCTGGCATGATTAACAGGCATTGAAAAAAGCAAAAAAATAATCTCAAGAAAAAATGTGAGAATTTTAAAAATGTCTTTATATTCTTCTATGCTGAATCTGGAAACTAATAACTGACACAGTAAGGCACATCATTTTGTTTTGGTTTTGACCGAAACATTGTTTTTTTTGTGGGCATCACATTTCTTATCTGTAAAGTGAAAGCTCTGGATTAGCTTAGAAGACCACAGATAGAATACACTCATGCTTACCTTTCTAACACTCACGGCAAGCACTGATAACAGATAAAGGAACTTCCTTGCTGTGGCCGTATTGAGCTCCACTACTTTTCTTTTACACAGCCAGGCAGCCACTACCCATCAACCCCTTCATTGCTCAAAATGGAACCAATTTGCCTTCTCAGCTTTAATATTAAATAACATGCCTTGCAGTTTAAGAGCTCTACATCTGTATAACTAATAGGAGTATTCTGAGTATCATTTAGAGGTGTTTAATTGGAAAAATTCCTAATATTTTTCAAAAACAAAAATGCTGGTAGAATCAATTCTCCAATAAGAAATGGAGAAATGCTGAACAAAAAAAGTTGTTCAGTCTTTGAACTAACAGTCTATGAAGAAGGGAATCAAACTTACATTCCTGCAACAGAATTACCTACAGAATCCATGGAAAGGTGTTCAAGTACTTTTTGAAGCCTATTCATATGCCGTGTTATGGAAAATATGTTATGGTATAACTTTTCATCTGAGACTTTATATACTGCTTGTATTCACTTTCTTGACAACCTAAAATTGCAATATAGCCAAGGATAAATTGTCAATTAAATTGTATGATCTATATTATCAATTTAAATTTAATGCCACAGAAATCTCACGTGCATAGTTTGTAAGCTAATCTTGTATTATTTCTACTACATGTAATGGAATGGTGTATTTCCATGATATTTTGTTTATGGAAAAGAAAACCTTTTCAAAAGTAAAACATTGCCAATATCTATAATTGATTAAGAAAAACAATACATTGAATATACCTATTATATAAGCTAATTTATTACTTTTAAAATGTGACTATAAACCATGTAAAACCACAAGCCCATTGGGGAAACTGTACTGAACTTCTCAAGCATTCAAGTAACTCAGAACATACCAGTATGTTTGTGACCAGATTGTTTCATTGAATTATCTTCCTCTTTGCATAAAACTGAATTATTGCATTTCTAAAAATCTTCTCTATTTCAATACCTAAGTTAGAACATTGTCCAGTACCTCCGAGCTTGATCTTGAGAACATACTGAAAACAAAAGGTACTTTGCCTTATTGATCCAGGAAATTTCAACTGCAGACAGAAAAGCGACTGAAAAACAACCTTTTTGGAGAATTCTTTGTTAAATCTCTCTTCAAAAGTTTCTTATTTTTTAACTCTTCAGTTCCTACCAAGGATAACCGGTCTAAATCTGCTTTGTCATGACAAAGAGGTAAGTGGCGGTGTTTTTTCTAGCTCACCCCAAAGGAAGTAGGGAAAAAAGACATTTTAGACTTAATTCTCTGATTGGATTGGGCACCATGTGCAATTCTGTAGAGCAGTGTACTCTCCAAAGAGGCACTCAATTTTCAGGATCTAATGCATAACTAAGTAGAATCTGGGAGGTCCAAGTGTGAACCAAAAAACATTTAGGTTGCTTTGGAATGAGATCTAATTACAAGCAGAATTCATATGTCATAAGTGAAAGAAGACTTACAGATAAACCTGGCCCAAAGAACTCCATTACAACCTGCCAATCATATTCAATTGAGAGAAAAATACAAATGTTTTTCAGTGATGGATACCAGAAAAACTGAACATACTCCAGAGAGATACCATTTTTAAAAATCTCAAACTTATTGGCCTAAAGTCCTTATTTTACCTGCGTTCTTAAATGAAGCAATAGTCACCCTTGGAACAGGTGGGTAGCAAGAAAGTAGCAATTGTCTAGCTGAGAGTCTTGCCACCTCAGAAGTCTTATCTCCACAATTTCCTCACAACATATGCTGACAGCTTTATAATGCCTACAGCCTTCAAAAATAATCAGTGTGTTGTCATGTGTATTTTTTTTTCTAGGGATACTAAATTTCAGGTGTTATTTTCTTCATAATGATGTTAATTTTTTGTGATTGTATAAAAAATCATTATTAGAGTCATGACCACTGAGTCAACTAATTCCAGTTCAACAAAACCTGTTTCTTCCATGGAATCTACAGTAAACTTCACCTAAGTCACTTGATTTGTTAAATATTGAGCTCTAACCTTCAAACTCTACTGTATTTGAATTAACATATTATTTTGAAAACTGTTGTTAAGAAAAGGTGATCTTAAATGTAAACCAAATTCTCAGTATATGTTTGGAAGGGTTTGGAGAAGGAACGAATACAGGAGGGGATGAGACTTCTGAACTTTGAAATCAAATCATTCAGAAGTGACAGTGCTCAAGAGAGGAAGATCTTACCCAATAGGGTGGCAGGTGTGAGCTCACAGCATCAAACTGCAGCCACTCACCTGAGCATGTGTGACCTCTAATGTTCCCCAAGATGAGATGTTTTCATGTGGTTTGTTTGTTATTTTTTAAGGAGAACGAAGTACCAAACTTCAACTTTTTTCCTAGCTTCTATCTCATTCCTGCCTCTTGACGAAGAATTTCAAATAGCCCTCCCATTATCTGGAGAGTAAATCAGGTGAAATGATGCATAACTCAATAAAAATACTGGAAAAGCAATGCTTCAATATGTTTTATGGTAAATCATAGATTTTTACATTTGTTAAAAAAAATCAGATATCTTAAATAATTAGGACTAACAAAATTAAAGCATGCCAAAGCAAGTTAGAATGTTAAGATACTGCATTGTTGTGACTACTTTTATTAAATGTTAACTTTAAAAGATATGAAGTCAATTTTTAGACCCTGGGCATGTTTCTGGATTGCTATACAGTCAAATATATGTCTAGTATTTCCTCTATGTTTTTGTTTATATTATCAGTTACTGCTTTATAGTTTTTATAAGTGGTTAGATGCCTCTATGATATGAAATCTTTTGGAATATATACCTATTTTCAAGCAATTCCATTTTACAAACATATTTTCAAACTAGTTATTCTACTTATGCTAATCATGCCATAAATTTATGTATCAGGAAAAATAGAAATACAGTAAATTGGATGAGTTTGCATTAAAATCCAAACAAGAACCCTATTATTACACTGGATTTGTATTTCACAGCATTTGAAAAGGTTTCCAGGCAGATTCAGTAAGTCTTAAAGCATTGTTTCTAAATTTAATGCTTTGGTGAACTTACGTCACACATTAAAATCATCTTAATGCACCTTTTTGTCAATTCTTCACAATAGTATTACAAAAAAGAGAAGAGAGGATATATTTATAAAGCAAATGAAAAAGAACTCAATGGAAGCCTATTACACTACCTGTTGATGAGCATATAAGAGTCATTAATATGCGGATCATTGACATGATAGGCCATAATGACTCCTCCAGGGACTATCAGTCTATTGTGTCAGAGACTAGTTGGGGATTCATTAACGTGCAGATGCGTGACTTCTTAATATGCAAATTATGAACGCAAAGCACTGAGGCATACCTCACAAATGTCCACATTTTGTGTTACACATCTTCTTTGTCAACCCCTCACCCACACCTTTTGTGAACTATTTTGTTTCTTCCATCCTCTGTCACAGATTTCTTCACAAAAGAGCCTATACTGATATGGAATCTACCACTTCACATTCAGAGAACTCCTCCTCTTCAGCTCATGTTTTCGTCGTTGTTGTTTTTTTTTACTTAAGGCTGGTTTATACATACAAACCACTTGCTTGCACCATTTTGACTAAACCAGTCGAATTCAGAAAAATATAAAATCTGCTTTTATATTTTTCTCCAATGTGAAATTGGTTTTTGGCAATGACACATCAAAGTGAAGAAAGCACTTGTTTTTAAAAATGAAACGATGAAACGTGAGTAGCATAATTAGCAGTTGAATAATTTGGACTGAAGGTGGGTGGAGAAAACATAGTGGAATGGAATACCAAAAAAGAGCAGAGAAAGGCACAAGAGAGGACACCAGAAAAAAGAATGCAATTAAATCAAGTAAGAGTATTTGATACCAATGTAACACAATAAATGAGGAAATGGATGTAAGCACTCAATGTCTGGCATATAGCAAGTAAGCAGGAAGCATCAGTTATTATGATTATATTGGCATTTTGTATTTATGCAAAAAAGTGAATAGACACATTCCCTTTTGAAAAAATATGAAGAAAAAAATACGGAGTAAAAGTTGTTCAGTCTTTGAACTAGCAGTCTATGAAGAAGGGAATCAAACTTACATTCCTGCAACAGAATTACCTACAGAATCCATGGAAAGGTGTTCAAGTACTTTTTGAAGCCTATTCATATGCCGTGTTATGGAAAATATGTTATGGTATAACTTTTCATCTGAGACTTTATATACTGCTTGTATTCACTTTCTTGACACTTTATTATTCTAACCTGATCCAAAATACAATACAATTTTTCATTACTATTTCTCTTCTAAATGTCAGGAGATACAGATCCTTAGTTCTTTACTTGTAAACTCCATATATCCTAAACACTACAGTGGGTCTACAGAAGTCTATATTTATTGATTATAAAATAATTATATGTCCATATAAATTAATTTGTATAATTTTTAAGTTAGCTTTAAGGTCCTCACTGTCTTGAGGAGATCCTACATAGATTTTATTTGATTAAAACCCTTTCAACATGAGGTAATATGTTTTAGAATAAATTATTCTTATTATTCTTAATAAGCTTATTCACACGCTTATTACAAGCAGCTAATTATACTTCTTATTCTGGCTAATGTTAATTTCAATATTAAATGCCAGAAAACATCAAATAGTTACTGGAGTTCCAAGCTGCAGTGAGCTATGATTCCACCACTGCAATCCAGCCTGGGCAGCAGAGTGAGGCCCTGTCTCTTAAAGGAAAAAAAAAAAATTATGAAAATGATATAGGAAACTTAGAAACTTACAGTAGAGACATCATCTTTTATTCACTGGAGCCACCCACTGGAGGGGATGAAGGAGGTCAGGATGAGCTTATAAGTGCCAAGACACCTTGCCCCATTGGAGGCTTTTGGGTCCCTGATTAAATGAGTAGAATTTATTACCAGAAAATCCTAAGAAGATGAAGTGAGAAGGGTTCACTAGGATGACTACCGTTGAAGATTAGTATAAGAGCAATATGGTGTTCTGGAAAGGTCAAGCTGAGAACCAGATAAAAGGGGAAAGGCAAACAGCAGGTGACTGAGGAAATGGACCACGCACTGGGATTGCTAAAGGAGTGAAGTGCAAGAGCCAAACTCTGCGGAGATGCAGTTATGTTGACAAGGATGGGGATCTCTGTCACACTTTTAACAAAGCAACACAGGACATTAATCAATACTTGGAAGGACACTGCTACCCAGTGGGTTTAAAGGACTCAATCTGTCTATTGAATATGATACCAATTCAGAATAATGTTGGATACAGTTCAACGTGTGTTCATTCAACAAATATTTAATTTGTACTGGGCTAGAAGTTAAACTACTAGCTCAGGCTGACATCGAACAAATTCTGCCTTCATAAAGTTTACAGTCTAATGAAGGATAACCCAAAACAGCACTTTAAAATCCCAGCTGTAAGCTTCATGACTGGGGTAGCATGGATTTCTATAGAAGAAAATAATAAGAGAACTAAGTCAAACTCAAAACAGAGGTGGCCAGGGAAGGCCTCCTGGCAGAGGGAGCATTTAGTTTGAGTCCTGAGGGCTTAGTATGACTATTGAGATGAAGAAGACAGCACAGAAGAATATTCCAGGCAGATGGAATATAATGGGGCATGGCAGTGACAGAGATTTGTATCCAACAAAAACAGGTAAAAGATGAGTACAATTAGATCTTAGTGATAAAGATAATGATAAAAATTTTCTCTTTAACCAAACTCCAGCCAGGTTCTTCAGGCCCATGTTCTTGACTAGGCCTCAACCCTAGCCTACACAAACTACAGCCTCTCAACACAAATGGTTTTGACCTCCTCCTTTCCCCACAATAAAAGACTTAAGCAAATACTAACATCTTTTCTAAAGCTCAGGCCATATTTCTAGGATGACCCTTGTCATATTTAAAGTGCCTGTTTGAGAAAGCTCAAGGCTGCCAAAAGAGTTTATTGTTTGTTCCAGCCAACACCTGAAGATAGGGCCCACCACCATTTCTTAGAGCTTTTACTAAAAAGGGCTTACAAGTGCAAATCCTTTCTCTCTGTGTTAAGATGTACACCTATGTCCTACAATTCAATATTGTCTTTTTCCAGGGCCTGAAAGCCATTTCACTAAAATGTAATCATCAGGAAAGATAGGGTCTCTATTTCCCAGTCTGTGGAAGGATAGAATCCTAACTAGAATTTCCAGCTAACAGACTGGCTAGCCTAATCAGCATTTATAAAGACCAGTCCTTTGCAATTTTTCGGTTTTCTGACTCTATTAAGAGTCAGGAACTCACCCAGATCCTATTTGCCCCTTCTTTACTCCTTCATTCTCCCTTAAAAATACCCAGTCACCTCTGTACCAACTCAAGCCGAGTTCAGTTCACGATGGACCCACTTCCTTATTGCAATAGTGTATTACTGATTAAAATCTGTCCTTACCACTTCATCCAATGTCTTTAAAAAGAAAAATGAATTCTTTCTAAAAGTTTACTTCATTCTAAATGAAAATTAACTTTGCCATGCTGTGTGATGTACCTTTTTTTCCCAAAAACATGTTCCCTTTTTTTCCAAGTCATCACTGAAGCAGCAAAGTATATTTAATAAATAATATATAAAGCTTATCCTTTGTATCTGAATGTCCCACATCCTTAATGTTGTTATTAATACTTAAAAATACTTCATGCCACATTTTCTAGAGTGTTATTTTATTTGGATTTACTTATTTTTATTTGTTTAAGTAGCATTATTATTTTGGGATAGTGTGACTAGTTACAAAATTTTCATTATTTTTTAAATTATAACTCAAAACACCAGTATTTATGTCCTTGGTTTACATCAGTCATTCTCAACCTTTGTGCACACTGGAATAGTCTGGAGATCTTTTCAAAATACCAAGCCTGCAAACACCCCAGACCAATTAACTTACAGTCTTTGTAGTTGAATCTGGGTGTGGGTGCCTTATTTTTTCCCTTTGCTATGTGCAGCCAGTTTTGAAAAGCACCGGTTTACACTTGTATCCTACACTGGCTTTTGCTATATGAAGGTATGGTTAATGTGAAATTAAGTCCTTTAGTAAAAATATTCTGTTAAGGTTTTCTAGAGGAGTGAGGAAGAAAGGGGCATGCATAATCAAACATGCTAGCATTAATATAAATTGTATATGGATTGCACTTCTGCTACTAAATCTGTAAAACAATTAATTTTCATTCATCATGAGGATTACCTCTCCATACTTCAGTGAATTTAAATTTACTTTTTTTTTTTTTTAACTGAAAGGAAGCCTAGATGTTGTTTTGGGTAGGAAACATTAATCATTTCTATGTTAACAACTTCTGCTTATTACAAAATTGATCATGTTTATGAAGACTTAGACTTGGGCTAGCAAAATGTTTTCCAGTTGTTGTACTATGTAGTGAATTGCCCAATTACTATAAATGCAAGTACCATAAAGTGTATCTCATAAAATAAACAATCAGTGTCTTGAGGTGAAAATAATAAAGCGACAGTTATTGAAGAAGGTAGAACTGCAATATAATGGTTTAAACGCAAGTTCATGGATAATGCTGATAGTTTAATGTGTGTATAGTTTATTATGTGTAAGAGAATATTTCATATAAAAATACCATAACCACATATATTCTGGTCTTTTCTTTCTTCCTAACATGGTATATAAGTGAAGGCACTTGCAAGATTACACTTGCTGTCTTTCAGAATCATCACTTTCCAATGGTTTGTTTGATTTATACATATATCATTATATATGTCAATATACATAAAATATTGATATCCTACATATATAGTATGTATATGCTATATTATATATGACATATATCAAAAATGTACATTTGTGTATATATAGCATTTTATGTTTATATAGTGATTTTTATATATATACAGTGCTATACATGATATATGCAAGTATGTATAATGATATATATACTTGTATGTACACTTATATAAGTATATTAAGTATATACAGTATATACATATATAATTATATATGTATATATACTCCTAATTTTGTAAAAAAAAATTTCTTCTTATAAGTACTAAATTATATAAACATATCTAACTTGCATGGTACTAGAAATTAATATTCAAGTTAATCAAGACTTTTTGAAACAAAAAGTGATAGTTACAATGATTAAGAGATTCCAATGGAGATGTACAGGGTGCATCTGATTTTTAAAAACTATGAAACCAATAAATACACTCATCATTAAAACCATAATGAACATAATTCATTATTTAACTATTCAGAAGCCTTTTTGGATTTTACTACGCCTCAGAGTTATCAATGAGAAAACTATTTGCCATTAATAGTTTTTCAAAGGTTTTTGTTAACCACATGGGGACTAATACTTAGACTAATATACCATTCCTGACCTCAAAGAACTTGGGAAGAAGGTCACACATATGAATTCTTAAGTGCAGAAATAGGCAACATTTGACATGTATCAGATGAATGATGTAGGCATTAAATGCCGAGCCTAGAGAAGGGAAGGATCTGGATAATTAGAGACATTAGGAAAGCCTCAAGAGGGAAAATCAAACTGGTTCTTGTGGAAGGTGGAAATGGAATAGTAAGAGACAAGGAAAAAAATGTTTTCAAAGCAAGCAACTGGCTTGAGTAGAAACAGTGAACACAAGTGGAAGAAGTAGTGTCTACTTAACGGAAAGCTCTAAAAACATATCTTTGGTTGCATTCATGTTTACCTGTAAATCAGAATCTTGCATTATTAATAGGATTGTTAAATCCCATAATGTATTGTTTTATAACTACTGCTCATAAATAGCATCAGAAACCAGGAAAGCCCTATTACAATCACTACATTGTATTCATAAACTTGGAGGAGCTTTCTAAATATTTACATTTCAGCATATTGAGGGCCCACTACTTTATTGAGATTTAATATTCTTTACTGTTCACAAATGGTTACCTAATAAGGCAGCATTAGTAGTGAAGGGGAAGGTGGTTTTGACATCAAAAGTGGCTGTAATCCCAGTTTCATCAAGGGTTACCTGAAAAGTCTGAGTTTCAGTTTCTTCATCTATAACTACTTCATGGGATTAAAGGAATACATTTCTGGAATTTAACCAAAAAATCAAAATATTTGCTCCCATCACCCTGCCTATGTTATGGCTAGCAGGTTTTAGTTTCATAGTTGTTTTTAAAAAATGTTGTAAATGTAATAAATGACCTTTGAAAGTAGCCTAAGAATTGACTGAAGTGATTTACAATAAAATAATTTCTGGATTTTCCACAAGGGAATAAAGCTACTTATTTAAAAAATTATGAATAAAATACAATGTTACGGTTTGAAAAAAAAAATAGACTGTACCTGGAGACTGCCTAGAAATGCCAACATTGTAAACATGCTGACTAAACTGATATAGAGGGCAGTGTGGCAAAGGTTCTATTTTTTCCAGACACAAAAATATCTGGTAAGTCTTTTGCTAGGTGTTAATTTCTTTGCCTATAAATTGCATCAGATGTAATAGTGACAAACAGCAACATTTTATTTAGGAAAAGTTGTGCTCTAGAAGTAGCTATTTCATGGGAAAATGTTGTTAGAAATACTGGTAAATTAAAGAAAGTAAAAAAAATTAATCAGGGGTGAAAGCAAGTTTCATAATATGGGTACACAGTAGCACTAGGGGTCCTGTTGAACTGAATGGGTTTTATGAGATTTGCAAGCAAATGCCTTGAATGTTCATATAATTGCCAATGTCTAAAAACTTAACTCAGTTTACCAAAGTTAACTTGGAATGAGATGTTACCAATATAGAAAATATAAAATACTAGCTAACATATGAACTCTTTGGAGAATGTCTTTTTTATATGGATTACATATATACATAAGAAAGAGATCAGGTTAAGTGAAAAGCTCATGTGTGCATGTGCATGTGTTTGTGTGCGTATTTTTTCCACATAAGAAAAGTGGTGCATCAAGGGTGGGTTGACCATAACTGGGCAGTATTACACTGCTCCCCATGTTTAATTTCCTAAATAAATTATCAACTGGAATGACTGTACCAAAATTCTGTATATATTCATTGACTAGAACAAATAGCTTTTAGTTAAAATTATACATACACACACAGTCAAGAAATTTAGCATATATTCAAATAATTTCTGCTTGTAGACTCATATTAACAAAGGGATACAATGTAAACCAATTTAAATTTCAGTGGGTCTAAGCTGCATATTATTTTTATAAATTTATTCAACATTTCTTTTCCAGACACACTCTTAGATGTTATTGTAGCACTATTCACAATAGCAAAGTCATGGAATGAACCTAAGTGTCCACTGATGGTGGATTAAAGTACATATACACTATGGAATACTATGCATCCATTAAAAAGAATGAAATTGTGTCCTTTGCAACAACATGGATCCAACTGGAGGCCATTATCCTAAGTGAATTAACATAGAAATAGAAACTCAAATATTGCATGTTCTCATTTATAAGTGAGAGATATATAATGGGTACATATGGCCATAAAGATGGAAACAATACACACAGGGGACTATAGAAGTGTGAAGAGAAAGAGGGAAGCAAGGTTTGAGAAACCACCTCATGGTTACTACATTTATGATGAGTAATGGAAGTCCAAACCCCAGCCTTATGCAATAAACTCATGTAACAAACCTGCACATGGATTCTTTGAAACTAAACTAAAATAAAAATGTAAAAAAGAAATAAAGGCTAAAAAGTTATGGTCAGCATCTTATTTATACAGTTACATTCTGGAATGAAATGTTATTTTAAAATTAGATATCTAGAAAATAGTGTAACTTTAATTCTAAATTGCTCATTATTTGTCCAGTTTTCAAGAATTCTAATATAGCTATCTTTTTAGGTAAGATAGAATAAACGAAGTGATCTTCTGAAGTCCTTTTAACTTTCTAATTGTGTAAAATAAAGTTTCCTTTCCTTCTCTGACTCCCAGAGGAAATATTGTAATAATAGTCCCTCTAACACTGAGAATTCAAACATAAAGAAGGCAGGGCTTGGAGAACGCCTTAGTTAGACTATTGTTGACCAACTGGGTTATTGCTGATCCATCAGTGTTGGCAGTGTATGGTCCTGGTAATAATGATATCATTCACCCCTTATGAGAATTCAGTTAATGATGGAGTTTTTTCTTCTCTGGTGTATGCATTAAAACACTACAAACTTGTTTTCTAGTTAACTAGTTCAGATCTCAAGGGAAAAAGTTATTGAGGTTATTTGACATGGAAAATAGAAATCTTTGCGAGAAACAATATAATTTTGCTTAATTTTAATGTATAAGGATAGGAATTCCAACATTTAATTCAACTGAAAGAGTAAATAAATGACTAAAGACAGAACAAAATAAGTGGCTACATTAAAGACATGGAACTTTCTGATAGAACACATTAGTGAAGAACATAATCTTCCCAAGAGATATGTATTAGTTTGTTCTCACACTGCTAATAAAGAGATACCTGAGACTAGGTAACTTATAAAGGAAAGAGGTTTAATGGACTTACAGTTCCTCATGACTGGGAAGGCCTCACAATCATGGCGGAAGATAAAGGAGAAGCAAAGCCATGTCTTACATAACGGCAGGCAAGTGAGCTTGTGCAGGTGAATTCCCATTTATAAAACCATCAGATCTCATGAGATTTATTCACTACCACGAGAACAGTATGGGGGAAGCCGCCTCCATGATTCAATTATCTCCACCTGGTTCCACCCTTGACAGGTGGGGATTATTACAATTAAAGGTACAGTTTAGCTGAGGACACAGCCAAACCATATCAAGATGATTAAGAAGAAACTATATAACCGTTTAACCTGGGTGTTTTCTGAATACTGTTAAAAGCAAAGGATAGAATTAGATGGTCTTTTCTACGAAAGGATTCAACAAAAACTGTTCAGAAATCAAGTACTGTATTAACATTGGAAACAATAATTATAACTATATTTACACTAAATACTAAATACAATAAACACAATAATCTTATGCACCTACTTAAGATTATATGTGAACAATATAATCTATTTTCTGCTGCACCTAAATGTGACTTTTCAAAACTTCAATTTTTCAATTGGTAAGTACTTACAAGATTTATGTTGTTTTAATATATTATAAAATTATTTATAAATATTAGTCTTCAAAAGGTGAGGTTGATAGAATATATTTTGTATTTCAAATACAGTTTATGAAACTGAAATTTATCTTAGCAATTCTATGTGATTTATAATTGTGTTAACACATCCACAGTAATTTTTAAAAATGAAAATCAGCTGGAGGTTATTCATACAGCTTTAGAGTCAATAGGTTAGGTTTGTACCAGGGCTTAATTCTCTAAATACCATGGATGGTATTCTGATGGTGTCAATAGGCTAAGAAATGTTTTCACATAATTAGGAAAAGCATTTTCACTTCAATATAATTTACAAATATCAGTGGGGAGGGTATTTGAATCCTTTTTACTACTGCAAATTTCAAAAGGTGTAAATAAAAATCAAAATCACGACTACACATAGGACACCAATTACCTTACAATATTAAAATTCAATTTATAGTTGTCACTTAAATAGCACTGATGTACAACACAGACCATTTTCAGAGTAACTTAGTGTGTGAGGGAATTTTAGAATTTCTTAAGACAGGTTTGTTTAATGTACAGTTGGTCTCTGTCCCTGAGCAATGCAGTATAACAGTTAAATTTAGCAACTTATTTGTTTTCATCTTTTTATCATAAAATCTTTAAAGAGCAGGATGGCATGATTAAGGCTTGAAAACCAGTTGTTATTTTTATTTAATAGATAAAAACACTACCATGCTAGTTAACCTAGCAAAGTTATTGAAGCAGCAGAATAGACACCTGAAAAGATTTGAGAGATATACTCTGAAAAGAGATATATTCCTTTTCATATAGTTGTGGGGTACACACAATGCTTTAAAACAGAGGAATGACCGAAATTTGATGATGCATAATGTATTTTCTTAGAAGAAGAGAATTATACAAACTTCAATTTCATCTTCTATTCATAGGCATAAAGTGATAATAAGGTGAATTGTGTGCAATCAACTCAGTTATTTAGTCCAAAAGAACCATCTTCAGAAGAGCTATCTTAAGAAAAAAACATGTCCTCAGTCTCCAATTTATGAACAGGTGATGTTCCAAAGTTTTCTTTGTGACCCAGAAGATGCTATAATTTGGAAATCATTTTCCCACAGAAGCAACGCCATAAATATTAGTCTCCCTAGCTAGTCCCCCAAGACTTATTGAACCAAACCATGATTAATTTTGAAACTATTTGTTTTATCCTGGGTCCTGGTAGCAGGAATGATAATGAGAGAAAACAGCATTTCTCCGTTAATCTTGAGTACAGTACTAGCCAAGTACTACACAGGATTGGAAACTGTGGAATTTATCACCAATGTCATTAATACTACCGTTTTGAGTATCTACAAAATGTCAGCAACTGGAATAGATACTTGTATGTGTTAGCTAATGTATTCCTCATACCAACTCTGCCAAGTAGAAATTATTATCCCTATTTTACACTTGAATAAAATAGATACAAAATATAATTTTCCAAGTACAAGCAGATAGTAATTAGTTAGAATTAAAACCTCAAGGCCTTGCCTTACTTTAAAGCCCTTGCTGTTTCCATTGTGCTTCAATGTTTTTGGAATTCACCACCCTCCATACAAACATGTACTCCAGACCCCAGGAGTCTCATACTACTATGGAACCCGTATCACAACATACTTAAATCTGCCTTGTACTCTGTAGTGCTCTCTGCTCTAAAATCAGGCATTTCCACTTTCTCAGTCCAAACTCAAAGTGCCTCTGTGCAACTCACCTCAATGGGTATAAGATTGAGAGAGCTCCTGCCACCCTCAAAAGGGTCTGCATTTAAGAAGGAAAATTTCATACACGTGTGTGCATGTGTACCTACATAGATAAACATACAACACACACATATATACACACAAACACACATATATGTAAATTTTAGGCAAGGTTACAAAGTGAGGTGTCAGACTAGAGAGGATTTTTTAAGTTTGATAGGGCCCTGGGCAATCAGATCCACTTCAGATATCTTCCCTTGAGGTCTTTAACCCTGAGTTATTCCTGTGAGGGGCTGGGGTAAAAACTTGGAATAGGGATGAGAATCACAGTTAGCAGAACTGGAGGAAGGTGAAAAACTAAGTTGGCCCACTTCATAACGGTGCCATCTTCTTTTTTCTTCCTTTTTTCTTTTCTTTTCTTTTTTTTTTTTTTTTTTTTTTTTTTTTTTTTCTTTTTGCCAGGAGGATTATTGGCTCAGAAACCGTGGGCCCTGCTTTATTTTTACAGGCTGCAGATGGGCTTCAGGTGGGGAGGATAGGCTCCCAGAGATCCCAGAGGATCCATTTGAGGCATGGCATTCATAGCGACTCCTTTCAGCCAGAGCATGAGAGACACCCTGAAGGAGGATACCCTTTTGTTCCTCTTCTCTCAGAAAAGTTTCAAAACCACGCTAGGGAAAGTCTAGGATGCGTTATGTACTTCCACAAAACCAGGAAGCCATGAAGCCTTGGTGGACCTCCAAGGAAACGTGAAGCCAGTTGGCGCCTTGCTGTCAACCAGCTGGTTGCTTCCAAACGCCCTCCTGATGGGCCCTGCACAGCTGTGTTTTATGTTTCCACGTGGCCTTGCCAGAGGTCCCTCCCTTAAACAGACCCAGCTTCCACAATTAGTGTGGACTCAAAACGAGTTAGTTATGGCATACATGAGGTCCCAAAGGCCTCGTGGGGCTATTTACACCTCTTTGGACTATTTCCAGGACCCCAGATTATACTGTACGTGTAAATTAAGGAAGTCTCACAATCCAACAGCTCTGACTGAAACGCATAACATAGCCATATCTTACGCCCCATTTCCCAGTGCTTTTATTGGCCTCACTTTCACAATTTTACCACCCTGAAAGATAAACCCTCTGTATTCTTAAAATTACATTTTAGAAAGGAGTTCTCTCTTTCCTATTCCTGAACGTACCTGGTTCTTTTCCTACAGTACAAAAATTAAGGACTAATCAATTTTCTCCTTTGGCCTTAAAGTCATTGAGAACTTTATTTGCATTCACCTGGCCAAGTTATAAATACCATCAAACACCTATATCATGCAGTTTCTTTACTTAAAATAATAAATTGGTTTCACTTAATAAAATACAAAACCAGATGAAGTCAACCGGTGTACCCAGCCATTAGGAACATACATTTAGCAGGCAGTGAGGAAAAAAAGCCAAGATGCTGAGAAGGGAGACCACCCCCAAGGCCAATAAGTACACAATGTCAGCTCTAGGTCATGCATTCTAGAAAACCTCAAGTGGAAATAATTCTTATTTCATTTTTTATCTATGGCTTCTATTGTATACCCAGAGAATCTGAACTTGGTTTTGCTGTTTTCTCTCTCCCCTTCATTTCTCTCTGCTTAACTTGCCCAAGTTCACATTGCTAGCATGTAAGAGAGCTTGGACTCAAACTCAGATATCTTTAACTCTGAAGCCTAAAATCTTAACTTTGAGGTTATATTGTTTTGTATGCTATTTTAGTTCATTTGTCTATGTACATTTAATGTGATTTATATCAATGTCATCTTTATCATTGATTTTAAAATAAAATCCATCAGATATATCAGAAATCTGCTTAGTTTGCTAGGATATGTGGTGATGCTTAACAGGTATCTCATGATGCATGCCTTTCAGTGCAATTAAATATCTTTGGGTCACTCTCAATCACATGCCTATGAGTTACAAGCTCTACCTCCCCCTCTCTCTACTTATTTCTTTCTGTCCAAAGTGTATAGACTATCAGGCATCAAAAGAAAATAGACAACCCACAACAATGTGGAGATTTGCAAACTCTAACATGAGAAAAATCTCCATAGAGAAAACATAATGCCTGGGTAGGTGATTGACTTAACAGAAATCCTGCCTAAATGTATTCCCACATTCATTCATTCCATACTTATTAGAAGGGATTATTGACACTTTGAGAAGATAAAATCTCAGGGACCCTGACAGCAAATTAACTTTTGTATTAAGAAGAATTGAAGTTAGCTGTTATTCTCTACACCAGGGCAGCCTGATTTTCATTTTAACTATAACTGATATTACACACTATTACTAATCTATTTGCAGTTATAAAGAAAAAAATCATATACATATATGTATATATGTTCTGTTTTTACCTTCTGAAAGAAATAACCTCCAAATTAAGCTACATAGGAAGTGTAGAAATGCTCAAAAATGACCCATTTAGATTCTGTAACTATTTGGAGAGAGGAGGAGATTTTAGTAGCTATAATTTTTTGATCAAATAAATATTAGTTCATTTTTATTTTAACCAAGTACACATTTTGTAAAATAACACCAATAAGGTGTGCTATTTTTCTCTAACCAAACTCTTCACAATAAAATCCAACTGCAATATTCATTTAGAAATTTGATAATGCTCTCTTGTGTGAGTTTTAGGAATATTTGAAACCCCATTGCATATAAATTATGTCATGGAAAAGCTGTATAAATATTCTATTATGGCACATGCTGTTCTAAGGATCTGTCAGGATTTCCTTTATACACTCCATTTTGAGTGGTATATAAATCAGATGTAAAAATTCATGTTGGACTGAAACTCAGCACAAAAAGCCTCCTCCAGAGGCAAATGCTTTTTTCAAAATGTGGTTTGAATTATGTTGGTCATTTTTAAGTTACAAAAGTGCAGAAAATGTATTTGTGGTTTTGAGGGAGATAGATTTTTTCCATTTTTATAACTCATTAGGAAACTTTACAGGCCTTCAGACCATTTTGTGGTTTAGTTCTTCTTAGGTTTTTCCCCAAAGCAGTATTAAAACTTGAATGGTGTCCGCTGTGAATCCAGTGGTTCCTGTTCTGAATACAAATGTATGTGTGGACACATATATTTCTACGTATCTTCAACTAGGAAAAGTTCCGAAAACATCACGCCCAAGGGAGAAGATGAGGCCTATCAGCTGGCGACTCTTTGTCTTGGTATCAGTCAAGTTCGGCCTGTCAAAGGAATCAAAGGAATCCCCTAGCCAAACCACAGTTCAGTAGGTATTGCTTGCAATCTTAAAACAGCATCTTTAAATTGCAGAAAAATCCACTATGTTCAACACTGCCTCTTTTATGAGCTTTTAGACAATAATTCTGCACCTTTTCTAAATTTTGTTTTCTCTAACATATACAGCAAGTTGCAGTGTGTTTAACAGATATTCACTGATGATTATCTTATTTTTAAAGTATTTAATAGGTATATATTTACACATGTAAATTAGTTTGCCAAATAATGTTGAACTTATTTTGTTTGTGTAGCTAATGTGTTAGAGTAATTTCATAAATATCTAAATTATTATTTTAGCCTATGTAGAGATTATTATTAAACTGTCTCTCCTAGCAGCATCAGTCAAAATCAAAGAAAGTTTAATTTAGACCAAGAAAGTTGGCCTAATTCACAAAGTTGATTAAGTCAATATTTCAAATGACTTTAAAGGAAAATGAAAATAAACATAACATATATGTTTGAATTGCTTCCACCTATACTACATTTAGTTTATTAATACATTGGAACAATGCATTTAGTAGTTATTATTTATCCTTTAAAGCACAATTTTTTAAAAATTTCCCAATATCATATCTTATGCTTTGTATTAAATTCCCCTTAGAGAATTAACTCTGGGTGTCTTGATTCCAAATACAGTTCCCTTTCCTATTTCCTATATTTCCTATTTCCTATATTACACTATTTCCGGTACAGTTACCAAAATCCTTGGGTTTAGGGACAGTTAGGATGGAGCACTCAGAGGATGATCAAACATTTGCCTGTGGCTGGAGCAATGTAGACTTTCCCTCTGGGATACTGAGGAACAGAAGGGGTATCACTTCTCATGAACGTTTTATCTACTTACCTAGTGTCACGGAAATTAGCCAGCTATGTACTATCGAGACAGCTGAATGCCAGTTTTTCTTATTTTTCACATTAACAAGAGAGCAAGGTTACTAATGAGGGGTCACATCCCAAGTCTCTAATCTATATAGCTGAATATCCCTATTTATATTTGGGTCATTTTTTGTTCTGTTCCATTGACTTTTACTAAATTATACTAATTTGTGTTCCATAATGTTATCCTTGGTTATAATTAATGAAATTGTGTGTGTAACTCATATATCACTCATGTACTTATGTCTTTCTGTTAATCATTAAGGTCATTTCTTTTATAATTTAAATTAACATGTATCACTTCAAACATCCCTGTATAACTCAAACCGTTATTAAGAAGTTATTTGCAGCTTTTGGGAGAAGTTTACAAATTGAAATATACTTTTATGTTAATCAAAACTGTTTCAAAGTAAAACATAGACATTTAAAAACCACTGAAAATAAATGTACTTTAAATATCAAAGTAAATAATTTTGTATGTGAATAATCTAGATTTTAAGGTTTGAACAGGAATAATTTATAACTCATTAGTCAAGTAATATACACAGTGCACTTCTCTCCCAACCTATTGCGTTATACCCATATTTTTTTTATTATACTTTAAGTTCTAGGGTACATGTGTACAATGTGCAGGTTTCTTACATATGTATACATGTGCCATGTTGGTGTGCTGCACCCCTCAACTCATCAGCACCCTTCAACTCATCATTTACACCAGGTATAACTCCCAATGCCATCCCTCCCCGCTCCCACCTCCCCACAATAGGCCCCGGTGTGTGATGTTCCCCTTCCCATATTTTTTTCTCACATTTGTAGAAAGGATAACCCACTGCTATCATTTGAATAGCTTTGACCTTGTTAAACCCTGGCACCATTGCTTTTTACATAGCAAGCAGTATATTTTTAAATAGAGTGACTTTCTTACAACACATGAAATAAAGAATAACATAAAAACTTTAAGATTATGAATAAAGTATGTAAGATATATCCTCACCTTGATTTTACCTTTAAGCAGCCTTTTATTTGTCTGTTAGGAACTTCTTTCCATGGTTTTACAGGCTCTGGCTCTTGTTCTTTCTTTTGACAAATTAATGTATAATTTGTGCCATTATTATTTGACCAAAATGTACCAACAGAAGTTTCATAACGTATACAAAACTCAACTTTACTGCCATCTTTTTGATAAGGAGGAACCAATGTAATCTTAAAGGAGAACTGGTCAGTTTCACCATCACATGAATTAGAAACATATTCTGCTAAAATGTCATAATGTGTCTGCCAGTCATCTAAAGACATTCTTACATATACTAACTTCTCAAAAGAAACATTCAAAACTCGAATAATACCCTTGATACTTGTAGACCCAGGAAGAGACTCAGTTGACTCCAGTATTGCTTTCTGTACTTGGAGTTGTTGCATAAGATCTTCTTTTGAAGAAGGTAAGTCAAACAGTGGAGCTAAAACATATTCTTCTGTGTGGAAAATGTCCGTCCCTAAGTCAAAAGTGGTTGAAGCACTCGGTAATTCCCAGCAATCAAATTCTTTAACAGACACGAGATTGAATCCAAAGGAATCAGCAAATGAAACTCTTCTAGTACCTGAAGATGGGGTATCCAGGTATATGTCTTCAGAAGAATCAGAACCTCGTCTACTCGGTTGAGGGGAGAAACTAGGTTTGAAAGTAACTTCTTCATCTTCACAAAGAGAGTCAGATAAATTAGGAACTTCTAAAAAATTATCTTTGCTAATCTGACTAGGTACTTCAGAAGGCTCCATTGGGCTCTCTGATATCAAATAAGAGAGAACTGTTCCACTAGTAGAGGCTGACATTTGAGATACTGAGGCTTAAAATAAGTATAATGTTACAGTTGACATTGCAAAAAGAAGTCAGCTCTATAAATAGGTCCAATGGCCTGTCAACTATGCTAGCCTGCAAACTATGCTAGCCTGCCTCTAAAGGCCTTGAATATGATAGCATCCATGCTACTCCTGCCAGTATGTTTCAGATTTAACTCATAGTTTTTAAAGTTGCATTTGTTTATAAGTTAAGTTCCAAAGAGGTATTTTTAAATCATGTTCTGCTGTATTGGAAATCCTAGAACTTTAAGATAAAAATATTATTTTAATTAGTTGATGTTAAAAATGGAAATGTGGATTTTTAAAAATAAAATAAAAGTAGTATCACAGTACTGAATATGTAGTTTGAACTAAATTAATTCATGGAGCAGGTAAGTGCAAACAGGGGACGATAAGAACATTTTTAGAACTGGAGAGTTCCAGAGCCTACTAATAATGACAGCTATCATTTTCAGGGATTTATAAATGTATAGTTTTTATTACAAAAGGGTTAAATAGAGGTGCTGAAAGTTCTGAGGAAGGAAACATGATTCAGATGGGGAAGGTATCATTTTAAATAAAGCATGAAGGGTAGGTGGAATTTAGACATGCAAAGTTAGAGCAAGGTAGATTGTCCAAGTAGAAGAAATAGCCCAAGCAAAAGCCTAGAACAAAGAAGTAATCAAATTCATTATTTTGAACATTAGTACATTTATTTTAATTAAGCCATGGGAAAATACAGACAAGACATGTGTTATTGATTTGCAAATATAAGTGGGCTAAGGTAAGCCTGACCCAGGACTTGTACATTTATGTAGAATAAAATGTTCTTTTGCAAATGGCCATTCTATGCCCTCAAAGCACAACTTGATACCATCACACCTTGAAATTTGATATGAGTTTTAAAGTATGAACAGCCTGCTTAAACTGTCACATGTTTTTTTATGTCATAAAACCCAAGTTGGGGATGATAATTTTGGTAAAAACTATAAAAATTTTAACGGCACACGATTTGACCCAGAAATGCCCCCAGCTAAAAATTTGCTCTATCAGTATAGGAAAGTATACAAAGATAAATACAGATCTATGTTCATAACAGAATTGTGTGTTTAACAATCTCTACAAATCTGTTAAATGTCCCTCTCAAAAGAGCATTGGATAAATAACATTACACCCATACAATAGAATGTTTTAGAAGGATAAAGTAGCACTTTATGTGCTAATACGGAAAGATAAGCAAGATAAATGGCTAAGTGAAAAAAAAAAATGTGTACAGATATGTGCATAGAAAACTCCTGGAAAGATACAAAAGACAATGTTAGCAGCACTTACTTCTATCCACAAAACTTACAGATGGCAGCGGAATGGGGGCTATATTCATTTTACTTTATAGTCTGCTGTACTGTTTGAAATGTTACACATGAGCATGGTTTTCTTTCCAAATATCTATTAATTAAACTGAAAAAATAAAGTGTGAAAGGTGACTGACTAGTTTTTCTTTTTGAAAAGAGCCCAATAGCATAATTTCTTTCAAATGAAAACCTCATTAATGTGGTATAACTTATTAGGTAATTTGAATTGCATAACTAGTGGATGGAGAAAATATTTTTTAAAATTATAAGTGACTATAGTGTCTAGAAGGATAAAGGAATGAAATTATTTGAGCTTTATCTCATTCACATAGCTAGAATGGGTAGTGACCCCATGGATTGCTTAAGAATGGGTAATGGCTGTGGAAATGTCTATGCCTTGCAGATTTGATGACCACAGGTAGCTGTATTTCAAGGTACCTAAAATATATTGCTATGTAGTCAAGGAAATCAGTAACAAAATGCTTTATGGAAATTAGTAAAATAGTTCATATAGCCATGTAAATAATGGGATAATGAAAATTTAAGATATAATAATGTACTGAAATATTTTAACTATCCAGGATTTAGTTAGCAAAGGAGTGGAAATGAAGACCCCTGGGTCCATTTCTTGGCTCTGCTGCTTACTAGTTGAATGACATTCTGAATATTACTCAAATGTTCTAACCCACAGTTGCCTTAATTGTCAAAGTGCAATGTTAAAAATTAAACAAGATGCTTGTTAAATGTGTCTAGTACAAAACCTATAGTAATAGCACAAGTCACTATTTTAATTCTGATATATGTTTGTAAAAGGTTGATTTCTAAGATATATCAATAGATAGATGGTAGGTATGTAATCTAGCTATAGAGAATCCATATATATCATTAAGAAATGATTTGTAATTTGTTTTATTTCTGTCTTTTTCAAAGGCTATAGTGTGTAACACTTAGCTTTATAAGACATAATATAGCTAGACATTAGAAAATGGTCCTGTTATTTGATCTAAACTTTTCCCTTGTTAATGTGTCTCTTTACACAGAGCACTACCTTAATTTGTAGTAATCACTGCCTTTCTTTTGGAATTTATAACCTTCACATAATTGTAGACAGTTGACATGTTCCCCCTTAGTCACCACTTAGCTAAAGCAGAGTGATTTCATCTTTTTAATCTCTTCTCACATGTCAATCCTCCAGTGCTTTTTATCATTTTGTTACTCCTCTATGAACTCCTTCCAGCTTGCCTATATTTTTCTGTTAATGAGCTGCCCTCAGATGAATGCAATATTACAGATCAAGTGTCTCTGGAGCATGAGAAGAAATACTAACAGCCTCAGCCTTGTGACTTGGTGTTTGCATTCAGTTAAAATTCACATTTCCTTGCTTTATTTCCATATCACGGATTAGACCAACGTCTCATTTTCTCATATCCACTACTACCTCAATTTCAACACAATTTATCACACTCTTCTTCAGCCACTAAGGTATACTGTTTTTAGAAGAGTTACAGCTTTTTCTTTCTGTTTTGTTGTTGTTGTTGTTACAAACTAAAGCTCAAGTCTCCATGCATTCCACAATTTTTGGTATTAATCAAATATTCTCAAAGGCACCATTGACATAAAAAACGGTATCAGTCAGGAACCCAGCAAATAGGAAATCGATGGCATGCTCAAATAAGATAATTCCAGGAGGGTTTATTTACAAGGGTCTATTTATAAAGTGTAAATGCAGAGAAGCCACAAGAACTAGTGAGACAAACTGGGGTTAGTTGCATCAGAGCTTTTACCATCCCTCAAGGGATAAGGGAAAGGAACACTTAACAGAACTTGAAAGCAAAGAGTGCCATAAAGTTTACCAACTGGAGACCTGGTCAAGGGACACAGCCAGTTGAAGATGACTTTGCCAGTGATCCAGGAGCATAAATAAACTGAATTCATTTTTCTCCTTTTTATGATGTCCTACCACAGCTACCTACTGGCCAGAGGGCATGGGAACTATTATAGTTCATTCAGGTCAGTCTCCTGCAGCAGAAAACAGGGAGGAAAATGGTGAAAAGGGTGGCAAGTGGATTTGGAGGAGCAAACAGAAGATATGAGATATGAAATATATGCAAATATAATTATATATAACATATATACATATACAACTTAAAATACACATGTGTGTTCCTCTTTATTTATACATACTCCATCTCAATGCCAACTGAGTTTCTATTACCCAATCTTCTACTGTCACGGGTTCAAGAAATAAAAGGTAAAATATCTAAGGTCTGTCAGCTCTGATCTGGTGAGAATTACAAATAAGAGAGATTGAGTTTATCCACAAATGGGTAGGAAAGAAATGATCTATTTTGAAATTAATTATGACTTTGCATTTGTTTCCCATGTTAGCATAGGTTTTTGCAACCTAAAGAAACGTTTTGTCAAAAGAGAGTCTGGAACTGGAGTTTTTAAAACCAGAGATAAATGTCAAAAGTCACTAGGAGGCCGGGCGCGGTGGCTCAAGCCTGTAATCCCAGCACTTTGGGAGGCCGAGACGGGCGGATCACGAGGTCAGGAGATCGAGACCATCCTGGCTAACACAGTGAAACCCCGTCTCTACTAAAAATACAAAAACTAGCCGGGCGAGGTGGCGGGCGCCTGTAGTCCCAGCTACTCGGGAGGCTGAGGCGGGAGAATGGCGCAAACCCGGGAGGCGGAGCTTGCAGTGAGCTGAGATCCGGCCACTGCACTCCAGTCCGGGCGACAGAGCGAGACTCCGCCTCAAAAAAAAAAAAAAAAAAAAAAAAGTCACTAGGAGAGATGTTCAAATAAGATTTTCCAAGAGGTTGTTGCTTCACAAGTGATTCTGATATATAGACTTGGTTAAGATGCATGATCTCCAGCCGGGCGCAATGGCTCATGCCTATAATCCCAGCACTTTGGGAAGCCAAGGCGGGCGGATCACAAGGGCAAGAGATTGAGACCATCCTGGCCAACATGGTGAAACCCCGCCTCTACTAAAAATAGAAAAATTATCTGGGTGTGGTGGCATGAACCTGTAGTCCCAGCTACTCAGGAGGCTGAGGCAGAATAGCTTGAACCGAGGAGGCAGAGGTTGCAGTGAGCTGAGATCGCACCGTTGCCCTCTAGCCTGGAGACAGAGTGGAGACTAGGTCTCAAAAAAAAAAAAGGAAAAAAAAAAAAGGCATGATCTCCTAGTCTGTCTGCCATAGTCAGGGGCTTAAGTTCTAGTTATGAAAATGGTTGTAGCTATTATCCCTCTACATACGTACTATGTGCTATTTTTAGTGTGCGGGGGTGCTATAAAATGCTTTTACCAAAAAAAAGCAAGAATTGGGTAGAGATTTAACGTCGCTTAGCAATCATCTAGGCTAGTCCCTTCATATTCACATAAGAAAACATAAATTCAGAATAATGAAGGACTCCATTATCTAATAACAGAGAGCTGACTTGAACTCAGCTCTCTCTTGCCCTCAGTCCAATATTGTTCATATTATTCCATACATATGCCAACTTCTAGTTTTAGAATTCATAATTAACAAATTAATCATTCTTTGAAAATAGTCATTAAAATTAATCTGTTCTAGATTTCATTTATTTTTTTAAAATCAATTAACTTTTGTGAACTTTCCTTTTTCCATTTGATGAAAGATCTCCAGGGGTGTCCAGATAATTGTTCTTTGTGACAAGCTCTCTCAACCTTTTCCAGCTTATGCCCCCTTTAATAAATTTAATATCTTATACTGTTCTCTCTCTCCCTCAGAGACACTGCTATATTTCTATTTGGGAATTACTGATCTAAGTTATAAAAATGAATTATGTAATCTCTTAGAACTAAAACTAATATTTAGTATTTTAAAAGACTACTAGTGAAAGGATATCACTTCAAACATAGTTTGAGACACAGATTTGTTCTTCAGATGTCAGTCACTGAAAAGTTTTCTTTGAAAATGTTCATATCTACCAATAGGGTATGCACAGTTAAGTCAGAACAGAATGGAAACTTTGCAAGATATAGGTAATTTCTTTTGTGAGACATGGTCTTGTTCTGTTGCCCAGGCTGGAGTGCAGTGGTGTGACCATGGCTCACTGCAGCCTTGACCTCCTAGGCTCAAGAAATTCTCCTGTCTTAGCCTCCCTAGAAGCTGGGACTATAAGAACGTGCCACCACACCCGGGTATTTTTTTTTTTTTTTTTTTTTTGAGAAATGGGGATCTCACTATGTTGCCCAGGCTGGTCACTACATTTGTAAAGGGTTGTGTCATTTATTTCTTGAATAGTTGAATGATTCAATATACATAATTGATCATGTTATAGCAGAAGAGTTTGGCCACCAAAGGCAGCATTCAGGTTGTTTAGCTTAATTTATGAAAGATAAACTGGTATAATACTCAAGCACCAAGGGCTTATTTTATATGGATTATATAATGTGCTTTAAATTTTGATCAAAATAAAGACATATAAATATATAGTCAGAAATCTAGATCTCTGGATGTTTAGCAAGCACACATCAGAGATAACCTCTTCATTTTGCACTTAAGAAAACTGAAATTTCAGTGGTCAAGTGGATTCTTCCTTGACGTGTGTGTGATTCCAGCATTAACCCTAGAAAGAAAATATATTATAAGCTTAAAGACAGATATCATGTAATAATATCTTAGGAAATTTTTAATTGACCCATAAAATTTATGCTCATAGTATATGCATTTTCATATTTAAAAATATAGCTAAGCACACTGTATTAGGAGTAAGTAGGCCTAAGTTCTAGAGCCATGCTTATTATTAAGAAACTGTGACCTTGAAAATCATTTAAGTTCTTTGTATAAATGTCTGAATATTACTGAAAATCTCTTCAAAACTGTAAAATCTGCAGACACATGAATCTTTTATCATGAAAGTTGTCATTTACAGACTGGATTAAGAAAATGTGGCACATATACACCATGGAATACTATGCAGCCATAAAAAAGGTTGAGTTCATGTCCTTTGTAGGGACATGAATGCAGCTGGAAACCATCTTCAGCAAACTATCGCAAGAACAGAAAACCAAACACTGCATGTTCTAACTCATAGGTGGGAACTGAACAATGAGAACACTTGGACACAAAAAGGGAACATCACACACCGGGGCCTGATGTGGGGTGGGGGAAGTGGGGAGGGATAGCATTAGGAGATATACCTAATGTAAATGATGAGTTAATGAGTGCAGCACACCAACATGGCACATGTATACATATGTAACAAACCTGCACGTTGTGCACATGTACCTTAGAACTTAAAGTATAATAAAAAAAAATTTTTTTGGGGGGTTTATGGAAAAATGTATTGTATTAAAATTGTCCATTTCTGTTTCCTGTTTACTAACACTTCTTTTTCTTTTTTTTTTTTTTTATTATACTTTAAGTTCTAGGGTACATGTGCATAACGTGCAGGTTTGTTACATATGTATACTTATGCCATGTTGGTGTGCTGCACCCATCAACTCGTCAGCACCCATCAATTCATCATTTATATCATGTATAACTCCCCAATGCAATCCCTCCCTCCTCCCCCCTCCCCCCTCCCCATGATAGGCCCCAGTGCGTGATGTTCCCCTTCCCGAGTCCAAGTGATGTCATTGTTCAGTTCCCACCTATGAGTGAGAACATGCGGTGTTTGGTTTTCTGTTCTTGTGATAGTTTGCTAAGAATGATGGTTTCCAGCTGCATCCATGTCCCTACAAAGGACGCAAACTCATCCTTTTTTATGGCTGCATAGTATTCCATGGTGTATATGTGCCACATTTTCTTAATCCAATCTGTCACAGATGGACATTTGGGTTGATTCCAAGTCTTTGCTATTGTGAATAGTGCCGCAATAAACATACGTGTACATGTGTCTTTGTAGTAGAATAATTTATAATCCTTTGGGTATATACCCAGTAGTGGGATGGCTGGGTCAAATGGTACATCTAGTTCTAGATCCTTGAGGAATTGCCATACTGTTTTCCATAATGGTTGAACTAGTTTACAATCCCACCAACAGTGTAAAAGTGTTCCTATTTCTCCACATCCTCTCCAACACCTGTTGTTTCCTGACTTCTTAATGATTGCCATTCTAACTGGTGTGAGATGGTATCTCATTGTGGTTTTGATTTGCATTTCTCTGATGGCGAGTGACGATGAGCAATTTTTCATGTGTCTGTTGGCTGTATGAATATCTTCTTTTGAGAAATGTCTGTTCATATCCTTTCCCCACTTTTTGATGGGGTTGTTTGTTTTTTTCTTGTATATTTGTTTGAGTTCTTTGTAGATTCTGGATATTAGCCCTTTGTCAGATGAGTAGGTTGCAAAAATTTTCTCCCATTCTGTAGGTTGCCTGTTCACTCTGATGGTAGTTTCTTTTGCTGTGCAAAAGCTCTTTAGTTTAATTAGATCCCATTTGTCAATTTTTGCTTTTGCTGCCTTTGCTTTTGGTGTTTTAGACATGAAGTCCTTGCCCATGCCTATGTCCTGAATGGTACTACCTAGATTTTCTTCTAGGGTTTTTATGGTATTAGGTCTAACATTTAAGTCTCTGTTAAAAAATTTTTTTAAAAAAGACAGTTGTCATTTAATTGTGAAGCAAACATACATTGACTTCTACTCCATGTCAGGCACTGTGTTAGATCCTAAGATTACAAAGTAAGTTATAAAATATGGAATCTGTTCTCAATACCCTAGCATCTAATGGAGAGAGGGAACAACAGAAATTCTCCATCATTATGGATCTCACTTCCTTGTGTTAATAGCTTTAGTTATTGATTGGGAAATCATAAACTTGGCTTTAGGGGTTCTGCCCAGTCTCCTCTTTATTATGTTAGAATTGGACTCTTGTATCATAGATAGATTTTTACAATTTTTTATTATCAGCCAGGGACCATCCATCACTATTCCAAAGAAGTCTGGACTTCAAAACCTGCAAATAAGGACTTTTGTGACTATTTACTTTGTTGATTTTGTTAACCATTCAGTGGCAGGGACTCAAGTGCTTGCATGCTAATTGAAAACTCTCTGCTAAATTTTTTATCCCACACTTTCACTCTAGTTAGACACATCAACCAAGAAATACCAAGGAGTCCATACCAGAGTCAAATATCCCTTGGTATGATACAGATAGCCTAGAATCATTACTTTGTGCAATTAGGGGGAAAAGCAAAATTTAAGTTTTATTTATGTTAATATGAATTATCAAAAGATTATTTTTAATTTAAACTTTATTATTTCTAATAGTTACATTTAGACAATGTATATTTTGACTCATGTTTTGGATGCATTTGTCTTTTAACTTTTATCTTAAGTTCACGGGTACATGTGCAGGTTTGTTATATACACATGTAAACTCATGTCCTAGGGATTTGTTATACAGATTTTAGTCACCCAGGTATTAAGCCTAGCACTCACTAGTTATTTTTCCTGATCTTCTCCCTCCTCCAAAACCCCGCCCTCTGGTAGGCCCCAGTGTACGTTGTTCCCCTCTATGTGTCCATGTATTCTCGTCATTTAGCTCCCACTTACAAGGGAGTACATGCAGTATTTGGTTTTCTGTTCCTGAATTAGTTTGCTAAGGATAATGGTCTCCAGCTCCATCCACGTTCCTGCAAAGGACATGATCTCATTCTCTCCTATGGCTACATAGTATTCCATCATGTATATGTACCACATTTTCTTTATCCAGTCTACCATTGATGGCCACTTATGTTGATCCCATGTCTTTGCTATTGTGAACAGTGCCGCGATAAACATACGTGTGCATGTATCATTGTAAAAGAACAATTTATATTCCTTTGGGTATGTACCCAGTAATGGTATTGCTGGGTTGAATGGTGTTGCTGTTTCTGGGTCTTTGAGGAATTGCCACACTGTTTTCCACAATAGTTGAACTAATTTATACTCCCACCAACAGTGTGTAAGCATTTCCTTTGCTCCATAGCCTTGCCAGCATCTTTTATTTTTTGCTTTTTAATAATAGTCATTCTGACTGGTGTGAGATGCTGTCTTATTGTGGGTTTGATATTTATTTCTCTAACAATCAGTGATATTAAGCTTTTGTTCATATTCTTCTTGGCCGCATGTTATGTCTTCTTTTGAAAAGTGTCTGTTCGGGTCCTTTGCCCACTTTTTAATGGGGTTGTTTGCTTTTATTCTGTACATTTGTTTAAGTTCTTTATCAGACCTTTGTCAGATGCATAGTTTGAAAATATTTTCTCCCATTCTGTAGATTGTCTGTTTACTCTGTTATAGTTTTTTTTGCTATACAGAAGCTCTTTAGTTTAATTGGATCCTATTTGTCAACTGTTGCTTTTGTTGCAATTACTTTTGGTGTCTTTGTCATGAAATCTTTGTCCAGAGTGGACACCAAAAGTAATTGCAACAAAAGCAACAACTGACAGATCGGACCTAATTAAACAAGAGCTTCTGCACAGCAAAATAAACTGTCAACAGAGTAACCTACAGAATGGGAGAAAATATTTGCAAACTATGCATCTAAGAAAGATCTAACATTCAGCATCTATAAGGAACTTAAACAAATATACATAGTGTTTCTATGTTCAGAATGGTATTTCCCAGGTTGTCTTCCATGGTTTTTATAGTTTATGGTTTTATATTTAAGTCTTTAATCCATCTTGAGTTAATTGTTTTATATGGTGTAAGGAAGGGGGTCCAGTTTCAAACTTTCACATATGGATAGCCAGCACCATTTATTGAGTAGATAGTCCTTTTCCCATTGCTCGTTTTGTCTGCTTTGTCAAATATCAGATGGTTGTAGGTGTACAGCCTTATTTCTGGCTTCTCTCTTCTGTTCCATTGGTGTATGTGTCTGTTTTTGTACCAGTACCATGCTGTTTTGGTTACTGTAACCCTATACTAGAGTTTGACCCTATACTAGAGTTTCAGGTAGCATGGTGCCTTCAGCTTTGTTCTTTTCACTTAGGATTTCCTTGGTTATTTGAGCTTTGTTTTGTTTGCACATGAATTTTAAAATAGTTTTTTTCTCATTCTGTGAATAATGTAATTGGTAGGTTGATAGAAATATCACTGAATCTGTAAATTGTTTTGGGCAGTACAGCCATTTTTACAATATTGATTCTTCCTGTCCATTAGCATGGAATGCTTTTCTGTTTGTTTGTATCATCTCTGATTTCTTTAAGTGGTGGTTTTTAGTTCTCATTATAGGGACCTTTGACCTCCCTGGTTAGCTGTATTTTTAGGTATTTGATTCTTTTTGTGGCCATTGTTAATGGAATCGCATTTCTGATGTGGCTCTCAGCGTGACTGTTGTTGGTGTATAGGAATACTAGTGATCATTGTTTCTTGATTTCATATCCTGAAACTTTGCAAAAGTCGTTTATCAACTGAAGGAGCTTTTGAGCCAAGACTATGGGGTTTTCTAGATATGGAGTTATGTTATCTGCAAACAGTGATAGTTTGACTTTTTCTCTTCCTATTTGGATGCCTTTTATTTCTCTCCCTTGCCTGATTGCCCTGGCCAGAACTTCTAATACTACACTGAATAGGAGTGACAAGAGAGGGCTTGCCTTGTGCCAGTTTTCAAGAAGAATGCTTCCAGCTTATGCCCATTCAGTATGACATTGGCTATGGGTTTGTCATAGACGGTTCTTATTATTTTGAGGTATATTCCTTCAATACCTATGTTATTGACAGTTTTTTACATGAAAGGATGTTAAATTTTATTGAAAGTCTTTTCTGCATCTATTGAGATAATCATGTTTTTGACTTTAGTTCTGTTTAGATCACATTTATTGATTTATATATGTTGAACCAACTTTGTATCTCAGGAATAAAACCTACTCAATCACGGTAGATAAGATTTTTGGTGTGTTGATGGATTTGCTTTGCTGGTATTTTTTGAAAAGTTTTGCAGCAATGTTTATCAAGGATATTGTCCTGAAGTTTTCTTTTATTGTTGTATCTCTGCCAAGTTGTGGTATCAGGATAATGCTGACCTCATAGAATGAGTTAGCAGGGAGTCCTTCCTCTTCAATTGTTTGGGATAGTTTCAGCAGGAATGGTACAATTTCTTCTTTGTACATCTGGTAGAATTCAGCTGTGAAACCATCTTGATATGGTTTGGCTATTTCCCCAACCAAATCTCAACTTGAATTGCATCTCCCAGAATTCCCACTTGTTGTGGGATGGACCCAGAGGGAGGTAAATTGAATCATGGGGGCCAGTCTTTCCAGTGTTATTCTCATGATAGTGAATAAGTCTCACGAGATCTGATGGGTTTATTGGGGGTTTCCATTTTTGTTTCTTCCTCATTTTTCTTTTGCTACCTCCATGTAAGAAGTGCCTTTCATCTCCTACCATGATTCTGAGACCTCCCCATCCATGTGGAACTGTAAGTCCAATTAAACCTATTTTTCTTCCCAGTCTCAGGTATGTCTTTATCAGCAGTGTGAAAAGGGACTAATATAGTAAATTGGTACCAGTTGAGTGGGGCATTGCTGAAATATACGCCAAAATGTGGAAGTGACTTTGGAACTGGTTGGAACAGTTTGGGGAGCTTGGAAGAAGACAGGAAAATGTGGGAAAGTTCAGAACTTCCTTGAGACTTATTGAATGGCTTTGCCCAAAGTGCTGATAGAGATACAAACAATAAGGTACAGGCAGAGTTGGTCTCAGATGAAGATGAGAAACTTGTTGTGAACTGGAGCAAAAGTGACTCTTGCTATGTTTTAGTGAAAAGACTGGCAGCATATTGCCCCTGCCCTAGAGAAGGGTGGAACTTTGAACTTGAGAGAGATGATTTAGGTATCCAGCAGAAGAAATTTCTAAGCAGCAAAGCATTCAAGAGGTGACTTGGGTGCTGTTAAAGGCATTCAGTTTTATAAGGGAAGCAGAGAATAAAAGTTTGGAAAATTTGCAGCCTGACTATACATCAGGAAAGAGAAAGCCATTTTCTGGAGAGAAATTCAAGGCAGCTGCAGAAATTTGCATAAGTAGCAAGGAGCCTAATGTTAATCCCCAAGACTATGAGGAAAATGTCTCCAGGCCGTGTCAGAGACCCTCACAGCACCCCTTCCCATCACAGCCCTGGAGGCCCAGGAGAAAGAAGTGGTATGTTGGGCTGGGCCCAGGGTCCCCTTGCTGTGTGCAGCCTAGGGACTTGGTGCTCTGTGTCCCAGCCACTCCAGCCATGGATGAAAGGGACCAACATAAAGCCTGGGCTGCAGCTTCAGAGGGTAGAAGCCCCAAGCCTTGGCAGCTTCTATGTGGTGTTGAACCTGTAGGTACACAGAAGTCAATCACTGAGGTTTGGGAACCTTTACCTAGATCTCAGAAGATGTATGGAAATGCCTGGATGCCCAAGCAAAAGTTTGCTGCAGGGGCAGGGCCCTCATGGAGACCTCCCGCTAGGGCAGTGTGGAAGGGAAATGTAGGTTTGGAGACCCCACACAGTGTCCCCACTGGGGCACTGCCTAGTGGTGCTGTGAGAAGAGGGTCACCGTCCTCCAGACCCCAGAATGATAAATCCACTGACAGCTTGCGCTGTGCACCTGGAAAAGCCACAGTCACTCAACACCAGCCTGTGAAAGCAGCCTGGCGGGGGACTGTACACTGCAAAGCAACAGCAGCAGAGCTGCCCAGTACCATGGGAACCCACCTCTTGCATCAGCGTGACCTGGATGTAAGGCCTGAAGTCAAAGGAGAGCATTTTGGAGCTTTAAAATTTGATGGCCACACTGGATTTCAGACTTGCATGGGCTCTGTAACTCCTTTGTTTTTATCAATTTCTCCCATTTGGAATGGCAGTATTTACCCAATACCTGTATCCCTATTGTAGCTAGGAACCAACTAGCTTGCTTTTGACTTTATGGGCTCATAGGCAAAAGGGACTTGCTTTGTCTCATATGAGACTTTGGACTGTGGACTTTTGGGTTAATGCTGAAATTACTTAAGACTTTGGGGGATGGTTGGGAAGGCATGATTGGTTTGAAATGTGAGGACATGAGATTTGGAGGGCCCAGGGGCAGAATGATATGGTTTGGCTGTCTCCCCACCCAAATCTCAACTTGAATTGTATCTCCCAGAATTCCCACGTGTTGTGGGAGGGACCCAGGAGGAGATTATTGAATCATAGGGGCCAGTCTTACTATTATTCTCGTGATTGTAAATAAGTCCCACGAGATCTAATGGGTATATCAGGGGTTTCTGCTTTTGGTTCTTCCTCATTTTTCTCATGCTGCTGCCATGTAAGAAGTGCCTTTCACCTCCTTCCATGATTTTGAGACCTCCTCAGCCATGCGGAGCTGTAAGTCCAATTAAACCTCTTTTTCTTCTCAGTGTTGTATATGTCTTTATCATCAGCATGAAAACTGACTAATACACATCTGGACATGGACTTTTTTGGTTGGCAGGCTATGTATTACTGATTTAATTTTAGAGCTCATTATTGGTCCATTCAGGGATTCACTTTCTTCCTGATTCAGTCTTGGGAGGGTGCATGTATTCAGGAATTTATCAATTTCCTCTGTTTTCTAGTTTGTGGGCATAGAAGTGTTCACAATATTCTCTAATGGTTATTTGTATTTCTGTGCAGTCAGTGGTAATATCCACTTCGTCATTTCTGTTCTGTTTCTTCGTATCCTCTCTCTTTTCCTCTTTATTTTTCCAGATAGTGGTCTATTTTATCATTTTGTTCAAAAATCCAACTGGATTTGTTGATCTTTCTAACGGTTTTTCATGTCTCAATCTCCTTCAGTTCAGCTCTGATTTTGGCCATTTTTTATCTTCTGCTAGCTTTGGAGTTAGTTTGCTCTTGGTTCTTGTATTGGTCCATTTTCATGTTGCTGACAAAAACATACCAGAGACTGGGTAATTTATTAAGAAAAAGAGGTTTAATGGACTTACGGCTCCACATGGCTAGTTAGGCCTCACGGTCATGGTGGAAGGTGAAAAGCATCTTAAACAGTGGCAGACAAAGAGAATGAGAGCCAAGTAAAGGGGAAACCCCTTATAAAACCATCAGATCTAATGAGACTAATTCACTACTATGAGGACAGTAGTAGTGAATCACCTTCATTATTCAATTATCTCCCATGGGGTCCCTCCCATGACATGTGTGAATTATGTGAGCTACAATTCAAGATGAGATTTGGGTAGGGACACAGCCAAACCATATCATTCTGCCCCAGCCCCTCCCAAATCTCATGTCCTCACATTTCGAAACCAGTCATGCCTTCCCAACACTCACTTCAAGTCTTAACTCGTTTCAATATTAACTCAAAATTCCACAGTCCAAAGTCTCATCTGAGACAAGGAAAGTCCATTCCACCTATGAGCCTGTAAAATCAAAAGCAAGTTAGTTACTCACAAGATACAATGGGGATACAGGCAATGGGTAAATACACCCATTGCAAATGGGAGAAATTGGCCAAAATTTAACAGGCTACAGGCTGAATGCAATTCCAAAATCCAGTGAGGCGGCTAAATCTTAAAGCTCTGAAATGATCCTCATTGACTCCATGTCTCACATCCAGGTCATGTTGATGCAAAAGGTGGATTCCCTTGGTCTTGGGCAGCTCTGTCCTTGTGACTTTCCAAGGTATAGCCCTCCCTCCTGGCTGCTTTCACGGGCTGGAGTTGAGTGTCGGTGGTTTTTCCAGGTGCATAGTGCAAGCTGTTGCTGGATCTATCATTCTGGGGTCTGGTGGACAGTAGCCCTCTTCTCACAGCTCCACTAGGCAGTGCCCCAGTGGGGACTCTTTGTGGGGGCTCTGATCCCACATTTCCCTTCCACACTGCTCTAGCAATGATACTCCATGATGGTCCCTCCCCTGCAGCAAACTTCTGCCTGGACATTCAGGCAATTCCATACATCCTCTGAAATCTAGCAAAGGTTCCCAAACCTCAATTATTGACTTCTGTGGACCCACAGGCTCAACACCACATGGAAGGTGCCAAAGCTTTAGACTTGCACCCTCTGAAGCCATGGACCAAGCTGTACCTTGGCCCCTTGTAAGCCATGCCTAGAGCAGCTGGGATGCAGGGTACTGAGTTCCTAGGCTGCAAACCACAGGGGGGCACTGCCCTGGTCCATGAAATCATTTTTTTTCTCCTAGGCCTCCAGGCCTATGATGGAAGGTGCTGCCACAAAGGTCTCTGACATGCCCTGGAGACATTTTCTCCATAGTCTTAGTGATTAACATTTGGCTTCCCATTAGTTATGCAAATTTCTGTAGCCAGCTTGAATTTCTCCTCATGAAATGTGTTTTTCTTTTCTATCACATTATTGGGGTGCAAATTTTCTGAACTTTTTTTTTTTGAGACAGAGTCTCGCTCTGTCACCAGGCTGGCATGCAGTAGCAATCTTGGCTCACTGCAACCTCTGACTCCTGGTTCAAGTGATTCTCCTGCCTCAGGCTCCTGAGTAGCTGGGATTACAGGTGCATGCCACCACACCCAGCTAATTTTTGTATTTTAGTAGAGACAGGGTTTCACCATGTTGGCCAGGATGGTCTCGATCTCTTGAACTCGTAATCTGCTCACATCAGCCTCCCAAAGTGCTGGGATTACAGGCATGCACCACTGTGCCTGACCCCAAAGTCACCTCTCAAATGCTTTGCTGCTTAAATATTTCTTCCACCAGATAACCTAAATCCTCTCCCTCAAGTTCAAAGTTCCACAAATCTCCAGGGCAAAGGCAAAATGCTGCCAGTCTCTTTGCTAAAACATAGCAAGAGTCACTTTTGCTCCAGTTCCCAAACAAGTATCTCATCTTCATCTGAGACCACCTGAACCTGGATTTAATTGTCCATACCATTATCAGCATTTTTATCAAAGCCATTCAATAAGTCTCTAGGAAGTTCCAAACTTTTCCACATTTTCCTGTCTTCTTCTGAGCTCTCCAAACTTTTCCACCCTGTGCCTGTTTCCTAATTCTAAATCACTTCCACATTTTCAGGTATCTTTACAGCAGCACCCACTCCTGGTACCAATTTACTGTATTAGTCCATTTTCATGCTGCTAATAAAGACATAACTGAGACTGAGTCATTTATAAAGAAAAACCATGGCTGGGGAGGCCCCACAATCATGGCAGAAGGCAAAAGTTGTGTCTTACATGCTGGCAGAGAAGACAGAATGGGAGCCAAGTGGAAGAGGAAACCCCTTATAAAACCATCAAATATTGTGAGACTTATTCACTACCACAAGAACAGTATGGGGGAATTTCCCACAGGGTACCTCCTACAACACATGGAAATTATTGGAGCTACAATTCAAGATGAGATTTGGGAGTGGAGACAGCCAAATCAAATCGGTTCTATAGTTATTTTAGTTGTGATTTTAGGTTGTTAAATTGAGATCTTTCTAACATTTTAATGTGGACATTTAGTGCTACAAGTTTCCCTTTTAATGCTGCCTTAGCTGTGTCCCATAGATTCTGGTACGTTGTATGTCCTGTCTCATTAGTTTCAGAGAACTTCTTGATTTCTCTCTTAATCTCATTATGTACTCAAAAGTCATTCAGGGACAGTTTATTGAATCCCAAATAATTGTATGGTTTTGAGTGAATTTCTTAGTCTTGATTTCTACTTTTATTGTGCTGTGGTCCAAGAGAGTGGTTGTTATTTCAGTTCTTTTGCATTTGCTGAGGAGCATTTTGTCTGATTATGTGTTCTATTTTAGAGTATGTTCCCTGTGGTAAGGAGAAGAATGTATATTCTGCTTTAATGTGGTGGAGAGTTCCATAGGTGTCTATCAGGTTCATTTGAACCAGTGCTGAGTTCAGGTCCTAAATATCTTTGTTAATTTTCTGCCATGATCTGTTTAGTACTGTCACTGGAATGTTGAAATCTCTCACTGTTGTGTGGGAGTCTAAGTCTTTGAAGGTCTCTAAGAACTTGCTTTATAAACATGGGTGCTCCTGGGTTGTGTCCATATATATTTAGGATAGTTCTTCTCGTTGAGTTGAACCCTTTACCATTATGTAACAGCCTTCTTTTTTTTAAATCCTTGTTGGTTTAATGTCTATTTTGTCTGAAATTAGGATTGCAACCCATGCTTTTTTCTGTTTTCCATTTGCTTGGTAGATTTTATTTTTCATCCCTTTATTTTGACCCTACAGATGTCACTGCCTGTAAATTGGGTTTCTTGACCACAGCATACCAATGAATCTTGGTTCTTCATCCAGCCTGTCACTCCATGTCTTTTAATTAGGGGCATTTAGCACATTTAAATTCAAGGTTAGTATTGATACGTGTGGATTTGATACTGTCATCATGATGTTATTTGTTTATTATGCAGATTGTGTGTTCCTTTAGTGTCATTGGTCTTGTACTTAAGTGTGTTTTTGTAGTGGCTGCTAATGGTTTTTCCTTTCCATATTGAGTGCTTTCTTCAGAACCACTTATAAGGCAGGTCTGGTGGTAACAAATTCCCTCAGCATTGTCTGAAAACAATCTTATTTATCATTTGCTTATGAAGCTTAGTTTGGTTGGAAATTAAGTTATTCATTGGAATTTCTTTTCTTTAAGAATGTTGAATACTGGCCCCCAGTCTCTTCTGGCTTGTATGGTTTCTGCTGTCAGGTCTTCTGTTAGACTGATGGCCTTCCCTTTGTCAGTAAACTGACCTTTCCCTCTAGTTGCTTTTACCATTTTTTCTTTCATTTTGACCTTAGAGAATCTGATGATTATGTGTCTTGGGGATGGCCTTCTTAAGAGGGGTCTTATTGGGTTTTTCTGCATTTCCTTAATTAGAATGTGGGCCTCTCTAGCTGAGTTGGAGAAGTTCTCTTGAATAATATACTGAAATATGTTTTCCAAATTGGTTTTATTCTCCCCATCTCTTTCAGGGACATCAATGAGTCATAGATTTGGTCTGTTTACGTAATTCCATATTTCTTGGAGGTTTTGTTTGTTCCTTTTTATTCTTTTTTCTCTATTCTTGTCTGGCTATCTTATTTTAGGAAGCCAGTATTTAAGTTCTGAGATTCTTTTCTCAGCTTTCTCTGTTCTGTTATTAATACTTGCATTATGAAATTCTTGTAATGTGTTCTTCAGCTCTATTGGATCAGTACATTCTTTTTTTGTCAGCTCCTGTATCATTTTTTCATGATTCTTGGCTTCCTTGGATTGTGTTCTGTATTAGTCTGCTCTCACACTGCTATAAAGATACTACACGAGACTGGGTAATTTATAAGGAAAAGAGGTTTAATTGACTTACAGTTTCACATGGCTAGAGAGGCCTCAGGAAATTTACAATCATGGCAGAAGGCAAAGCAGAAGCAAAGAACATCTTACATGGCAGCAGGAGAGAGAGAGCACACAGGGGAAACTGACACTTTTAAAACCATCAGATATCATGAGAACTCCTTCACTATCACAAGAACAGCATAGGGGAAACTTTCTCCCTGTTCCAATCACCTCCCACCATGGGAATTACAATTCAAGATGATATTTGAGTGGAGACGCAGAGCCAAACCATATCAGGTTTCAACATACTTCTGGATCTCAATGTCTTCATTCCTGTCTATATTCTGAATTCTATCTGTCATTTCAGACATCTCAGCCCAGTTCAGAATGCTTGCTAAAGAGGTAGTGTGGTCATTTGGAGGAAAGAATGCAGTCTGCTTTTGGAGTTTTCAGAGTTCTTGTACTGGCTCATTCTCATCTTTGTGGGCTGATGTTCCTTCTATCTTTGAAGTTGCTGTCCTTTGGATTTTTTTTTTTCATTTTATCCTATTTGATGATCTTGAGAGTTTGATTGTGGTATAAGATGGGTTCACCTGACTGGCTTTGTTTCTGGAAGATTTTAGGGACCAAGACTCAGATCCCATCTCCTGGGCTGCATGCTTTAACTCTGGAGGACTTGTGACAGGCCCAACTTTCTTCTCCATCTCCTCGAGGTTAGGAACCCACTGCACCAGTGGAGCCAAGGTGCTCCTGGACCACTGACCACTACCCTCTGATGGGTGCCACCCAGCCAAAGTGTTTCATAGGGTGGTGGCCGCAGGATCTGTCCTCATTCACATGTGCCAGCAGCAGCAGTGGTAACACAGCAAGGTACATGCTCATCAGTTGTGGCAGGGTGCTAGCAGGTGCTGGGGTGCCTTCCTCCATGCCTGCATTCACAGTAGCAATGGAGACAGCATGGCTCTGGTGGTCTCCACTGGTAACTTTGCACGTAGTCACACTGGTGGTAGTGTTAGCACAGGGGCAGAGCAGTGGCAGATGCAGGCCTGTGTGTGCCCTCTCTGTGCATTAATGCAGGTGGGGGTGGCCACTCAGGGTGAGGGAGTGTCCACTGTTCTCCAATGCCTAGTTTCACCCCTATGGGTGGGGCACTGGTGAGGGTGAGGTGCTGGTGGGGGTGGGTCTGTCAGGCTCTGAGCCCACCAAGGCTCCAAGTGCAATGGCAGTACAGCAGGAGAGGAGGGGCAGAGTGCATTTCCACTGGCAGCAGTGGCAGGGCATGGTGCATGTACATACATGTGCTGGCAGGACTGGGAAGGCAAAATTTGTGTGTGCACACACACCAGCAAAGTGATGTGGGGGGTGGCCATGGGTCCCCAAGGAAGCTGCAGGTTGGGGAGGGAGCAGGCAGGCTGGTGCATGACACTGTAGACTGGCTGCCGTGCTGGAGCTGTCTGCTGGATAGGCATGGTCTGCCAGCCTAGGAGCTATGATGTGGGCCCCCAGGGCACCTGAGGATGCAATGCAAGCAGGCATGGACAGGCTGGGGCCCTGGGAGAGGCCAGCAGACCAAGGATTGCTCAGGTAGGACTGGCGTCGTCTGATGAGCAAGACTGCCCTGCAGAGCTTAGGTCTGACAGATTCCCTAGGACCAAAGTCTGCTATGGGTGCAAGTGGGGCCTAGGGGGATGGGCATTCTTACCCATGCTTTATTACAGATGCTGTCACACCAAACCCTCGTGGCTCTGCATTGGCAGATGTGCTACCCCTAAGACTTCTCTAAGCAGCTTTCCCTGCCAGCTCAAGTGTCCATTGTGGTCAAGGGGTGTCCTCCTTCCAGGATTCCAGAGTTCTATAATGAGAGCAGGTTGCTCCTTGCCAGTCCAACTCACCCATTCTGCCAGAGTCAGTGGGGGCCAGGTAGGAGTCCCCGTGCGAGGTGGTCCCTCGCAGGGTTCCCAGCTTCCTCCCCTTCAGCCCAGCTTCTGTGTCTTTCCTCCCTGCACTCTCAGTGTCTTCCCTCTGCAGATCTGTTAGGAGTGCACCAGTAGTCCCAGTCCCTTAGCGGCAGCTATTCCCCCGGCTGCATCTAGTTGACCATCTTGTTCCAATGTATGTCATATTTTTTATGCACAATACTTGTTATTTTTTTTGAGACAGAGTCTTGCACTTTCCGCTCAGACTGGAGTGCAGCGACGTGATCTCGGCTCACTGCAAGCTCCGCCTCCTGGGTTCACACCATTCTCCTGCCTCAGTCTCCTGAGTAGCTGGGACTACAGGCTCCCACCACCACACCCAGCTAATTTTTTGTACTTTTAGTAGAGACGGGTTTCACCATGTTAGCCAGGATGGTCTTGATCTCCTGACCTCGTGATCAGCCTGCCTCAGTCTCCCAAAGTGCTGGGATTACAGGTGTGAGCCACTGTGCCCGGCCTATACACAATATTTATTTCATTAAACATTTAACTGGAAGTTTAGCAAGTGGTCAGGAATGTGAGGTTTTTTTCTTTCTTTAAACTTTTATTTTAGGTTCAAGGGTCTAGGTTTGTTTTACAGATAAGTTGCGTGTCATGGGGATTTGGTGTACAGATTGTTTCATCACCCAGATAATAAGCATAATACCTGACAGGTAGGTTTTTGTGTTTGTTTGTTTATTTGTTTGTTTGTTTTGAGATGGAGTCTCACTCTGTTACCCAGGCTGGAATACAGTGGCACAATCTTGGCTCACTGCAACCTCCACCTCCCAGGTTCAAGTGATTCTCTACCTCAACCTCCAAGTAGCTGGGACTACAGGCGTCTGTCACCATACCCGGCTAATTTTTTTTTTTTTTTTTTTTTTTTTTTTTTTTTAGTAGAGATTGGGTTTCCCTATGTTGTCCAGGTTGTTCTCAAACTCCTGACCTCATGATCTGCCCACCTCGGTCTCCCAAAGTGCTGGATTACAGGCATGAGCCACCGTGCCCTCGGAGAATCTCACCGAGAGATTCTCTCTCTCCTCCTACCCTCCACCCTCAAGTAGGCACCAGTGTCTGTTGTTCCCTTCTTTGTGTCCATTTGTACTCAATGTTTGGCTCCCACTTATAAGTGAGAACATGCGGGCCAGGAGTGGTGACTCACGCCTGTAATCCCAGTACTTTGGGAGGCCTAGGTGGGCTGATCACCTGAGGTCAGGAGTTCAAGACCAGCTTGGCCAACATGGTGAAAATCCATCTCTACTAAAAATAAAAAAATCAGTTGGGCATGGTGGTGCATGCCTGTAATCCCAGCTACTTAGGAGGCTGAGACAGGAGAATCACTTGAACACAGGAGGCAGAGGTTGCAGTGAGGCAAGATCATGCCATTGTACTCCAGAAACTCCACCAAAAACAAAAACAAAAACAAAACAAAACAAAAAAAACCTCGAGAACATGCGGTATTTGGTTTTCTGTTCCTGCCTTAGTTCACTTAGGATTATGGCCTCCAGCTCCATCCACGTTTCTGCAAATGGCACGATCTTGTTCTTTTTTATGGCTGCTTGGCATAGAATCTGGATTTTAGAATAAGAGACCTGATTCAAATGCCTGCTCTTTTTCTTATAAGCTGTTTGATCTCGAGCAGGATATTAAACCACTCTGTGCCTTATTTTTCATTCTATGAATGAAGCACAATAATACCTAACTCATTTGATCACTGGGAGGACTAAACTAGTATATATCTATAAGCAGTTGTCAATAGTGACAAGTTTATTATAAACAGTAAAAGTGGCATATATTATTATGGTTATTCTTGCTGATAATATTGCAGTATTGATGATTGTATTAACACACTTCTAATATCGAGGTGTGGGGTTCAGAACACAGTGTCACAGTGCCTGAAGAGGCATTGCATAAGCTCAAATCCTGCTTCTTCTATTTATTACCTGAGTGACCACAGGAATTATTCACTCTTTCTCTGCTTTTATTCCCTCAACTGTAAAATAAGAAGACTAATAGTTACTACTTCAAAAGGATGCTACAGGGATCAAATGAGTTAATAGAAAGTTTGGAACAATAGAAATAACTATATCAGTCAAAATTACATAGTTAAAAATTTACAAGGGAAAAGATTACTTATCAATATAGCCCTTGTGTATTTTTCTTTCTGAAACTTCCATGAGAAAAAAAAATATCTATTTAGTGCACCACTGTATCCCCATAAATCCCATAGTGTGTAAATGAATGGATAGTATGGATAAATGGATGCATCCATGGATCAATAGATCGATGACTGCATAGGTGGATGAGTAAATGGATAGATACAAGGCAGAATGAATGAATTTAACGTAAGCCCTCATCTTCCTAGTAGTCTATTAATGATACCTTTTCTTGCATTTCTGTACTTCTACAATATAGTAAAAATCAATGTTCAACAGTATAAGATCTTGAAGTACCTTCTAAGTCATTACAAAATGGTTATTCATGTGTGGTATATGTGGTAATTCTCCATCTCCAAAGCATTTTTTTAAACAGAAAACTATTCTTTGTTTAGATCAGATATTTTCCATAGTAAAGAGAGTAAATCCCAATGTATGATATTGATGATCCTCTATCATGTGTATACCCAAATAAGAGCAGAAGAAAGAATTGCTTAGTTGTTTTGGATTTGCTTTGTACTACTCTATTTTAGAGGCATATGTCTTCTTTAGACTGCCGCCATTAGGACAGATTACTATAAGACTTTTGCCTTCTTCACTAGACCAATTATGTGACTTCTTCGCTATGTACTTTTCCACTAGTCCATATTAGTCATTCCTGTTGTCATAGAATTCAATAAATGGTTTAAAATAGGATGAAACAATGTAATACACGTAAGACATGGAAGAAAACAAAATTTGATTGTGGAAAATTAAGACTTAGTGGGATTTTATTATGGGGTCCTACATAAATCAGCATACAACAATTTTCATTTTTTCCAACCTGTTTATAGGGTAGTATTGTAAGATATGTGACTTACTTTTTTATGGATTTTCTGTCATTTGGGTTACTTAATATAGGTAAAAATTCAGCAATAAGTATGAATTTCTCCAAAAGTTTCAAAGATTATGCATTTGCTTTATGTAGTACTTGGCACAGTTTGGGTGATAATGAATACTTTATATATGAATATATATAATGAATAATTGTCTCTGCAACAATTTAAAGAGTTGACTGAATTTACCATGCAGGGTAGGATGCTTAATAATGTTTAATAATGTAAAAAAGCCAGAAACGTTACTTAGTTGTCTAAATGTTATATTTCACTAGTTTGCCAGGCCAGGAGTTAGTAATCTAGAATATGCAGACCCTGCAGAGTCTGTAGATGAAAAACAAAGGGTCCTAAATATTATCTAAAATTATATTTTAAGTGTGTGCATGTCTGCATTTCACTATGTAGAGTATATGAAATTCTCAGCCCAGGTAACTGAATCAAAAATTTAGGAATGTCTCTGTATTTTTTCAAATTGTTTGTATGCTTGAAATTTTTATAATTTGATAAAATGATGGAAAATAAAAAATTAGAATCTGCAGATGAAGATTATTATTATTGATATATGCAAATTATTATTTAACAATCAGGAGGAGTTGGGCCTATGAATTAAAAGTAAAGTATATGCCAGTATGTACCTTTTATGCATCTAAAGTTATTGTTCAGCTAAAATTAAATCAGTATCCATTATTAAATTATCTTTGCTATGTAATACGAAGGCATATACATATTATGTATATACAATCTGAATATTCAGGTGAGAAATAGCAACTTGCTTAATTTTTAAGGTACTTCCTAGTACAGTGAATAGATATATTTAACATCCTTCTAAATTTTCCTATGGCAAATCATCTTTTACCACTATAGCAGTCAACTATCTTTAGATTATTTTGGATTTTTCTTAAGAATAGAAAGAAAAAAAAAAAAACCTAGGCATAATCTCTTTCTTAGCCCAGTAGCTGAGTCATATATATTTTTAAATCATGTAACAAAAGTTGTCAAAAATAGAAGGAAGTGAGGAATATATGTGCCTTCAAGTGGAATCAGTTTGAAAGTTTAAGTGATTTCTTCACTGATGAACAGTGTTTGGCAAATTAAGTGGTATAACCCATTTGGGAACTTGTATTATGTGGAATTATACAACTTAAATTACATAGTCTTAGAGTCGAAAAGCTGCTTGGAAGTCATTTTGTCCAACCTTCACCTTTTAAAGCCTCCCCATAAGATATGTTAACAGGAATGCTTCAGCTTGTGTACATCCAGTGATAACAAATTCACTGCTGCATACAGCAGCACCTTTCATTTTTGAAAAACTTTAAATTTAAAACTTTTTTCTTATTTTGTGCCACAATATAATGCATATTAGTTTTTGTGTTTTATTTTTATTTTTGTTTTAGAAGCAGCACTTGATATTCTCATAAGAATGTATTGTGTGAACCAAAGTCTTCATAAAAATTTACTGTAACTGCTGCAAAATGTTTAAGTATTACTTTCATACAGAACAATTCACAAGCCATAAATATACAGCTCAGTGAATTTTTCAAAAGTAAACTTAGTTATATAACCCTCAACTAGTTCAAAAAAGAGATCATCAGCACTTCAGACAGAAATTCATTTTATGTCTATTCCTAATAGGTGCCTCTTAAAGTGTACCACTATCCTAACTTCTATCATTGGTAGAAAAATACTGATTAGTTTTGCAGGTTTTGAACTTAATATAAATGGAGCCAAACTCTTTGGTGTCTAGCTTTTCTCCCTAATATATTATGTTTGTGAGTTTCACCAATTTGTCTTGGTGTATAATATTTTATAAATAGATCATAATAAACATTACAGTTTGTTTCTAGGTTTGACCCTCTAAAGATGGTTCTCTGAACATTCTTGCATATGTTGTTTAATGCACAAGTATACACATTTCCATTAGGTGTATGCTTTAGTAGATACTGTCAAACAGTTTTCCAAAGTGGTGGGACAAATTTTCACTCCCAAACAGCAATGTATAAGAATTTGAGTTGCATCATATCCTTGCAAACACTTGATACTGTCAATATTTTTGCTTGTCACTCTGGTCGTTTTATGGTGGAATCCTGTGTTTCTCATTTGAGTTTCCTAATGTCTAATAAATTTAAGCACCTTCTTATTTTTAGGCCATTTGGATCTTTTGCTTTTGTGAAGTGAAGTTCAAGTCAGGTAGATAGATACAAATGTATGTAGATATGCATCCTCTTTCATAAAGACATGTGTACCTGTGATTGTTTCTCCCATTATGTGACTTGTCTTTCTACTCTTAATGGTGTTTTTTGATGAATAAACTTATTTTAAATGGAGTCCATTTGCTAGTTCTTTATGTAAATCCTTTAAAATTTTCCTTTCACATTTAGATCTATAGTCCATGTGGAATTAATCTGTAGGTATGATATGAAGTAGGAGAATCAATATATATTATTGTTGCATAAAGATATCCAATTTATCCAACATCATTTATTGAAAAGATTACTCTTTTTCCATATACTGTGGTGTCACCTTTATAAAAAAATTAATGACCTTATATGTGGGGATCTGTTTTCGTAGTCTATAATCTATAATCTGAACAAGTGGTTTATTTTATTATTTTATGCTAGGATTATAGTTTTCATTATTGAGATCTTATTATAAGCCTTAACATCCCGCAAAGTAAATTCCAGATTCATTATCCTTCATAATTTTCTTGGCCCTTTGCAATTCCATTTAAATTTTAGAATCAGCTTAATTTCTCCCAAAAATACTGCTAGGATTTCATTTAGAATACATTGAGCCTATAGAATATTTGAGGAGAATTTGAAAATAATTGACATTTTTACATTATTGACTTTTCCAGTTGGTAAACATTGTGTAGCCCTTCATATTCTAGCTTCTAAAAATTTATCTCAATAATATTTGGTAGATTGCATTGAGTGGCCCTTGCACATCTATCATTAGATTAATTCTCTGGCATTTTATTTGTTATGCTAGCATCGAAAGTGTCCTTTAAAACATATCATTTTCAATTTTCCTTTTGTTTTTATATAGAAATATAATTGATTTTTGCGTACTGATTTTGAATCTAATGATCTTACTAAATTTGTTTGTTAATTATAGTTTATTTACAGTTTATTTTGCATTTTATGTGTACAATATCATGTCTTTTGTGAATAATTATAGTTCATTTCTCAATTTCTCCTCTGTATATCTTTTGTGTTATTTTACTGCTTTATTGCACTGGCAAAAAATTATAATGCAATATTCAATAGTAGTGCCTGTAAATAGCACCTTGTTTAAGTTCTCACCTGGTAAAAAGATTTTACTATTTTATCATTAAGTATACCATTTAATTCTGAATAAACTGGATATCCACATGCAAAATAATTAAGTTGGACCTACCTCCCACCACATATAAAAACTAACCCAAAATGGAATAAAAGATGTACATGTAGGAGCTAAAAGTATAAAACTTACAGACAGAAATACAGGCATAAATCTTCATGAGCTTGGAGTAGACAATACTTACTTATCTAGGTCTCCAAAATTACAAGTGATTAAAAAAATGAACTTCATCAAAACTTAAAACCTTTATGCTCCAAAGGACATTATCAAGAAAGTTAAAAGACCACCTACAGAAAATGATAAAATATTTGTTAATAATATATTTGATAAAGGACTCATAAATAGAATCTATAGTGTATAAAATTCATCAGGATAAAAAAACAAATAACCCAGTTCGAAAATGGGCAGAAGCTTTTTTTTCCCAAGATGTTGGATTGGAGACATTGTTAGCATGCTTCCCCCACTTGGAAAGACAAAATAGTGTATAGAGATTCATGTTGTGAACTTTTTTTCCAAGAAGCAACACAGGAACTTAACAGGAAAAGTGAAAGAACCACAGACCCTTTGAAAAAAGTAACAGACAGAGGCTATACCATAAATCAGGTGGAAAACTGTGAGTCTCCAGAGTGTGAGATGGGGAGAGACTGTCACTGTAATATACAATCCCACTGGGAAACCTTAGCAATCCAGGGCATGGGGGAATCCCTTAACCCTACCTAGCACCAGAGCTGACGTAGTGAGCAGTGAGGAGAAGGAGCAGCATTGTGCTTTGCACGCACTCCCAGACTCCAGCAGAGAAAAAGGGAAGCCATTCCTGATCCTGTCTCAAAAGGGACCTCATGGAACTCAGCCAGCTAACTCAGGTGGCATTCACAAGTTCAGAGAAGCTCCCAACTGAGATTTATGATATAATCTTGAGTGGGGACAAACTCCTTTGGCCAGAACCAAGAGGCAAGTAGGAAGTATGCTGTAGCCACAGCTGCGGAAGTTGGGCATCACTACTTTGCAGGCAAACCAGGAGTGGCATGGCCTGAAAGCTGTGGCTTCTGTCTTAGTAGGGAAGGCTTATGGCCTAGGGTAGTTTTGAGTTCTGAGTGTAGGCTGCCTGGAACCCAGCTAGCTGCTGGAACACTGTGGGTGTAAAACCTGCCTTGCCAAGTACATGGGAGTTGGGTGGGGCTTACTGCTGCCTGCTACCCCCAGTTCCCTGTGCAGATTCAGATGTAGCTGCACTAGAACGTTACCCCAGTGGCCAGAGAACTGCCCTCCCATCCCCACTGGGGCCGCTGCTTATACCTACACATGAGGAGCCAGACCATACACTTACCTGACCTAGCCCCAACCTGGCTTTGTCCCTCCACCTGCCCTGGTAGTTTAACACAAAGGATGGGGACTTTGGGTAACCCCAATGCCCCACCCATTGCCTGAAAAATCAGAGTACCTTCTCTGGCAAGGACATAAGGCAAGCACAAATCCTATCACTACCAGTGCAGCTGGTGCTTTTTTGCAAGTACCAGCTCCTGGCTGAAGGCCAGCCAACAATCCAGTATAGCATCTGCTGGCAGAATAACACAGAGCCCAAGAAGGAGAAAACTTTTGCATGACCTCAGCTATCACCATTGCCTGCATCACCCTGGCTAACCAGGAGGTCTTGGGTCTGTCCATGTGACCAACACATTACTGCTACAGCTGGCAGTTGAGAAAGCCAACACTCTTAGGCTATTTATAACCAAGGAAATCTCACATAGTCTATATAACTCCCCTGCTACCCTCATCAGAATGTGCAGTGGTACCCACTGCTAGAAGACTACAGGACAGGTCAGATCACTAGGTTCATTGCATACATTCCCTAGTACCAGTCTGAAGCATGGCAGTCCACTGGGCGGTTAGACCCAGAGGAGTAGAAGGATTTGTAGTTGTCTGGCCCTGAGGGACTCCTACTCCAAGGGAAAGAGAAAGTGCATTGCATCAAGGGAGTACCTTGTAGGACAAAAGAATTTAGAATGCAGGCCTTGAGTCCCAGAACTTTTAGTTTATGAGAAGTTTCGTTCAGCAGAAGCACAAGTGCAATGCTTGGCTTTGGGGAAGGTCTGAAGCTCTACCCCAACAGTCAGGCAGCCCTGGGGCTCATGAAGAGTCTTGGAAGAGGGGATTTCTTCTCTCTCATCTACCACTACAGACTTAGCTGGGTCTTCTCCCATGGGAGCTCAGCATAGATGTATTTGTGACAGTCTGTCTGGAACACTTCAAGGTGACTGCATCTCCACAGGAGCAGTGCCCTCCAGGTTCAGGCTTGCATGAAGGACAGCCACAGTCTCTCTCTACATGGAACAATAGCACTCCTGCAGATGAAAAGAGGTAACTGTCTGATCTGAATAGCTGGAACACTGGATCAGGAGTGGGACTGGGAGGTGGATTGCATTCCTGATGACCTGGTAGGAAAGCTGAAGTTGCTCTCTCTTTTCCCCCTAAAAAGATCTCAGTGTGTTTCACTGAGAGCTCACCCAGCTATCTCTATCAAGACTGGAACCTCTGCCCACCATTGGGCATTGCATTTATCCACCTGATTTAGCTGCAGCTGGTTTTTATCTGTGGACACCTCCTTTGGCCTGAAGCCTGAACTGTTCAACCAAGTGAATAAAATATTGGGGGGGGGGGGGAATAATTGAAAAAGTGAATACCACTGGGGAATGAGCTAAGCTTCATGAAACCTTTGCCATTCTGGCCCGACAGGAGACAGTGAACACACTGAGCACATCACTACTATGATTGGAATCTGAGAAAACCATCACACAAAGACTCTATAACCAAAGAACTCATACAGAGTCTGTACCACTGAAATCACCCAGAGCTGAATTAGGTTTCAATAAACTACAAACATTAAAGTCAAATCCTTAAGGGGAAAAATAAAAAATAAAAAAGAGCACAGTAAACTCAAAAATAAATTCAACTCCCCAAAGTCCATAGTATCATTCTTATGCGTTTGCATCCTCATAGCTTAGCTCCAACTTGTGGGTGAGAACATATAATGTTTGCTTTTCCATTTCTGAGTTACTTCACTTAAGAATAATGATCTCCAGTTCCATCCAGGTTACGAAGAATGCCATTATTTTGTTCCTTCTTATGACTGAATAGTATTCCATGGTGTATATATATATATGTACACACATATATATACATATATATACACACATATAGAGAGAGAGAAAGAAATTGTGATATATATATATATATATATATCAGCCAGAAATTCATATGTGTGTGTATATATATATAAAATCACAATTTCTCTCTCCACTCATTGATTGATGGGCATTTGGGCTGGTTCCACATTTTGCAATTGCAATTTGTACTGCTATAAACATGAGAGTGCAAGCATCTTTTTCATATAATGATTTCTTTTCCTACATTTAGTAGTGGGATTGCTGCATCAAATGGTAGTTCTATTTTTAGTACTTTAAGGAATCTCCACACTGTGTTCCATAGTGGCTGTACTAGTTAAAAGTTGGAAGAGGGGTGAGAGATAAAATACTACAAATTCAGTACAATGTATACTACTTGGGTGATGGGTATACCAAAATCTCACAAGGCACCATTAAAGAACTTACTCATGTAAACAAACATCACTTGTTCCCTAAAAACCTATGGAAATAAATAAATAATATATAAAAATAAATAAATTCAAAAATAATTAGAAGAAATAGTCTACCTGAATAAGATGGAGCCAAAAAATGATTCTGGCAATATGAGAAAACATGGTTTTATAATAGACCCTGAAATTACACTAGCTGTCTAGCAATGAATTCAAATCAAGATGAAATCTTCAAACTTCCAGATAAAGAATTCAAAAAGATGATTAACAAGTTACTTAAGGAGATACAAGAGAAAGGTGAAAACTAACATAAAGAAATTTTAAAAATAATTCAGTATGTGATTGAAAAAATTTTAAGTAGATAGAGATTTTTAAATACAAAACAGTCAGAACTTTTAGAAACAAAAGACACACTTAGGGAATTAGAAAATGTGGTGGAAAGTTTTAATAAAAGACTAGATCAAGTAGAAGAGAGAATTTCAGAGCTCGAATACAAAAGCTTTCAAATTAACCCAATTAGACAAAAATAAAAAACAAAGAATTAAAAGAAATGAATACTGTCTCCAAGAAATATCAGATTATGTAAAATGGCAAAACCTAGAAATCATTGGTGTTCCGAAGGGCAAAGAAAACATAAAAAAATTTGGAAAACTTTCCTGGTATTGTTAGTGATTTAAACATCAAAATATGAAAAGCTCAAAGAACTCTTGGGAAATTCACTGTAAAAAGGACATCACCAAGGTATACAGTCATCAGGCTATCTAAAGTTAATGTGAAGGAAAGAATTCTAAGAGTAGTGAGAAAAAAGAATCAGGTAACCTATAAAAGAAAATCTATCAGACTGACAGCAGACTTCTCAGCAGAAACCTTATGAGCCAGAAGGGATTGTGATTCTAAATTTAGTCTCCTTAAACAGAATAACTGTCAGCCCAAAATTTTATAACCAGCAAAACTGAGTTTTCTAAATGAAGGATAAATAAAGTCTTTCTCAGACAAGCATATGCTGGGGGAATTTGTCACTACAAGAACAACCCCACAAAAAAATGCTGAAAGGAGTTTTATCCCTTGAAACAAAAGATTGGTATGAACCAGAATAGAAATTCTTAAGAGCACAAAATTCACAGAGCCTATAAAAGAATAACACAATGAAGAAAAGAAAAAGTAGATAACAATCATCAAAATGACAGGAACATAGAATCTCACATCTCACTATTAGTGACCTTATTTGTCCTTTTTTAATGTTGTTGCTTTAAGGATAGATGGTGACTCCTAGATTTGGCCATTTCACATAATCCCATATTTCTTGGAGACATTGTTAATTTCTTTTAATTTTTTTTATTTATTTTTGTCTGATTTGGTTAATTTGGAAGCCTCTGTCTTTGAGCTCTGAAATGCTCTCTTCTACTTGGTCTAGTCTATTATTAAAACTTTCCACATCTCAATATTAGCATTACATGTAAATAGTCTAAATGTTCCACTTAAATGACAGAATGGATAAAAAATTACAAGCCAAATATGCTGTCTTCAAGAGGCACATAAGGATTGTTATAGACTCAATATAAAAGGGTGGAAAATACATTCCATGCAAACAGAAAGCAAAAGCAAGCAGGCATAGCTAATCTTATGTCAGATGAAACAGACCTTAAAGAAACAACAGTAGAAAAAGACAAAGAAGGTCATTATATAACGATAAAAAAATCAATTAAACAAGAAGATACAACAACACTAAATATATATGCACCTAAATCTGGAGCTCTCAGATTCATAAAACAATTATGACTAGACCTAAGAAAAGAGGTAGACAGCAACACAATAATAGTGGGATCTTCAACACTCCATTGACAGCCAGACAGATCTTCAAGGGAGAAAGTCAACTGAGAGACCCTACACCTAAACTGCACTCTAGAGAAAATGGACCTAACAGATATTTACAGAACATTTTACCCAAGAACTGCATTATATGCATTCATCTCATCAGCAAATGAAACATTCTCCAAGCTACACCATATAATAAGCCACAGAACAAGTCTCATAGAGATTTTAAAGAAAAAATTAATATCTCTTAGAGACTTTTTTCAGGGGTACATGTGCAAGTTTGTTACACAAGTAAATTTGTGTCATGAGGGCTTGTTGTACAGATTATTTCATCACCTAGGTATTAAGCTTACTATCCATTCGTTATTTTTCCTGATCATCTGCCTTCTTCCACACTCCACCATCTAAAAGGCCCCAGTGTGTGTTGTTCCCCGTTACGTGTGTCCATGTGTTCTTATCATTTAGCTCTGACTTGTAAGTGAGAACATGCGGTATTTGGTTTTCTGTTACTGTGTTAATTTGCTAAAGATAATGGCCTCAACCTCTATTCATCTTCCTGCAGAGGACGTAATCTTGTTCTTTTTTATTGGTGCATAATATTCCATGGTGAATATGTATCACATTTGCTTTATCCAGTCTAACATTCATGGGAATTTAGGTTGATTCCATGTCTTTGCTACTGTGAATAGTGCTGCAGTGAACAAACACATTCTTGTGTCTCTATAACAGACTGATTTATATTCCTTTGGGTATATACTCTGTAATGGGATTGCTGAGTTAAATGGTATTTTCATCTTTAGGTCTTCAAAGAATCACCCCACAATGTTTTCCACAATTACTGAACTAATTTACATTGCTACCAACAGTGTATAAGCATTCTTTTTTTCTCCACAACCTTGCCAGCATTCACTATTTTTTGACATTCTAATAATAACCATTCTGACTAGTGTGAAATGGTATCTCATTGTGGTTTTGATTTGCATTTCTTGAATGACAGGTGATGCTGAGTTTTTTTCGTATAATTGCTGGCCATATGTATGTCTTCTTTTGCAAAGTGTCTGTTCATGTCCTTTGCCCACTTTTTGATGAGGTCATTTTTATTTTGTAAGTTTAAGTTCCTTTTAGATGCTAGATGTTAGACCTTTGTCCAATGCATATTTTGCAAAACTTTTCCCTCATTCTGTAGGTTGTCTATTTACTCTGTATTTACTCTGTTGAGAGTTTCTTTTGCTGTGCAGAAACTCTTTGGCTTAATTAGATCCCACTTGTCAATTTTTGCATTTTTTGCAATTGCTTTTGGCAACTTTGTCATGAAATCTTTGCTTATACTTATGTCCTAAATGGTATTGTCTAGGTTGTCTTCCAGGATTTTTATAATTTTGGGTTTACATTTAAGTATTTAATCCACGTTGAGTTAATTCTTGAATATGGTGCAAGGAAGTGGCCCAGTTTTAATCTTCTACATATGGCTAGCCAGTTACCCCAGCACCATTTATTTAATAGGGAATCCTTTTTCCATTTATTTTTGTTAAGTTTTTTGAAAATTAGTTGTAGGTGTACAGTCTTATTTCTGAATTGTAGAGGACTACGGGCTCGCAAACGAGACGTTCCCGATAAGTCCTGCTCTTGCAAATGAAGCAGGGTGTTCCTTCCCTGTTTGCAGGGAGGACAAAGGAGCCAGCTGCAAACGGCAGACCCTGGGGGCTTGTTTATGTGTAAACATCTTGAAAATCCAGAAAGTCAGGGAAAGGTCAGAAAAACAACAATGTGTCTTGTGACTTGGCAACATTCCACAAACGACTGTATAAAATAAAGCAGAGCGCGCCATTCTGGGCGGCCGCTGTGTTTGTCTTGTCTTGTGTTGTCTTGTGTGTTCATTCCTTTGTTTAGGAAACACGTGGACCCCAACGTGAATTCTCTACTCTGTTCCATTGGTCTATGTGTCTGTTTTTGTACCGCTATCATGCTGTTTTGGTTACTGTATTCCTGAAATATAGTTTTAAGTTGAGTAGTGTGATGCCTCTGGCTTTGTTTTTTGTTTGTTTGTTTTGTTTTGTTTTGTTTGCTTATGATTGCCTTGGCTATTTGGGCTCTTCTTTGGTTCCATATGAATTTTAAAATTGTTTTCTCTAGTTCTGTAAAGAATTTCAGTGGAAGTTTAATATGAATAGCAGTAAATCTATAAATTGCTTTGGGGAGCATGGCCATTTTAATGATAGTAATACGTCTATCAATGAGCATGGGATGTTTTTCCATTTGTTTGTGTCATATCTGATTTATTTGAGCAGTGGCTTGTAGTTCTCCTTATAGAGATCTTTTACCTCCCTAGTTAGCTGTATTCCTAGGTATTTTATTCTTTTCGTGCAATTGTGAATGAGAGTTCATTCCTGATTTGGCTCTTGGTTTGACAGTTGTCGATGTATAGGAATGCTAGTGATTTTTGCACATTGATTTGGTATCCTGAGACTTTTCTGAAGTTGTTTATTAGCTTAAGAAGCTTTTGTGTTGATACTGTGGGATTTTACAGATATAAAATGATATTGTCTGCAGACAGTGATAGTGTGACTTCCCCTTTTCCTATTTTGATGCTCTTTATTTCTCCCTCTTGCCTGATTTATCTGGCCAGGACTTCCAATACTATGTTGAATATGGGTGGTGAGAGAGAGCATTCTTGACTTGTGCCGTTATTCGAGGGGAATGCTTCTCGATTTTGCCCATTCAGTATGATGTTGGCTGTAAGTTTTCATATACAGCTCCTATTATTTTGAGGTGTGTTCCTTTAATACCTAGTTTGTTGAGAGTCTTTAACAGAAATGGATGTTGAATTTTATCAAAAGCTTTTTCTGCATCTATTGAGATCATTGTGTGGTTTTTGTCTTTGGTTCTGTGTATGTGATAAATCACATTTTTCGATTGTTTGCAGATGTTGAATTAACTTTGCATCCCAGAGATAAAGCCTACTTGATCATGGTAGATAAGCTTTTTGACATGCCACTGAATTTGCATTGCCCAGATTTTGTTGAGCATTTTGAATCAATATTCATCAAGGATTTGGACTGAAGTCTTCTTTTTTGTTGTATCTTTGACAGGTTTTGGTATCAGGATGATGCTGGCTTCATAGAATGAGTTAAGGAGGAGTCCCTTCTCCTCAATTTTTGGAATAGTTTCAGTAGAAATGGTACCAACTCTACTTTGTACACCTGGTAGATTTCAGTTGTAAATCCGTCTGCTCTTGGGATTTTTGTTGCATTTTTTCATTGGTTGGCTATTTATTACTGCCTAATTTCAGAGCTCATTATTGGCTCTGGTACTCAATTTCTTCCTGGTTCAGTCTTGGAAGGGTGCATGTGTCCAGGAATTTATCCATTTCTTCTAGATTTTCTAGTTTATATGCATAGAGGTATTCACAATATTCTTCAATGGTTGTTTGTATTTCTGTAGTGTCAGTGGTAATGTCCCCCTTGTAATTTCTGATTTTGTTATTTAGAGCTTCTCTCTTCTTTTTTATTAGTCTACCTAGTGGTCTGTTTTATTTATTTATTTATTTATTTATTTATTTATTTATTTATTTATTTAAACAGCTCTTGGATTTGCTGATCTTTTAAATGATTTTGTGTCTCAATCTCTTTCAGTTCAGCTCTGATTATGGTTATATCTTGTCTTTCGCTAGCTTTGGGGTTGGTTTGCTCTTGGTTCTCTTTTTCTATTAGTTGTGATGTTAGCTTGTTAAATTGAAATCATTTTAACTTTTTGATATGGGCATTTAGTGCTGTAAATTTCCCTCTTAATGCTGCCTTAGATTTGTCCTAGAGATGCTGGTATGTTATATCTTCATTCTCATTAGTTTCAAAGAACTTTTTGATTTCGGCCTTACTTTTTGATTTTGGCCTTACTTTTATCATTTAGCCAAGAGTTACTCAGGAATAGGTTACTTAATTTCCATGTAATTGTATCACTTTGAGTGAATTTCTTAGTCTTGATTTCTAATTTTATTGCATTGTTGTCCAAAAGACTGTTTGTTGATATTTCAAGTCTTTTGCATTTGCTAAGGAGTGTTTTGCTTCTGATTATGTAATTGATTTTAAATATGTGCCATGTGTTGATGAGAAGAATGTAAATTCTGTTGGTTTTGCGTGGCGACTTCTGTAGCTATTGATCAGGTCTATTTGATCTAGTGCTGAGTTCAATTCCTGAATATCTTTGTTATTTTTCTACTTTGATGATCTGTCCAGTGCTATCAGTGTAGTGTTGAAGTCTCCCACTATTACTGTGTGAGAGAGGAGTCTAAGTCTCTTTGAAGATCTCTATAAACTTGCTTTATGAATCTGGGTGCTCTTGTGTTGGGTGCATATTTATTTAGAATAGTTAGACCTTCTTATTGAATTGAACCCTTTTTCTTTTTGATCTTTGCTGGTTTAAAGTCTGTTTTGTCAAAATTAGGATTGCAAATGATGCTTTTTTGTTTGTTTGTTTTTCATTTATTTAGTATTTGTTTACCATCCCTTTATTTTGAGTCTATGTTTGTCACTGCATGTGAGATGGGTCTCTTGAAAACAGCATACTAATGGGTGTTGGTGATTTATACAGCTTCCCACTATGTGTCTTTTAATTGGAACATTTAGCCAATTTACATTTAAAGTCACTATTGATATGTGTGGATTTGAGTCTGTCATCATAATGTTAGCTGGTTATTTTGCAGCACTATAATAAACCACATTGTTTATGTACACAATGGTCTGTGTACTTAATTGTGCTTTTGTAGTGACTAGTAATGGCCTTTCCTTTCCATATTCAATGCTTCCCTCAGGAGCTCTTTTAAGGGAGGTCTTATGGTAACAAATTTCTTCAGCATTTGCTTGTCTGAAAATGATCTTATTTCTCCTTCATTTATAAAGTTTAGTTTCCATGGATAAGAAATTATTTGTTAAAATTTCTTTTTGAATATTGGTCCCTAATTTCTTCTGGCTTGTAGGGTTTTATCCAAGAGGTTCATTGTGAATCTGATGGGCTTCCGTTTGTAGGTAATCTGGCCTTTCTCTCTGTCTGCCTTTAACATTTTTTCTTTCACTTTGACCTTGGATAATCCGAGAATTATATGTCTTGGGGATGATTTTGTGGAGTGTCTTACTGGGGTTCTCTGCATTTTCATAATTTTAATATTGGCTTTTCTAACTAGGTTAGAGAAGTTCTCATGGATGATGTTCTGCAATATGTTTTCCAAGTTGGTTCCATTATCCTTATCTCTTTCAGGCACACCAGTCAGTCGCAGATTAAGTCTCTACATAATCCCATATTTCTCAGAGGTTTTATTCATTCCTTTTGATTCTTTTTTCTCTATTCTTTTCTGTCTATGACATTTCAGAAAGCCAGCATTCAAGCTCTGAGATTCTTTCTCTACTTTGTCTGTTCTGATGTTCATACTTATGATTGCATTATAAAATTCTCGTAGTGTGTTTATCAGCTCTATTAGATTGGTTACATTCCTCTCTATACTGGCTATTTTGTCCGCCAGCTTCGGCAATTTTATCATAATTTTTAGCTTCCTTGCATTGAGTTACAATGTACTCCTGTAGCTCAGTGAACTTCATTTCTATCCATGTTCTGAATTATACTTCTGTTATTGCAGCCATCTCAGTGTCAGCCTAGTTCCAAACCCTTGCTGGAGATTTTATGTGGCCATTTATAAGAAAGAAGGCACTCTGGTCTTCTGAGTTTTCAGTGATCTTGTGCTGATTCTTTGTCATCTTTGTGGGCTTATCTACCTTCAATCTTTGAAGTTGCTGACCTTTGGATGGATTTCTTTTCTTTTTATTTTCTTTTATCCCATTTGATGACATTGAAGTTTTTATTGTGGTATAAGGAAGATTCAGCTGCCTGGCTTTATTTCTGGGAGATTTTAGGGAGCCAGTCATCAGCTCCAGGTTGCTGGACTATGTGCTGTTACTCTGGGAAACTTGTATTGGGCCCCATAATGTTTTTTCTGACTTCTTGAGGTTTGGAGTCCACTGTACTGGGGGGACCAAAGTGTGGCAGCTGCAGCAGAGTGCTAGCAAATACAGGGGTGCCTGCCTCCCTGCAGGTGTTCATCACAGTAGTGGAGGCAAGGGTCCCCACCTGATGATTGTGTTCACTGTTGTGCTGGAGGCAGTATTAGCTTGGGGCAGGGTGCTGGCCAGTGCAGGTCTGGGTGCCTTGTCTGTGCCCTGCAAGCAGGAGTGTCACTCAGGGTATGGGAAAATCACTCAGGGTGTGGGAAGAGTGTTAGAACAAGGGTGAGGTGCTGACAGGGGTAGGGCTTCCTGTCTCTGTGCCTCAAGGCTCCATCTGCAATGGTGGTTAGTGGGGGTGGAAGTGCACACTGCACTCACACATGCTAGTGGGGCAAGTGATGCAAAACCCACCCATGCAGATACATGCCAGCAAAATGATATGGGGAGTTGCCATGGGCTCAAAGAAAGCTAATTAGCTCTCCCTGGATCAGGAACGGTCCACAGACACAGAAGCTATAGTGTGGGCCCCCAGGACACCTGAGACTGCCCTGTAAGCAGACATGGCCAGGCTGGTGCCCCAAGAGAGGCCAGCAGATCATCAAGTTAGACCAGCCCCATCTGATGTTCAAGACTACCCCACATAGATCAGATCTGACAGTTCCCCTAGGATGAAAGTCTTATAGGAGTAAGTTGAGCCTAGAAGGATAATTGACCCTGGCCACACTCCAATACAGACTCTCCTGCACCAAAGCCTCTGGTCTCCACATCAGCTGGCTTGCTCCTCCACCACTTTGCTTGACTCCTGGGGCTCCATTCCAGAGAGATATGGGTCAGCAATTGGTCAGTGTAATCAACCCAGGATGGAGGGCCTGGCTGTGGGTCAAAGACAGGAGTTCCCTGTCTGGTAACAAGTAGTGGGGGTGATTAGGACCCATGGGAGACAGGCTGGCCTCCTCTCCTTGCATGGACTGTTGGAAGTATGGATAAGAAGCTTAGAGTCTTTGCTCCTTTGTTAGTCTGAGTGTAGCAAGGATAGTTCCACTGCAGAGACAGTGGCAGAGAGGCTTTCAGTTGCCCCTGGAGGTTCTTTCCAGGGAGTTGCTTAATTGCTACTGGCACAATAGCTCTGGCAGGGGGTGGTTAGAGGCCCAGACCTGGAGAACCTGCCCAGTGAGGAAATATGGGAATGAGCACCCATGTAAGATTCTGGCCATTTTGTCATAGGGCTACTGTAGTATGCTAGGGGGCCACTCCAGTCCATCATCACCTCAGATTTTCTAGTACCTGGAGGTGTCACCAGTGAAGGCTGAAAAACATCAAAGATGGCAGCCTGCCCCTCCCTCTGGGAGCTCTGTCCCAGATAGGTACAAACCTGTTGCCAGCCTGAACAGATCTGTAGGAGGTGGCTGGAGAGCCCAGCTGGTAGGTATCACACAGTGAGGAGGAACAAGATCAGGAACCCAATTTAAAAAGCAGTCTGACCACATTTTTTAGAAAAACTTTGCTGTGCTGGGGGTCTGCTTCAGTCCCCAGTCACCTTGGACTCTCCAAAGCCTGAAGGGTGAAACAGTTAAGTCACCCAAACAGCACAGATGGTGGCACACCCTAGCCCCTGAGAGCTCCATCCCAGAGAGGGCTGAAACCTCTGTCAGCCATAGAATACCGGCAGGTGCAGCCAGAGATCCTGGTTGGGAGGCCCCACCCAATGATGACAAATGGGATCAGGGACCCATTTAAAACTCATTCTGGCCACATTTATGTAGGGCAGCTGTGCTGTGATGGGGTACCACTCCCACCACCGGTCAGCTTGGATTCTCTAAAGCCCAAAAGCTGGAACAGCTAAGTCACCCAGACAGCAAAAATGGCGGCCCACCCCTTGCTCAGGAAGCTCTATCGCAAGGAGTTTTCCAGATCTTTGTAGGCCGCAGAATACTGGCAGGAATGGCTGGAGGCCCCAGATGGGAGGTCCTGCCCAATAAGGAGGAACAGGGTCAGGGACTCACTTAAAGAAGCATTCTGGCCATGTTTTTATAGAGGAGCTATGCTGTACTGGGGCATCCCTTCTACCCATGGTTGATTTGGACTCTCCAAAGCCTGAAAGGCAGAACAGATAAGTTGCCCAAACTGCAAAGTTGTTATCCCACCCCAGCCCCTGGGAGTGCCATCTCAGGGAGGCCTGAAACCTCTCTCAGCCGGAGAATACCAATAGGGGTAGCTGGAGATTCTGGTTGGGAGGCTCCACCCAGTGATGAGGAATGGGATCAGGAACCCACTTAAAAAATCAGGCTGGCAACATTTATGTAGGGCAGCTGTGCCTACAAAAACATGGCCAAAATGCTTCTTTAAGTGGGTCCCCAATCTTGTTCTTCCTCACGGGTCAGGACCTCCCAACTGGGGTCTCTGGCAACCCCTGCTGATATTTTCTGGCTGACAGATTGTAGAGCAGCTGTGCTGTGCTGGAGAATCCCCACTGCCCATGGTTGGCTTGGACTCTAAAGCCTGAAGGCTAGAACAGATAAGTCACCCAAACTGTAGGGGATGGCCTGCCCCTCCCCTAGAAGCTCTATCTTAGGGAGATGTAACACTGCTTCAAGTGGCTGGCTGGAACTCCAAGACAGTGGGTCTTATTCTGTGAGTTGTCATGTAAATGGGGCCCACAGACTGTCACTGCTTAGCACTGTGGATTCAGCCTCTTTCCTAGGGGTATATACGGGGGTCTAAACCTCCTGCTTTGGCTGAGTTGCAGCTGCTTTCACTGGAAATCCCAGAAAGCCAGAGTATCTAGGGTTCCCAGGTCTCTATGCATACCTGAGTGGCTGCTCTGCAGAAACTCTACATAGCTCTTTGTGTCAGACAGAAAGCCCTGGTGGATTAAGTCCATGAGAGGATCTCCCAGCCCAAGAGTTGCAAAGATCCATGGAAGAAGCATGGGTTCCCAGAGTCGTGCATCCACTCACTACTTCCCTGTGTGGAGGATGTTCCCTTGGCTCTGTGTTGCTCCCAGGTGGGCTGTATTATTCAGTTTCCATGCTGCTACAAAGAACTGCCTGAGACTGGGTAATTTATAAGAAAACGAGTTTTAAATGACTAACAATTCCAAATGTCTGTGGAGGCCTCAGGCAACTTATAATCATGGCAGAAGGCAAAAGAGTAGCAAAGGCACATCTTACATGGCAGCAAATGAGAGTCAGAGTACACGAGTGAAAGGGGAATAGCCCCTTATAAAACCATCAGACCTCGTGAGAACTCATTCCCTATCATGAGAATAGCATGGGGAAAATTGCCCCCATGATTCAATTACCTCCCACCAGGTCCCACCCTCAACCTGTGGGGATTATAGGGATTTCAATTCAAGATGAGCTTTGGATAGGGACCCAGTGCCAAACCTTATCATTCTGCCACTGGCCCCTCCCAAATCTCATGTCTTTTCACATTTTAAAACCAATCATGCCTTCTCAACAGTCCCCCAAAGTCTTAACCCATTTCAGCACTAACTCAAAAGTCTACATTCCAAAGTTTCATCGGACACAAAGCAAGTCCCTTCTGCTTATGAGCCTGTAAAATCAAAAGCAAGTTAGTTATTTCCTAGATACAATGGGGGTACAGGCATTGGATAAATGCTCCCAATCCAAATGAGATAAATTGGCCAAAACAAACAGGTTACAGGCCCCATGCAAGTCTGAAATCCAACAGGGCAGTTATTAAATCTTAAAGCTCCAAAATTATATCAGGATCAGGAACCCAATTTAAAAAGTAGTCTGACCACATTAACTCCATGTCTCACATGTGGTACATGCTGCTATAAGAGATGGGCTTCCATGATCTTAGCCAGCTCCAACCCTGTGGCTTTGCAGGGTACGCTTCTGCTCCTGGCTGCCTTCGGGCACTGAGTGTCTGAAGGTTTTCCAGGGGCAAGGTGCAAGCTGTTGGTAGACCTACCATTTAGGGGTCTGCAGGATGGTGGCCCTTTTCTCCCAGCTCCACTAGACAGTGCCCCAGTGGGGACTCTGGGGCTTACAACCCCACATTTCCCTTCTACACTACCCTATCAGTTCCATGTGAGGGCCCCACCCCTGCACCACACTTCTGCCTAGACATCCAGACATTTCCATACACCCTCTAGAATCTAGGTGGAGGTTCCCAAACCTCAGTTTTTGACTTCTGTGCATTCGCAGGACCAACACCACGTGGAAGCTGCAAAGGCTTGAGGCTTGTACCCTCTGAAGCAATGGCCTAATCTGTACCTTGGCCCCTTTTAGCCATGACTGGGATGCAGGTCACCATGTCCTGAGACTGCACAAAGCAACAAGGTTCTGGGTCTCACCCACAAAACCATTTTTTTTTTCCTCCTAGAACCCTGAGCCTTTGATGAGAGAAGCTCTCCTGTGAAGAGAGAGCTCTCCTGACATACCCTGGAGACATTTACCCCATTGTCTTGGCTCTTAACATTTAGCTCCTTGCTACTTATGCAAATTTCTGCAGCTGGCTTGAATTTCTTTCCAGAAAATGGGTTTTTCTTTTCTATTGCATCATCAGACTGCACATTTTCCAAACTTTTATGTTCTGTCACCTCTTGAATTCTTTGCTGCTTAGAAATTTCTTCCTCCAGGTATTCTAAATCATGTCTCTTGAGTTCAGACTTCTACAGACCTCTTGGGCTGGGGAAAAATGCTGCCAATCTCTCTGCTAAATCATAGCAAGAGTGACTTTTGCTCCAGTTCCCAATAAGTTCATTTCCATCTGATACTACCTTAGCCTGGATTTCATCGTCCGTATCACTATCAGCATTTTGGTCAAAATATTCAACAAGTCTCTAGGAAGTTCCAAACCTTTCCACATCTTTCTGTCTTCTTCTGAGCCCTCCAAGCTATTCCAACTTCTTCCTGTTATCCAGTTCCAAAGTTACTTCCACATTTTCAAATACCTTTTTAGCAGCACCCCACTACTGGTACCAATTTACTGTATTAGTCCAAAGAACTGCCTGAGTCTGGGTAATTTATTTTAAAATGACTTTAAATTGACTCACAGTTCAGCATGACTGTGGAGGCCTCAGGAAACTTACAATCATGGTGGAAGGCAAAGGAGTAGCAAAGGGATGTCTTACATGGTGGCAGTTGAGAGACAGAGAAATGAGTGAAGGGGAAGAAGCCCTTTATAAAACCATCAGATCTCATGAGAACTCACTCACTATCATGAGAACAGCATAGGGGAATCCACCAATCACCTCCCACCAGGTCCCACACTCAACATGTGGGGATTGTGGATTGCAATTTGAGATGATATTTGGGTGGGTTCACGGAGCCAAACTATATCATGAGCCATCTTCCTGCCTTGTTTTTTTCCATTATCCATGGGTCAAGTTGTTTCCTTGATTAGTCCCAATGTGAGACCTAGATGTTTCAGTTGAAGCTGCTGTATTTATTTGCCTCTTCTTTTCCTCTTTGTGAGAGCCATGCACACTAGCTGCTTCTAGTCGGCCATCTTGGCCACTCCCCATCAATTTGTATTGAACAAGTAAAGAAGGAAAAGATTTGTTTTGTTTTTAATTTTTGTAATTAATATATCTTACTTCAGTAAAGACCATTAACTCCTAATTTTTCCATCTTCCATCCCCAAATTCTATCAGCTTATCTGAAAAACAAACTCCCATGTACTCCCAAACCACAACCAAAATAACTCTATAAAACATAAGTGCCTAGAAGTTGAAAGGGTAAAGACGTAGGAATAGGAAGAAAAAACTGATACTATTCTTTCTATAATTCTGGAATTTAAACTTATTTTAATTTAATAATTCCCTCAGAAATGTTAAACATAAAACTCTTTCTCATCTCTAGCTCTCACAGAATGAAAACATGATTTCCAGTTATGTTATTTCATTATAAAAAATGTTATCATAAAACAATTAGAATATCTCCAAGGCCTTTTTAATTTTGTAATTCTAACTTTATGGCCCACAGAGTTTATTCTACTGTAATTGAACCTGTATATTGAATTGTGCCTATTTTTTTCAATGTGTATATACATGTGTATGTTGGGACAGGCACTACTGATGGATTCTAAAAACTTCCATTTTATGAAATTTCATTCAGTAAATACTTATCGATACTCTTACGACAGGCCCTATACTTAGAAAATGATTGAGGAAGTTTCTGTGCCCTCAAAGGAACCAGAATTTATAACAGAAAATTTAGCTTATATAACTTCTCCATTCTGAATTAGACAAATATTTTTAGATACAATAATTACAGTTCTTCCTTTACTTCCTTTGAACTTTACCAACCTGTGACATTCTAATTTTTAAAATTTTAATAGATAGCTTTCTACACACCATGTAGGTCATCTGCCTACATCAAAAATACATCACATTGAAGTTTGCTGATTAATGGCATTTACACCATGGATTGCCACGGCAAATGGTACTTCGCTCTTGTCCTGCAGTCTGCATGCCCAACAAACAGACAAAGAAGATAGAATCATAGGTATCACTAGGTCCAGATTAAATAGATTAGACAGCATTATGGAATCTTTCCATTGCTTGCATAATACTGTAGGGTTGGCTCAAAGTTTAAGCTTAATTTTCTCTATTATTTATAGATATGCTAAAGTGAAAACTGCTTATTAAAAATCTGCAGAAGTGTTTCTATGAAACCATGTTTCTCACAGCTCCAGAATACAGTCTTGCCAGTAGACGTTTGTACACTAGAACATACTTTAACCGAAAGGGATTCTAGAGGGCATTTAGATTATCTGAGTCATTTTGTTGTAAAAAGAAGGCCTACAGAGAAGAAGAGAGTTTTTTTCCCTCCTCCTTTTACTGCACTTGCAGCATAGGCAAAGCCAGAATTTGGTCAGCTGGCTCATAATCCAATGGCCTTTTTCCTTGAGCTTGTTAAGTAGATACTTATTGAATAATTAAGAAAACTCCTTAAAATGTGTCCCCATGCCTCTCCTGAAGGTGCCCTCTTAAACATTAGCAGCTAGACCCTTCTTTGCTAGAGGTTTTTTTTTTTTTTTTTTTTTTTTTTTTTTAAATAAGTCTCACCCTGTCACCCAGGCTGCACTGGAGTGCAGTGATGTGGTCATAGCTCACTGTAGCCTCAAATTCCTGGGTTCAAGTGATACTCCTGCCTCAGCCTGATGAGTAGCTATTCCTATAGGGATAAGCCACCTTACCTGACTAATTTATTTATTTTTTATAGAGCTAGAGTCTTGCCATGTTGACCAGGCTGGTCTTAAACTTCTGGCTTCTATCAATCTTCCTGCCTCGGACTCCCAAAATGCTGGGATTAGAGGTGTGAGCCACCATGCCCGGCCATTTCCAGATATGTTTATGGTACCCACACTTAAGATTGGATGGACTCACAAAATCCAACTCTGAAAATCAGGCAAGATTCCTGAAGGGAAGTGGAATCTATTCTTTTAATTCAAGCAAAGCAAACAAGGATCATCAACACATTCCAAGATAGTGAGAACATCCAAAGATGATCCCTCAGTTGGTAAGGAATTCCTACCACACAGTTATGTCATCATTTATCTGCTCATGCCCGCTTGGAAGTGACTTTTCCACCATCTACGCTAGAGTCTAAAGGAGAGTGCTTTACATCTTTTCAAAGAACGCCTTTAAAAGAATAGCTAGGCCGGGCGCGGTGGCTCAAGCCTGTAATCCCAGCACTTTGGAAGGCCGAGACGGGTGGATCGCGAGGTCAGGAGATCGAGACCAACCTAGCTAACACGGCGAAACCCCGTCTCTACTAAAAATACAAAAAACTAGCCGGGCGAGTTGGCGGGCGCCTGTAGTCCCCAACTACTGCTGAGGCAGGAGAATGGCGTAAACCCGGGAGGCGGAGCTTGCAGTGAGCTGAGATCCGGCCACTGCATTCCAGCCTGGGCGACAGAGTGAGACTCCGTCTCAAAAAAAAAAAAAAAAAAAAAAAAAAAAAAGAATAGCTAAATAGCCACCATTAAAAGGTCTCATATATATGAGGCTTATATACTCATTTATATGAGAAGCATTAAAGAATAACTTTGCATCATGTTTTATATAGACTTCTCAAAAAGTAAAAAAGAGAAAGATAAATTTTAAAGAACGAACAGGTACAAAGGAAAACAGTTAAATCCATGAACAAATAGAATAACATTAATTAGATCATTTTTTCAAGTATAGTTTTATATAAAATATGAAGATATGAGGGAAATTATCTGTTAAAACTTGATATCAGATAATTAGAACCATTAGAGGAGATGTCATAAATACACACTGTCACTACTTCCACCTGGTTGTAAAGATTTTAAATTTAGGAATGGCCTATTTCCTTTCCCCAGGAGGCTAATCAGAATTTAAATCAGGGGTAGAGAAGGTTCGCCACAAATTTTCTGATCCAGAACTTCCCCAGACATGGGGTAAAGGGTCTGAAAGGCCTACTTGGAATGTGAAATTTTCTTCTACTCTTTAAACAGTGGAAATGATAATCATTGCAGTCAAGAATGAAGATTAACCATCTCATATTATATAATTGTAAGTTAAGTATTCTCAGCATAGGTGAAACAAAAATAAAATATGAATAAAGTTCATTTTCCCAATCTAAGATTCAGAAGTGTCATATCAATCTTTGCTTCCAAGGTTCAAACCACTACAATCATTATAGCATACATGGTCTCTGGTTCGACAAAGCAAGTTTCAAAAATGAAACCAGAATATGCAGAATCATTTTGTTCTGCTCTATGTTTCTAGATGTTACTCATTCACCCTTTCCTGAAACTTGAGGCATTTGGAAGCCAGGTAGGTGAATTTACTTTCCACATCATCCTTAAGAGCTTTTGTCTAAATTATCTGGCTACACAAAAGATCAGCTTGAAACTTATTGCTCACCTCTTATCTATTCAACGGTTTGATGGAACAGCAAGGAATATCGTTAAAGACAATGAGGCATCAACTCCTTTAATTATTCTCTCTTAAGAATCTGCCATTTCAGACCATCTATTCCAGATTTGGAATTGCGACATTTTAACCTCCTGTTGATTAAAAGTTTCTATCTCCATCTCCAAGAATGCTTACTTCTATGTGGTTTCTCACAAACAGTTTAACCTTTCTGCTTCTCAGTTTCATCTGTTATAAAATAGAGGTAATTACAGTGGGCTCTATTTGCCCAGGATGTAACAGGCAGGCTCCATGCACAGACTTCCTATAAGGTCTTTATGTAGAAGTTCTTTATAGAGTTCAAAATATGTCATAAGAACAAAGACAGAACTGAAAATAGAATAGGGACTAAAAGCAAGGTAGGACTCAAGAAAGTACAAAGTTGAATGTTGATGTTCTGGAGTCCTTTGGTATTAATTCTGCCTTTTACACACTTAATTCACCTACCTTAAAAAAAAAAAAAACTGCAGTCATGCACGATGGGCAAATAGAACTTTACAACTAGTATAAATTAAAACTCACAAAATGTTTCATCAAGCTTACAAGTTTTTAATAGTTATATAAACAGAAAGTTGAGAACTGATACGATTTTAGTTTTCAAATGTATTTTTCAAAGTTAAACAAAGGATGTGAGATACTGATATTAACATAAAGATATGAATTATCTAATTTCTCCGTTAAGGATAAAAAACAGCCTGTACTTGCAAAAATTTTTGTATTAATTTTTCAGTAATTTTAATTTTGAATGGTGTCTATGTTTCCATTTTGAATTATAGAATTTTTGTTTTGTCATTAAAAGTACTTTTATCCAATTTGCTCTATAAATCATTAGTGATTAAAGATTTGTCTATGTAAAAAGTATTTTGAAAATGTTTCTCAGACAGTATAGATAATAAATAGCCAATACATCAATAATCATGAACATGTCCTTGAAGCAAATTTTTCTTTTCCTGTATTAGAACTATGCAGAACTGTTACTAGTAGCATGCTACTGAAATGTGTTCCACATTCAGATATTAGTTCAATATTATTGATAAACACCAAGGAACATTTTTATATCTTCAGGGTTTTTGACCCCAGTATTCACTATTTACCCAAATCTTGGCAACCTTAGATTGTCACATCTATAGCTAACCATTGTTTGAATAGAAAGGCTTATCCATTAATTTAAAAATACATACACTTAAAAATCTTTGCACATGATAATATCTCCTTCCTCTAGATAAAATAATAAGGCCAAATTAGAGCAGTATACGTTGATTCTGTCAATAGATTAGGACTTTATTAATCTTCCAATAAGTGGCCAAATGAGTTTAATTTAAAATTTAATTTAAAGATACATATATTTAAAAATATTTTCACATGATAACATGTCCTTGCTCTAGATAAAATAAGAAGGCCAAGGTAAAGCAGTAGACGTTGATTCTATGTCAATAGATTAGGACTTTATTACTCTTCCAATAAGTGGCCAAATGAAAGTTCTCATTCATTTTATGTGAAAAAGGTTGTAGTGGAAAGAAGCTGTTCACTAAATTATTATTGACTTGCCTATTATTTTTAATAGGCTTAGAAAATCAAATCAGATTCTTACAGAATTTTGACAGGGAGAAAGTGTTTGCCAATAAATAAACCCTAGACTATGAGGTAATATTATTCTTCAGTTTGGTTGATAGGATAAAATTCTAATATCTTTACATTATAGAACCACATAAATCCTAAATGTCCAATATCCCAAGAACTACTATAGTTAGAAGGAAATGTAAAGATATTAGATATTGTGCACATAAAAGTAAATCACATGATTAGTATTGTCCAGCTTTAGAAAGAGTAAAATTACTTACTTTGAAGCAAAGGTCTGTAACTTCTCTTAGAAACATTATAATAGTATCAGATACTTTTATAAATGTTTAAACTAAAGGAAGAGTAAAGGAGAAATCCATAATCTTTAATACAACAGTCAATAAACTAACTTCTCCAGTGAGAAACGTGGGCCAAAATCTTGGAATTATTTCACCCTAAATGAATAAAAAATCATCAAAAACAAGGTTACGTCTATGTCTAATTATCAAAACAATTAACATAATTTAACTCATAAGCAGTATTTATTTCACACTTACAGTTATACTTAGTCACAATAATTGATAGGTGCTGGCTACCTTTCCTATATTAAAATAGTGCCCTGACCTGGTATCAATATGATAGATTATATGTGTTGTTTCATAGGTACCAATGATAGCTTTGGCCCGATTTGAAAACACCTCATTTCATTTATCCTTGAAAACAAGAGTTTAGGTGAATAATTAAAATGTAATATTAAGTCTCTGGATAGAAACATAAGAGCCGGAATGGCAAAGAGGTTTTATTTCATACAAAGTACAACCCACAGATAGTTGCTACTTTGAGTGCTGTTGGGAAAAAATGTAAAATGCACCAGTCCAACTCAGTAGGAAAAATATTTTAATGGAGACTTACCTAACAGTAGGAAGAAGGGAATGAATGCAGTCTACACAGATGCTGATGACATTGGATTTAATTTATTTTTATTCAGCACCTAGTATGTGGAAGACTCCATGTACACGACTACAAGAGATACAAAGATAAGTTGGTTGCAACTCTTGACTTCAAGGAAGGCAGCAGAGTGAGGAGGATGAAAGAGGCAAAACAAACCATATTGCACTGAATGATGAAAGTGACATATGAAGGGTACAGATAAAGTGTTAATTGGGAGTTTGGAGAAAAGAGATTATTTTAGTTCAAAGAAGTTTTTCTTAAAGATTCATGGTGGAGATGGTAAAAGATTTTACAAATACTGTTTGGAGGTTAAGAATGAGTCCTATATCGGCTGGATATTGTGACTCACACCTGTAATCTCGGCACTGTGGGAAGCTGAGGTGGGTGGATCATTTGAGGTCACAAGTTCAAGCCCAGCCTGGCCAACATGGTGAAAACCCATCTCTACTCAAAATACAAGAAATTAACTGGGCATGGTGGCATATGCCTGTAATCTCAGGTATTGGGGAGGCTGAGGCAGGAGAATCACTTGAACCTGGGAGGCAGAAGTTACAGTGAGCTGAGATTGCGCCTCTGCACTCCACACTATAGCTTGGGCGACAGAGCAGGACTCCACCGCCCCATAGCACACACAAAAAGAAAGAAAGAAAGAAAGAAAGAAAGAAAGAAAGAAAGAAAGAAAGAAAGAAAGAAAGAAAGAAAGAAAGAAAGAAAGAAAGAAAGAAAGAAAGAAAGAAAAAAGAATGAGTCCTGTACCTGCCTGAACTCTGAACTGAAGAGCCTGTAAGTTTACCAAATAAGTTCAAATGTTTCTTAAATCTAAGCTTAGCAAGTACATATAGTTCAGTGTAATTGAAATTTGACCTAATTTCTGTTTATTTAATAACTATTCTCTGACATTCTAGATTTGATTTTTCTGTTTCTGTTTGTGATTCCCCAATAAGAATATGGCATGTTCTCTTTCCTTCCCCCTACAAATTGCTAAATTTGCTGCAGAAGACCAAGAGTTAAGGATTTAATTGATATTTTGAATCTGTCATGCAACCGCTCACTTGGACTCTCGGGCCTCTTGGTCCTATTTCAAGAGTGGCCTGGCCCACATAAGCCATAATATAGTTTGTAAATTGTCCAATTTAGCTGTTCAGCTGCTGTAGTCTAAAGTAAAAAATATGTAAGTGGGTCAGCTCTAAAATTAATTCAGCCTAACTTTGCCTGAAAACACTAAGAATATTACCATCATGAGGGCCAAAATATCGCCTCCAAGTGGACTGAAACAATCCCTGGAGAACAATTGCCCAGGACGACAGCTCCATGACATGTTCACTCTATTCTCATGTCTGCAGCTCTTGATTACAATCTAGGATGCTTGGATTCTGCTTACCAGAAAAGAACGGTGTTAGCTTTAACTGATGTGCAAGTGAGAGTAGGCTGATAAAATGAAGCACAGCTAAATAATAATCACAAGTAACATTTATTGAGCACCCATAATTTACTGGATGCTCATTTAATCTATTTACAATTCTATAGGAGAGAAATTATTATGCTGCTTTACAGATATAGAAACTGGGCCTGGATCACAGGTAGAGCTGGAACTTGAACCATACTCTCAAAATTCTGTGCCTTGAATTGCCACATCATACTACTTTTGTACGTATGTTACTTTCCTCTGTGTATATTCCTCGTTGATTAAGCACCTATTACGTGTCAGTCACCAGACTAGAGAGTATGAATATAATGATGAGGTTTCTGTTTTCAGATAATTAGTAGAGGAATGAACAGTGTTATCGACTGAATTGTCCCCCACACCCCACCCAAATTTGTGTGTTGAAGCCCCATCCCTTAATGAACTGTGTATTTGGAGATAGGGTCTTCAAGGAGATAATTAAGGTTAAATGAGTTCGAAAGAGTAGGACACTAATCCAATAGGGCTGGTGTCCTTATAAAAAGCAGAAAGGATACCAGAAGTGCATGCATACAGAGAAAAGCCCATGTGAGGACACAATGAGAAACAGTCACGTACAAGCCAAGGAGAGAGGCCTCACCAAACACCAACCCTGCTGGAACCTTGATCTTGGACTTTCAGCCTCCATAACTGTACAACAATAAATTTCTGTAGTTTAAGCCACTCAGACTGTGGAATTTCGTTATGGCAGCCCTAGCAGACTAATACAGAGATAGGTGCATAAGAATATGAAAAGAACGAATAGATACATAAATTAAACATTTGAGAATAAATTTCAACTTACTTCAATTAAAGTGTAAAACTGAGTTATAAAATGTAATTCTTAGAGAATACACAGTTTCTTTATTTTTGTCTATAGCTGATCTGCTCTCCTTCAACAGGCCCCATCTGTGGTTTCTTAGGAGAAGCATTAACTGATGGTCCAATCCAATTTAAAACTTAGTCCAAAATAACAAGCGAAAAAATATATTTTGGTAATATTCAGTAACTCCAGGAAGCTGTTTTCAATCTCTCAGATTTCTCACCCTTTTGTACCACCTCCCAGGTTCCTCTCCAATACAGCAAGTGGGTGTGGGATAAGGGTGACAGGGATAGGGGAGGCTTCTTTAGTGAAGAAGTCTGGATCCTCCAGTCTCCCGTTAATGTTTCCAATTGCCTGCTTTCTGGGTGCTCTGTGGTCCTTCAACACCAGAATCGGAGCAAGGAAATTGTGAACCATTCTTTCAGCCTCTACAATGTGCCAGTATTATTGCCCTAGCAGGTTCAGCTTCACATTCACTCATATCATTGCTACAAATGCTAAGCTGAGTACCAGCCTAGGTGGTCCAGCACAGAAACTCTACTACACTGCCAAGTTTTGGCAAGCTGCCAGTCAGACTCTTAGCTACCCTGGGGCCTATAATACACAGGAAAGGGTAAGAGTGAGTTGGAAATATAAAATTTCAGGCTGTGCTTTTAAAACTTTAACACTCAGCTGTTATGGCTGAGTCCAAGCCAGGATGGTACAAGGAAAAATATGAGAGGGCCCCAAACCCAGGGTCCCAAATGCGGATGAGGTTGGGGGACAGGGGCAAAATCTCATTCTGCTCCCACTGATATCTTTACTAACAGAAAGAATGAATCTTTTCATCACATTCTCCCATCTCTGTTTTTCCTGCAACATTTCTACAGGACCAGAAAGGGACAGGCTTTTTCTCTATCCTCTTTCTATCTAGAACCCTTATGGAAAAGTCTATGGATGAGACTCTCAAGTCTATGCTAACAATAGATATAATGGAATTTGAACATTGAGTTCTCAATCACTGAAAAACCAAACAATTAACTTATTGAAAATTCTGTTCTTGAATACTTAATATTACTTCAGTCTTCTTCAGGAAGAAGTCTTAATCTACATCAAAGTAGAAAGGTCTCTTCAATGGAATGTATTCTAGAAAGGCAAAAGAGAAAGCCACATAAATTATGTTCAACATACAGATTCTATTGCACTTTCAGTTTGCTAGAAAGACAGATGTAAATTATTAATTCTATCTTTAAAAATGCTTTCTGGAAGAAATAACATTTGAGGTTAACCTAGAAAGAAGAAACAAACATTTGTTAAAATATTTTAGGAGAAAGCTGCTGGGAAGCTCGAACTGGGTGGAGCTCACAGCAGCTCAAAGAGGCCTGCCTGTCTCTGTAGACTCCACCTCTGGGGACAGGGCACAGCTAAACAACAACAATAACACCAAAAAAGCAGCAGAAACCTCTGCAGATGCAAACAACTCTGTCTGACAGCTTTGAAGAGAGCAGTGGATCTCCCAACACGGAGGTTGAGATCTGAGAGCGGACAGACTGCTTGCTCAAGTGGGTCCCTGATCCCTGAGTAGTCTAACTGGGAGACATCCCCCACTAGAGGCAGACCGATACCCCACACCTCACACGGTGGAGTACATCCCTGAGAGGAAGCTTCCAAAGCAACAATCACACAGGTTCACTCGCTGTTCAGCAATATTCTATCTTCTGCAGCCTCTGCTGCTGACACCAGGCAAACAGGGTCTGGAGTGGACCTCAAGCAATCTCCAACAGACCTACAGCTGAGGGTCCTGACTGTTAGAAGGAAAACTAACAAACAGAAAGGACACCCACACCAAAACCCCATCAATACGTCACCGTCATCAAAGACCAGAGGCAGATAAAACCACAAAGATGGGGAAAAACCAGGGCAGAAAAGCTGCAAATTCAAAAAGTAAGAGCACATCTCCCCCTCCAAAGGAACTCAGCTCATCACCAGCAATGGATCAAAGCTGGACGGAGAATGACTTTGACGAGAGGAGAGAAGAAGGCTTCAGTCCATCAAACTTCTCAGAGCTAAAGGAGGAATTACGTACCCAGCACAAAGAAGCTAAAAATCTTGAAAAAAGAGTGGAAGAACTGATAACTAGAATAATTAATGCAGAAAAGGCCACAAACGAAATGACAGAGATGAAAACCATGACACGAGAAATACATGACAAATGCACAAGCTTCAGTAACCGACTCAATCAACTGGAAGAAAGTATCAGCGATTGAGGATCAAATGAATGAAATGAAGCGAGAAGATAATCCTAAAGAAAAAAGAAGAAAAAGAAATGAACAAAGCCTGCAAGAAGTATGGGATTATGTAAAAAGACCAAATCTACGTCTGATTGGGGTGCCTGAAAGTGAGGGGGAAAATGGAACCAAGTTGGAAAACACTCTTCAGGATATCATCCAGAAGAACTTCCCCAACCTAGTAGGGCAGGCCAACATTCAAATTCAGGAAATACAAAGAACGCCACAAAGATACTCCTCCAGAAGAGCAACTCCAAGACACATAATTGCCAGATTCACCAAAGTTGAAATGAAGGAAAAAATCTTAAGGGCAGCCAGAGAGAAAGGTCGGGTTACCCAAAAAGGGAAGCCCATCAGAATAACAGCAGATCTCTCAGTAGAAACTCTACAAGCCAGAAGAGAGTGGGGGCCAATATTCAACATTCTTAAAGAAAAGAATTTTAAACCCAGAATTTCATATCCAACCAAACTAAATTTCATAAGTGAAGGAGAAATAAAATCCTTTACAGATAAGCAAATGCTTAGAGATTTTGTCACCACCAGGCCTGCCTTACAAGAGACCCTGAAGGAAGCCCTAAACATGGAAAGGAACAACCGGTACCAGCCATTGCAAAAACATACCAAACTGTAAAGACCATTGAGGCTAGGAAGAAACTGCATCATCTAATGAACAAAATAACCAGTTAATATCATAACGGCAGGATCAAGTTCACACATAACAATATTAACCTTAAATGTGAATGGATTAAATGGTCCAATTAAAAGACATAGACTGGCAAACTGGATAAAGAGCCAAGACCCATCAGTCTGCTGTATTCAGGAGACCCATCTCACATGCAGAGACGTACATAGGCTCAAAATGAAGGGATGGAGGAAGATCTACCAAGCAAATGGAGAACAAAAAAGAGCAGGGGTTGCAATACTAGTCTCCGATAAAACAGACTTTAAAATATCAAAGATCAAAAGAGACAAGGCCATTACATAATGGTAAAGGAATGAATTCAACAAGAACAGCTAACTATCCTAAATATATATGCACCCAATACAGGAGCACCCAGATTCATAAAGCAAGTCCTTAGAGACTTACAAAGAGACTTAGACACCCATACAATAATAATGGGAGACTTCAACACCCCACTGTCAACATTAGACAGATCAACGAGACAGAAAGTTAACAAGGATATCCAGAAATTGAACTCAGCTCTGCAGCAAGCAGACCTAATAGACATCTACAGAACTCTCCAACCCAAGTCAACCGAATATACATTCTTCTCAGCACCACATCACACTTATTCCAAAATTGACCACATAATTGGAAGTAAGACACTCCTCAGCAAATGTACAAGAACAGAAATTATACCAAACTGTCTCTCAGACCACAGTGCAATCAAACTAGAACTCAGGACTAAGAAACTCAATCAAAACCACTCAACTACATGGAAACTGAATAACCTGCTCCTGAATGACTACGGGGTACATAACGAAATGAAGCCAGAAATAAAGATGTTCTTTGAAACCAGTGAGAACAAAGATACAACATACCAGAATCTCTGGGACACATTTAAAGCAGTGTGTAGAGGGAAATTTATAGCACTAAATGCCCACACGAGAAAGCTGGAAAGATCTAAAATTGACACCCTAACATCATAATTAAAAGAACTAGAGAAGCAAGAGCAAACACATTCAAAAGCTAGCAGAAGGCAAAAAATTACTAAGATCAGAGCAGAACTGAAGGAGATAGAGATACAAAAAACCCTCCAAAAAATCAATGAATCCAGGAGTTGGTTTTTTGAAAAGATCAACAAAATTGATAGACCGCTAGCAAGACTAATAAAGAAGAAAAGAGAGAAGAATCAAATAGACGCAATAAAAAATGATAAAGGGGATATCACCACCAACCCCACAGAAATACAAACTACGATCAGAGAATACTATAAACACCTCTACGCAAATCAACTAGAAAATCTAGAAGAAATGGATAATTTCCTGGACACTTACACTCTCCCAAGACTAAACCAGGAAGAAGCTGAATCCCTGAATAGACCAATAGCAGGCTCTGAAATTGAGGCAATAATTAATAGTCTACCAACCAAAAAAAGTCCAGGACCAGATGGATTCACAGCTGAATTCTACCAGAGGTACAAGGAGGAGCTGGTACCATTCCTTCTGAAACTATTCCAATCAATAGAAAAAGAGGGAATCCTCCCTAACTCATTTTATGAGGCCAACATCATCCTGATACCAAAGCCTGGCAGAGACACAACAAAAAAAGAGAATTTTAGACCAATATCCCTGATGAACATCGATGCAAACATCCTCAATAAAATACTGGCAAACCGGATTCAGCAGCACATCAAAAAGCTTATCCACGATCAAGTGGCTTCATCCCTGGGATGCAAGGCTGGTTCAACATACGCAAATCAATAAACGTAATCCAGCATATAAACAGAACCAAAGACAAAAACCACATGATTATCTCAATAGATGCAGAAAAGGCCTTTCATAAAATTCAACAGCCCTTCATGCTAAAAACGCTCAATAAATTCGGTATTGATGGAACGTATCTCAAAATAATAAGAGCTATTTATGACAAACCCACAGCCAATATCATACTGAATGGGCAAAAACTGGAAAAATTCCCTTTGAAAACTGGCACAAGACAGGGATGTCCTCTCTCACTACTACTATTCAACATAGTGTTGGAAATTCTGGCTAGGGCAATTAGGCAAGAGAAAGAAATAAAGGGTATTCAATTAGGAAAAGAAGAAGTCAAAGTGTCCCTGTTTGCAGATGACATGATTGTATATTTAGAAAACCCCATTGTCTCAGCCCAAAATCTCCTTAAGCTGATAAGAAACTTCAGCAAAGTCTCAGGATACAAAATTAATGTGCAAAAACCACAAGCATTCTTATACACCAGTAACAGACAAACAGAGAGCCAAATCAGGAATGAACTTCCATTCACAATTGCTTCAAAGAGAATAAAATACCTAGGAATCCAACTTACAAGGGATGTAAAGGACCTCTTCAAGGAGAACTACAAACCACTGCTCAGTGAAATAAAAGAGGACACAAACAAATGGAAGAACGTACCATGCTCATGGATAGGAAGAATCAATATCGTGAAAATGGCCATACTGCCCAAGGTCATTTATAGATTCAATGCCATCCCCATCAAGCTACCAATGAGTTTCTTCACAGAATTGGAAAAAACTGCTTTAAAATTCATATGGAACCAAAAAAGAGCCCGCATTGCCAAGACAATCCTAAGTCAAAAGAACAAAGCTGGAGGCATCACGCTACCTGACTTCAAACTATACTACAAGGCTACAGTAACCAAAACAGCATGGTACTGGTACCAAAACAGAGCTATAGACCAATGGAACAGAACAGAGTCCTCAGAAATAATACCACACGTCTACAGCCATCTGATCTTTGATAAACCTGAGAAAAACAAGAAATGGGGAAAGGATTCCCTATTTAAGAAACGCTGCTGGGAAAACTGGCTAGCCATAAGTAGAAAGCTGAAACTGGATCCTTTCCTTACTCCTTATACGAAAAGTAATTCAAGATGGATTAGAGACTTAAATGTTAAACCTAATACCATAAAAACCCTAGAAGAAAACCTTGGTAGTACCATTCAGGACATAGGCATGGGCAAGGACTTCATGTCTAAAACACCAAAAGCAATGGCAACAAAAGCCAAAATTGACAAATGGGATCTAATTAAACTAAAGAGCTTCTGCACAGCAAAAGAAACTACCATCAGAGTGAACAGGCAACCCACAGAGTGGGAGAAAATTTTTGCAATCTACTCATCAGACAAAGGGCTAATATCCAGAATCTACAAAGAACTCAAATAAATCTACAAGAAAAAAACAAACAACCCCATCAAAAAGTGGGAAAAGGATATGAACAGACATTTCTCAAAAGAAGACATTCATACAGCCAACAGACACATGAGAAAATGCTCATCATCACTGGCCATCAGAGAAATGCAAATCAAAACCACAATGAGATATCATCTCACACCAGTTAGAATGGCAATCATTGAAAAGTCAGGAAACAACAGGTGCTGGAGAGGATGTGGAGAAATAGGAACACTTTTACACTGTTGGTGGGACTGTAAACTAGTTCAACCATTATGGAAAACAGTATGGCGATTCCTTAAGGATCTAGAACTAGATGTACCATATGACCCAGCCATCCCATTACTGGGGATATACCCAAAGGATTATAAATCATGCTGCTATAAAGACATATGCACACGTATGTTTATTGTGGCACTATTCACAATAGCAAAGACTTGGAATCAACCCAAATGTCCATCAGTGACAGACTGGATTCAGAAAATGTGGCACATATACACCATGGAATACTATGCAGCCATAAAAAAGGATGAGTTTGTGTCCTTTGTAGGGACATGGATGCAGCTGGAAACCATCATTCTCAGCAAACTATTGCAAGAACAGAAAACCAAACACTGCATGTTCTCACTCATAGGTGGGAACTGAACAATGAGATCACTTGGACTCGGGAAGGGGAACATCACACACTGGGGCCTATCATGGGGAGGGGGGAAGGGGGGAGGGATTGCACTGGGATTTATACATGATGTAAATGACGAGTTGATGGGTGCTGATGAGTTGATGGGCGCTGACGAGTTGATGGGTGCAGCACACCAACATGGCACAAGTACACATATGTAACAAACCTGCACGTTATGCACATGTGCCCTGGAACTTAAAGTATAATAATAATAAAATAAAATAAAATAAAATATTTTTTAAAATCTTAAAAAAATATTTTAGGAGGGGCTCATTTGCAAAATGCACCACCAGTGGTTCTTTTCTGAACTGGATATATTTTATATCATTGGATAATAAACAGCCACACCAACAGGTGTGTTGAGACACACCTGTTGTGTCTTGAGACTTATGGATCACACCCAATAAATACAAAATAGTTAAAACTGTTCCATTAGTTCACAAATACTATAAAGAACTTATTGCATCCTAGGAATTATGCCAAGTGTTATCAAAAAGAAAAAGGTACACTCCCTGCTATCAAGCAATACACAAGCCTATTATTGAAGACTTTTAGCTTTCAGTGGGACAGACATATTTCAGAAGAAAGGTGGAGTTGTCATCACCAAGTAGTGTTAAAAATAATTTTCCAAATGATGAAAGTCAAACATTTCTTAGCAAAATCAGGACTAATCCTTGTATTAGAGAGTCATCTATCCAGCTGTACAGTCACAAAGGCAGTACAGATAGCAACTTGCTTGCATTCCATGAGAAGAAAGACGCCAAAAGGGGTGACCAAATATATCTATAGAAAAGTTAATTGAAATATTATACATAGAATAGGATATAAGTTGGTACAAACTTGATTATTGTAAATATATTTAGAAAGATCAGTGAGACTTAGCTGCCTGTCCAATAGGTATGTTTAAGTTTATAAGAAAGAATTTACCTCTTCATTATTCTTAAATTATATAGCACTTTAAGAAAAGTTCACAAAATATAATTCTGAAAATATATAAGTATAGAATCATTATCTATAGAGTAAGGAATCTTTTTCATTTCTTTAACGCAGAGGTCCCCAACTTTTTTGGCACCAGAGACCAGTTCCGTGGAAGACAATTTTTCCATAGATGGATGCAGGACAGGGTGGTAATAGTTTCGGGATGAAACTGTTCCACCTCAGATCATCAGGTGAAGGGGAAGCAAGGCATTTCTTTTTTTTTTTTTTTTTTTTTTTTTATTATTATACTTTAAGTTCTAGGGTACATGTGCATAACGTGCAGGTTTGTTACATATGTATACTTATGCCATGTTGGTGTGGCATTTCTTACATGTGGCAAGAAAGAGAGAGCACAGGGGAAACTGCCATTTTTAAAACCATCAGGTCTCATGAGAACTTCCTCACTATCATGAGAACAGCATGGGGGAAACCACCCTTATGATCCAATCACCTCCTACCAGGGTCCTCTCTCAATATTCAATATGTAGAAATTACAATTCAAGATGAGATTTGGGTGGGGACAAGAGCCAAACCATATCACAGAAGAACCACAACTGTATCATTCAGGGTTCTCTAGAGGGACAGGACTAGTAGGATAGATGTATGTATGCAGGGAAGTTTATTAAGGAGTGTTGACTCACATGATCAGAAGGTGAAGTCCCACAATCGGCCTTCTGCAAACTGAGGAGCAAGGAAGCCAGTCCGAGTCTCAAAAACTCAAAAGCAGGTAAGCCAACAGTGCAGCCTTCAGTCGGTGGCTGAAGGCCTGGGAGCCCCTGGCAAACAACTGGTGTAAGTCCAAGAGTCCAAAAACTGAAGAACTTGGAGTCTGATGTTTAAGGGCAGGGAGCATCCAGCATGAGAGAAAGATGAAGGCCAGAAGACTCAGCCAGTCAAATCCTTCCAACTTCTGCCAGGTTTATTCTAGACATGCTGGAAGCTGATTAGATGGTGCCCACCCAGATTGAGGGTGGGTCTGCCTCTCTCAGTCCACTGACTCAAATGTTAATCTCCTTTGTCAACACCCTCACAGATCCACTCAGGAACAATACTTTGCTTCCTTCAATCCAATCAAGTTGACACTCAATATTAGCTGTCACAATGGCTATACTTATAGTCTTCATGACTTATCATATTGTCCACTAATGCCAATAAAATTAGGACTTCCTCTAAACACATCTTGAATGTGTATACAGCAATGTCTTGATAAAAGTAGAGTTCAGTACATGTATACTTTGAGTATAGAAAAGTGGCTTCAAAATTATACATAAATAGAACTTAAGGGCAGCCATCTGGCTAAGTCAGGAAACTTGTCAGGAAACCACATTTGCAGAGCAAGTGTACTGCTTTTATTTAGATTGTATATTATATTTAATAAAATGGCAATATTTTGTAGGATTTTATTTAGCCTTTATATAAGTATGGCAAAGCATAAGTCCTTCACATGAAAAATATTATTATTTTTATTAAGATATAGTTAGAAATATTGCTGGCAATTAACATAAATTCTCTCTCTTCCAAGCCATTCTGTGGCAATGCCTCTGTAGACACATAAAATCACATACAGATAGTTCTCATGTCTCTCTTACTCTAACCCTCTCCTAAACTTGAGTTATATATTTACCTTCATTCTCAAAGGCAAATCAAATCTACTATGTCCAAAATTATATCTATAATTTACCACACTGTCCCCAAATGTTTTTCTCTTCAACATTTTCTATTTCAGTTGATGGCACTACCAGCCACCCAGTCAACAAACTATGTTCATTCTTAACTCCTTCCTTGGCCCCATCTTCAGTTATTAATACCTCTGTCACATATGGAGACATCAGCATCCATTCAGCCATTCAGGCCAGAAGTGTAGGGTGGACTAATGCCCAATGTCCTATCTCTTTAGCTAGTAAGGAAGTGTTAGTACCCCTGGAGACAGTTCTTCCTCACCCCTGAGTCAGGTTGTTCCTCATGCCTGACCCAGTCAATCACCGAGACCTGTAGATGTTACTACCTGAAAAGTGTCTTGGTTGTATTCTCTCAGGTGGTGAAGGAATAATTTCAAACTGGGCTTTGTGAAAACCTGAATAGTTGGAAAACTCATGAAATAGGAAAACAGAGTGTTGGTAATAGGGATAGTTTGCAGCATGCAAAGATAGAATGGGGATGCTGCCCAGATAACCAAAATGGAAATATTGAGGAACAAGAAGATCCTGGAAGTGGTTCACCAGGCAAATGCTCAGTCCCTCAGATGAGGTATAAGACCTGAATGAGTCAAGAATAGAACACAACAATGTTAAGACTCCATACTATAAGCCTAGGCTCTTATAACTGTCCTCTCACTAAAGACAAGATTAGTTAAAGGATCAGAGGCAGTACTAAACAAACATCTATACATATACATACATACATTCAAAAATAAGCAAACAAATCAGCCATATATGGCAATATAAAAAATAGCAAAAGCCATCAGTTATTTGTCGTCTTTAGTGCACAATCTCTGAAATCCAACTTCTTAAATTCTAATTTAAGCTCCACCATATAATGTATAATCTTGGACAAGTAAGCTACTCTGAGTCTCATCTGTAAAACAAAAATAACAACACCATCTATACCATAAGATTGTTGAAAGGCTTAAGTGAGATAACTCCAGGAGCTTTTGGAACAAAATTTGAGCACGTAATTATCACTCAATAAAGAAAATATTTTATTATTACCATTATTACTTGTTGAAACCCACTGTAGTATAACGTTTAACTAGAACTAATTTCTTTTAAAATACCAATCTGTATTTTATTTTGCTCTCATCACTATATAGATGACAATCTAATCTGCACTTTAGGTCAAAAGAGCTCAACTATGCCTTACTTACCTTTATTTCCTATTTGGACATCTCCACTTACATGACCTTTTTTACATTTTACAAATCTATGACTTAATATATCATCTTCTCTTAGTCACTTTATGCAGCAATATCCTCAACAAATAGTGGTGAGCCTTGAATGAAGAGACTGCAAAGGAATGTAAGACAGTGTTCCTCCCTTTAAGGTAAGTATAACTCTATTCTTCTCAAGTAGGTTATAAACTCCTTAAGAATTTAGAACACTTTTTTTTTTACTATTGTAAGGCTGGATGTCTCATCAGATATGAAATTTATATGTTGGGATTGAGGAAGGAAAGATGGTTCTCTTATTTTCTCAACAAGAGTGTTGCCAGAAAAGTACTTTGGTATTCATGACCAAGTCTTCCTACCTAGAACCTCCCTTAAGAGATAAATTACAATGGAGTCCTTAAGGGTAGCCTCCCTCAGAAAAGCAGGCAAGAAGCTCATTATCTAGAGAAAAATCATTTAAGACTTTCTTCCTTTCTTTCTTTTTTTTTTTTTTTTTTGTTTTTGTTTTTGTTTTTGTTTTTGTTGTTGTTTGAGACGGAGTCTTGCTCTGTCGCCCAGGCTGGAGTGCAGTGGCGCAATCTCGGCTCACTGCAACCTCTGCCTCCTGGATTCAAGCGATTCTCCTGCCTCAGCCTCCCTAGAAGCTGGGACTACAGGCACCTGCCACCACGCCCGGCTAATTTTTTGTAATTTTTTTTTTTTTTTGAGACGGAGTCTCGCTCTGTCGCCCAGGCTGGAGTGCAGCGGCGCCATCTCAGCTCACTGCAAGCTCCGCCTCCCGGGTTCACGCCATTCTCCTGCCTCAGCTTCCCGAGTAACTGGGACTACAGGCGCTCGCCACCTAGCCCGGCTAGCTTTTTGTATTTTTTAGTAGAGATGGGGTTTCACAGTGTTAGCCAGGATGGTCTCGATCTCCTGACCTCGTGATCCGCCCTCCTCGGCCTCCCAAAGTGCTGAGATTTATTCGAGACTTTTAAAAGGAAAAGTTACCTTCCTCTAAGAGGTTTGTACCCAGAGAGGGTTAGCATCCTTAACTCAACATTCCTCAGATCAAGTAGAATTTTGGAAATACTAACGAAGCTGAGATAAAGGGCTCCAGATCTCCTGGAAATAAATGGAATTGTCTTGACTTGAAGAAGCTCAGCAGACATCTGGAGCAGCTGGTAGTGGTGCTGCAGTAGAGCTGTCCATTGCTCAGTTTGAAGATGGCACGCATCAGAACAATACCAAGATACAGTAAAAGGCAATGGCCATGTCCTCATCAGGCACCTCCACCCCACACACATCCCAGCTGCTGTGTATATGGAGCACAATGGTAGTCAATGGGGAGGAGTGATGGGCTGTGAGGGAAGGAAAAGGTAGTTCCTGAATCCAAATGATAGAATAAGATCTAATTCAAGGCAAGGGTGACGGGAATTATTACAGATTGGCAGTTATAGACTGCTTTTTCACAAAAAGTAAAGGACCTGAAAATCAAAGATATTGGTGATGAAACAGTGGAAGGGTCACAAAAGTTGACAAGGAAATCCATTTCCAGATATGGAGAAACCAAGAGTCAAATGATAAATAGATAGATATAGAGGTATGGGCCAAAGAGAGAGATGAGATTTTTAGGAGAGTGCCTATAGATAATAGTACTTTTAGTAAAGCACCAGAGAGCTGGGTAGCAAAGTAAGTGGTGAAATAATGCAAGCACTGCTGTCTATATGCTTATTCGAAGATGTGATTCAAGGAAAGACTGGCATTAGCAAAATTGTTAAAGAAGTTATTTCAGTGTTTCATCACTCATTTTGAAATTTCTATTTCCTTACACCATCATGATATTATCAAATGCCTTTGACTGTTTCCTCTGCTTGAAAGATCTTCCCTCAGATGGTTCATTTCCTGGTTTTCTTTAGCCTTTCCCATGAGATAACTCTCCCTTCTGGGAAACACACACACACACACACACACACACACACACACACACACACACACACTTTTTATCCCCTACTTCGCATTATTTTTCTCCTTAACACATGCCAATATTTAATATACTATATATATTTTGCTCATTTATCTTTGTTTATTGTCTAGCTCTCCTACTAGAATTTAAGCTCAATGAGGACCGGGATTTTTGTCTGTCTTATTAACTACTCTATCCTCAGCACCAAAGATCAGTGCCTAATGCATTATATGGGTTCTATAAATATTTGTTGAATGGCTAATTCAATTCTAGATGTGCCATTTATCATTTCAAATGGCTGGACTCCTTCACCAGAGATTTTCATGCTCCCAAGTCACCACTGGGGAATTCCATCCAGTGACTCTTGTCTTAAATGATTCCTGATTCACTTCCCTGCTACACTGAAAACCACCTGTCCTGTATTCCTTTCTCTTGAAGTTTTTCTACATGATTGGGAATTATTCTGAAAAATTATCTGTGTAAATATAGGTGACTAAAATTAATGTATAGCATAAAACAGACATTATTTTCCATTGTAGGGGCCCTCAGTGACTAATCCCAAAGAATAAAAAATGTGACAATTTCAAGAAATATGATAGTCATGAGAAGGAAAATTTTAGGGCAAGAGAGTGCCAAACATACACTGTAGAAAGCTGACTTTGCCTTCTATGTCTAGGTTAAACCCTAAGTCTTAGAATGTAATCACCTTGGCATAAAGCTGATGTGTTGTAAAAACGAAGATCAGTACGTTCAATAGCCATTTACTAAAATGGGCAATTCATTTAGGAAATACTTTATAGCACAGCTATGGGCTTTTTAGCCGAGACATTTTTACTCAACTACAAACCAATTTCCTTTTGTTTAGTCCACATGGAAGAGAGAGTAGCTAGTTCTTGTTATCCATCTTTCCCACAGTAATATTGTGAAGGTTTAATAAAGGACAATACAAAACTTTTACAAGTATAAACTGCTAAAGCACTAATGATGGCTTTATTCTTAAGTGCTTCCATGTCACTTTGTTATTTCTTGCTTGTCATTCACTAATTAAATGCCAGTTTCAAATAGCTACATGGCTAAAAGTGTTATTTGACATAATCTAAAATAGAATCTAAGTACAACCAATTGTGCTTGGATACTGATCCTGATTGTCCTCCCATTCCTCACCTTCAGCACAGTCTCTCTAGTCTTCCTTTCATCTTCCCCTCCCCTCTATCACACATCTGTCAATTCTCATCTCATTCCTCACCATCCCAAAGAATAAGTGACTGCTCACCACTCTCCATCTGTGCTTATTTAACATTACTGGTTTCATTCCCATTGTCCTACTGTTGTACCTTGTCACCTACAGATTTCACACTGGGTTGGTTTTTTTGGCTTTCATTTTATTTTAACACTATGAATTGCATTATGGAAGATAAGTAGACTAGAACCAGGAACCAGTGTTAAATGCACTCACAGTGTATAAAGTGTATGGTGAAAAGATAGTAAGAGATGATAACAAGAGTAACTCACGGTCAAAATTTACTAGTGGTAGATTACATTCTCCCACACTAGTAGCTAATGTGTAATTTTGCCAATGGAAAAACATTAATTTGTGGAATAAGCTTTTTAGTAGAATGGGTTATTCATGACATTAACCTACTCCAATTATTCCCTCCTTTTATCTCAAACAACATTAAAAACATGATCCATGTTTTTTGAGAAAGATTCCGAAAAAAAAAAAAAAAAAAAAAAAAAAACAGAAAATTTATTATAAACAAATAACACTTGTCTGTTACTTTCCACAACATTACTTTAAGGCAGATAACTAAGTTACAGAGAAGTCAGATGCCTTGCTTGAGTTTGCAAAGGTAAGTCAATAGCCTTCAGTACTCAAATTGCAGTATTTGGAATTCATACCCAATGATTCTTTTACTCTGTTATATGGATGTCTAAATCTGTACATTTTCTGATTTGTGTTCCAAGAAAAAATAATAATCATATTGTGTATTAGAAAGTTGATATTAATTTCCTTCCTTTTGGATGAACACTTGCCTGATGCATTACTATAGTATAGAGTACAGTGCAGGTCACCTGCATTTCAGGTAAATTCCTTGCAATAAATACAGACTAACCAAGCTATTTCCTTTACACATAAAACAGCCGCATTGATGAGATTATATTCAATTTTGTACAAAATTTAAATACTTTTTCTGGTGCAACTTTCATAGTTGCCACAGAGAATAAGCATCATTGCATGCTGTTCATATTAGACACAGAAATAGAAGCAGACATAACCTGAAGCTGAATTCTTTATACTCTCTGTGTCCTAAAAATCAAGTGTCAATTTATCTTTAGTTTTTCTCAATAATCCCCCTTAAGACTTTTCAAACACCTCAAGAAAACCAATCTAGGCCGGGCGCGGTGGCTCAAGCCTGTAATCCCAGCACTTTGGGAGGCCGAGACGGGTGGATCACGAGGTCAGGAGATCGAGACCATCCTGGCTAACCCGGTGAAACCCCGTCTCTACTAAAAAATAAAAAAAAATTAGCCGGGCGAGGTGGCGGGCGCCTGTAGTCCCAGCTACTCGGGAGGCTGAGGCAGGAGAATGGCGTGAACCCGGGAGGCGGAGCTTGCAGTGAGCTGAGGTCCGGCCACTGCACTCCAGCCTGGGTGACAGAGCGAGACTCCGTCTCAAAAAAAAAAAAAAAAAAAAAAAAAAAGAAAACCAATCTAAATCCCCAAGTTTTAATTAGAACAATTCCTCAAAGAATTTTAAGAAATGTGATTTGTGAAAAATGAATTGTTATGCCCCTTTTCCTATACTGTTTTCACAAGAGGCTGTATGCCAGCTCCATTTATTCTCTGAATTCTGCACAATATATGTTCTATATGTTCTAGTAGCTATTCAAAGGGAATCGAATTTAATTTTCACTATTTGAGTATTCCAAAGCACTTGCTTTACATACAGAATAACCATATATATATATATATATATATATATATAAAATCTCAGATCTTGGCTCACTGCAACCTCCACCTCCTAGGTTCAAGCGATTCTCCAGCCTCAGCCTCCCAAGTAGCTGGGACTACAGGCACACACAACTGTATCTGTCTAATTTTTGTATTTTTAGTGGAGACAGTGTTTCACCATATTGGCCAGGCTGGTCTTGAACTCCTGAACTCAAGTGATCCACCTATCTCGGCCTCCCAAAGTGCTAGGATTACAGGCGGGAGTCACCATGCCTGGCCCACATATATTTTTAAGAAAAAGCTAGACTCTAAAAATCGTAGTATATATGTTTGAAGATTATTTTTCTTAAGACATCTTATCAATTTTGTTCACAAACACCAGATTTTTTATTTTTATTTTTATTTTTATTTTTGCCTCATATAGGGATATTTTAGGGGAGTTTCTGTATGCCTAGTGTTCACTATGCATTACTAATAGAATTGCTATTATTTGGGGAAATTACATCTTTCCCATTGTCTCTCTAATCTTGGAGGCCCATGAAATCCTGAAGCCTACCTTTCACTAAGAAGCCTAAGGGGGTGGATACTTCCTTTCAATGTCCCCGTACAACAAAAAGGAGGACACATGACCTAAATTTGGCCTGAAAACTGAAAAGTTTTAATCTTGGGCAAGTACAGAGAAAAACAAATAAATTGTTAGAATTTCATTTCTCCCAGAGTCAATCTGTCTGTTTTTTTTTAATTGAAGTAAAATGTTTTAATGTCAACATAAAACTAACCGTTAACCATTTCAAAGTGAACAACTCATTGACATTTAGTGCACTCACAGTGTTGTGCCACCATCGCCTCTGTCTAGCTCTAAGACATTTCATCATGTCAAAAGGAAACTTGGGCTGGGCCTTGTGGCTCACACCTGTAATCCCAGCACTCTGGGAGAGGCAGGTGGATCACTTGAGGTCAGGAGTTCAAGACCACCCTGATCAACATGGTGAAACCCCATTTCTACTGAAAGTACAAAAGTTAGCCAGGCGTGGTGGTACATACATGTAATCCCAGCTATTCGGGAGGCTGAGGCAAGAGAATCGCTTGAACCCGGGAGGCAGAGGTTGCAGTGAGCTGAAATTGTGTCATTACAAACCAGCCTGGGCAACAGAGTGAGATTTGTCTCACACACACACACATAAAAATAATAAAAAAGAAAACTCGATACCCATTAAACAGTTACTCTCCGTTTTCCCCTCTCTCCAGCCTCTGGCACCACTAGTCTACTTTCTATTACTATGTGTTTACATACAATGAATATTTCACATAAATGGAATCATACAATATGTAGCCTTTTGTGTTTGTCTTCTTTCACTTAGCATAATGTTTTCAAGGTTCATTTCTGTTGTAGCACGTGCTTGTGTTGACCAGTCTGCTCTTCTCCCTAGAGTTTTTTCCTAGCTTCCTTCCTTTAATTCCTCTGGCAGTACCTCAGTTTTTGCACCTCACAAGCCCATCTGAAGTCATCTCACCCATTCTGTTATGGTCCTTGAAATACTTCCCCTTTCTTGTAGTTAGCCAGAGTCACTGTTTTCTATTTCTTACAACTGATAAAGATTTGAAACACTTCCTACTGATCACATTAACTATTAATTTCTAACTGGACACAAAAGTTCTTTTTTTTTCCCCCATTTTCTACTCTCTTTTCTGCTGTCAAATAAAAATATAAGAATGGTAAGCATCTATTTACTGTCTTTTTCTTTCAGTACCACTGCTAGGTGGTACTTGTTTTGTTCAAAGGAATTTCATGTATAAAGAGAAATAGATTTTAATATCATGGTGACCTATTTTTTTCAACACTTTTGATAACTTAGCAAAAAGTCGCTTCAGCAGATCTTAGCTCGAAGGAAGAATAAATTGATATCAGATGCTGAGATTCAGAGGCTCCTCCTTTTTCAGAATGTCCGTTTCTCTAGCAGAGAATTCATGCTTCACTAGATGTATCCTGCCACTAGTGCCCCTTCAGCTGGGTCACTTTCTATAGTGCATGCAGCCAAACTTTGAACAGTATAAACCCACTTTCATTAGGATTATAAGAGGTTGGTGAATGATGCATGTTCTGGTATTTGTTTGCCTGCAAGTTTTTCTCTCAATAAAATCTATTTTATACTTATACCGTGTGGGATTGGTGTCATGTGTGTCCATATACTTTTTGCACAACAAAGCCAATCTAATGAACTCTATGAGACACAAATATAATCAAGACAGAAGTCCTTATTTATAAAGAGCTAAAGTCTAGTAGGGAAAATACTACAGATACAAACTACTATGAGATGAATAATGAGGTTCAAACCATATCTGCAATCAGGAAGCATCTAGATATTGCTTAAACACTTCCTTTGAAGAAAGAATTTACTTTCTTGAAGGGGATACTAAAGTTGCTGAAATCCATTCTTCCATAACATATCCATCCTTGTTCTTGTTCTTCCCTTTAGAACTACAAAAAATCCATTGTTCTTCCAGCTAACAGCCTTTCAAATATCTGAAGATGATTATCATGTTGACAACCACTCCAAATAATCCTCAATAACTTTAGTCACTTTATAGTTACAATGTGCATGGAAAGAGGAGGAAGAAATCACTTGGGGATTGAACTATGTTTATTGAATAAGCAGCATTTGTCTACAAGTTGAAGTGCATTTCTTTAATTGAAGGCAAAAGAAGGGTTATTGCAGATGGAGCAAGCAGAGAAAGCAAAGTGTACTCGGCAAAATTAATCTAGTTTTCTGATTATAAAGATTTAAATAGTTCAGCACAGGTATTTGAGAAAGAACGGTGAGACTGTGTAGGTTAAAAACATAAACTAAAGTTTGTAGTGTAGATAATTAGAAACCTTAAAACACGTTTGAACAGAAGAATGGCTTGATAAAAGACATGCTTTAGGAACATAACTTTAGAAACATTACTTATAGAATGGAACCTAGAGAGAAAAGAGAATAATTAAGGGGTTATTATGGAAATCTAAATGGGATGTCACAAATGTCTGAAATAGAAAAATGGTAGGAGGTATGATCAGAATAGGTCAAATGCAAGAGTTGTTGCAGAAATATAATCACCATTCTCTAGTACTATGATATCTATTTCTTTTCCTTAAGATTAAGAAATCACTACATAAGATTTGCAGATAGTATACTTCTACAAAGACAGGATGGTAAAGTACAAAGTGGCTTCAAAGTCAGACAGACTGTAGTTACAATTTTGCACATACTGCTTCTTAACTGTGTGTCATTCACGTTATTTTACCTAGGAATCTCATTTGCCTCATTTGTAATATGGAGATTAAAAAACATAGCTGTGTCTGGTACAAGACATGAAATAAATCTTAGTTCCTGGCAGGATGTGGTGACTCACGCCTGTAATCCCCGTGCTTTGGGAAGCTGAGGTGGGTGGAACACGAGGTCAGGAGATCAAGACCAGCCTGGCCAACATGGTGAAACCCCATCTCTACTAAAAATACAAAAAAATAGCCGGGAGTGGTAGCAGGTGACTGTAATCCCAGCTATTTGGGAGGCTGAGGCAGGAGAATCACTTGAACCCAGGAGGCGGAGGTTGCAGCAAGCCGAGACCTTGTCACTGCACTCCAGCCTGGGCAACAGAGTGAGACTCCATCTCTAAATAAATAAATAAATAAATAAATAAATAAATAAATAAATCTTAGTTCCCTTCTTCTTTTTCTCATTTCACTTTTAAAGCTTTTTATTCAGCTGCTGTTAGGTACCAGGAAATATATTTGATGATGAAATCCCCAAAACTTTAAGTCAAGTTGCCCAGAGTCTACTGTGAAAGATATGCAAGTATGGTAGAGTAGATTGATCCTAATTACTCTATAAGAGCATTCTATCTCCCATCCCATCCCATGTCATACGACTTGAAAGGATTCCCTGTGGGAATCTTTTCCACTCCACTGACTTTGGGCTTCACCATGTCACTTGTTTTGTCCAACAGAATGTGAGTATAAGTGATGTATGCTACACCTGGGCAGAAATTTTAAGAGCCGTTACATGTTTTGCCATTTCTTTTTTCCTTCTACCAGGAAAAAGATACGTTTCAAATATGGGTTATTCCTGGAATGAAAAAAAAACCACAAACACGGAGCAGAGCCACAATCATCCTGCAGTTGCTATAGCCCAAATATAATGAATGAGAAATAAACCACTGAGATTTAGAGTTCTTTTGTTGCTGTAGCATAACCTAGCAAAACCTAATATAAAATACATAAATCATTACAAAAAAACATCAGGAGTTTGTGGTAATACAGAATAGGAACAACCAACCTGTCTGGGAGTAAATGGGTAGTCAGGGAAAGCTTTTTGGGGGGAATTATGTCACAGCAAAGGGTGGACTAAAAGGTAGAAATGGGCTGGGCAAAGAGAAGGCTTTCATGGAAACTGTACATTCTGCATAAAACCACAGTGCTAACTAGCGACAGAAGAAAATATGTTTGGGAAAAGGAAAATAGTACGGTATGATGGGAAATTGGGGTGCATGTGGAGGCAAATATGCACTCAAATCTGAATAAGACTGGCCTTGACCAGTCTATTAGGTCAAACCTGCCTCTTCAATCCCTGAACTCCTGACCAAATTTTTAATTCTATAGCATCTGTCATCTTGTAACATACTGGATAATTTACTTACATACTACATTTATCACTTATTATCTCTTCCACCACTGGAATATAATCTCCATGAAGGCAGGGATCTTTGCCTATACTGTTCACTGATATGTCCCAAGCACAGAGAAGTGTGCCTAGACACTAGAGGAGGTGATCAAGAGTATTTGCTGAAAGATTCCAAAGTCATTCAAAGGTTTCAAAGATCATGCTTAGGAGTAGGTTTTATCATAATGAATACAGGGAGACAATGAAAATTTTAAGCAAATGAATAAAGTGACTTGTATCTCAGAAATATCGTTATGAAAGTAATATAAACAACGAATCAGAAGGAGGGAAAGGTGGAGGAAGGTAGCAACTCTCCTACTGACTTTTATGTAAAATTTGTGATGTCCATTTTGTACAATATTGAATAAAAGAGTCTTTAAGAGCTTATTGAAAGTTTCCAAATACTCTGGGAGGAGCAGGAGTAGAAGTTGAGCCAAAAGTATTTTCACAGTATTGAGGTTCCAGTATAGGTTGGAGATGATAAATTTGTGGACTCATTAATCTAGAAGAGTCCTGTAATCTTTCTTAGCAGAAAATCATTTTCCTAAATGTAAGGGCTAAGAAGGTAGATTGTAAGACTTACAAACAATCAAGCAGTTTTAGGGCAGAAGAGTAGTATGAGAAAGCCAGGAAAATGTAAGAATACGAAATAAAGGAACATAAAGTAGTGTGGGGATGGGAGTATCTGAGACATGTTGGGCAGTGTTCAAAATAGACGAGGTTAAGTGAAATAATGAAATTATTTCCTCAAGGTTATAAAATGAAACTAGTACCTCTCTCTCTCTCTCTCTCTCAGTCCCTCTTTTTCTATCTCCCGCTCCCTTCCTTTTCCCTTTCTCCCTCCCTCTCTCTCTCTCCTTCCCCTGCTCTCTCTCTCTCTCCCTCTCTCTCTCTCTCACACACACACACACAAACACACACACAGCGGATAATATTCCCTTTCTATTCATAGTATTTGTTATTGTATTTTCTCTTCTGGCCCTCACATTCCTTGTCCTGAAGTGTTACAAACTGCAAAACCAATTAGAGCTAAATGTTTATATTAGTTGTTTCTTGATTTATCCAAGAAACTCTTAATATGTAGTGCAATGCTGCAAGTAAATTTGTATTCATGTTTTAAGAACTAAAATAGTACTACCAACAAGTAATGGGAATAATGGACTAATGACTCCTTTATATTTAACCAGCAGTTATTACTGGATTTAATAGACTATTTCATTTCTGAGACTTTTCGTAAATACATAAAACAAACATTTATTGTTTGTCTTGGTGTAGAATACATAACTAGAAACAATGGTTTTCATTTGTTCTGCATATCAGTGAAGAAGTTAATCCTTTCACAATGTTATCTAGCTGTAATCCTTTTTTCATTAATCATAAGATTTTAATGGAGTGTGCTGAAGTGTTTTTTCCAAGGTTATAAAAACATGAAGGACTAATGTCATGAACTGTTTACCTTCATATTTACTGCATTGTAATTTTTTAGTTCCAATTTATTTTTTAATATCAGCAGTTCTACTTTAATTGTTTACTGCATTGACTTAATATGGTATAAAAAGAGAATGATCTACTAAGTTGAATTCCACAATATTTCTGATTCAATTGGTCAGCTTACTGAGACACCTGTTTTATACTATCTGAAAACCCAGTATGAACCAATAATTGATGTCTATTATAATGACTGAAGATATACTTCTAACTAATTAAAAGGCAGTCAGCATTCGTCAGAAAGAAGAGTTTCAGACGGTTCCTGGAGTCTCATCATTTGTGTCACTTCTGAATTTTTTGTAAAGCAATATATTTTGAACAGTACAAATGAGGTCACTTCAGGAAAGCCATCTTTACCTTATATTGGCTTTAATTTCAAAGACCATTCTCATCTCACCTTCAAATAAGAAGAATTTTAGCTTCCATTTGAATACATTAAGGACAACTTTCATCTCTACTAGATCCAGAATCAAGGATGAATAAACAGTGCAAGACACAACATCTCCCTAAATGAATGCTTCATCAACAAAGAAAGAGGTGAAGACAGAAAGGGAAATTAATGGAATATGCACCCAGTCAACATTAATGAATTTTTCTTTCAAGCGATTATAGACAACAGAGAAAAGCTTTTGACTTACCTCTTCAAAAAATGTATTTGGTTACATGGGGAAATTTTACTCTGTTTGTATTCTAAGATTTATTTGACCAAATGTACTTCTATTTCCTGAACGCTGCATGGAAAATATTTTATTTTAATAGAGCATAGAATATAATATTTTTAAATACTTTATTTCAAATGTAATAACAAATACCTTTTATCTGCAACAAACTTACCATCATTAACACTGGGCACTGAAGTCTAAGAAAAACTATTTAAGTGGTTGCTGTGAAAGTTAGTCTACCTATACAACCTAATACCTACCTCTTCTTCTCATAATTAGTAGAAAATCTAATAATTTCTGGACCCATTTAGATATGTGTCAACAAAAATGCCATTTGTAATTTTAACGTTGTTAATATTCTTCAATACAAATAACTATTTGAAAATTATCTTCTTTTAATATCCTGTGATACAAGGTAAATCTGAAATGTAGTATATTATGTTTAATTTTTAATAAATTGTCTTTTAAAGAAAATACATTTTATATATTGATAGGAGACATAAATCATTCCTGTGCTCACTTTTGAAAACATATTAACAATTTAAAATTATTTAATGTACTCTATGAACTATATTCAACATATTTTAAAATTAAGACAAATATAATTTTTATATATATTATCCTGTTTCTGTTTTTTCTTATACTTCCTATAGGAAAATAGATATGTGAAGATACGTATAGTATACACCTCTTTTGATTATTTGCTACAAATGAGCTAAGTAAATAAAAATTTTACTGTAGAGTATAATATGTTTAAATAATCATAATAAAAATGATTTTCTTTTAACTATATAAAAATGAATAATATTTCTTTTAGGTATGTTTAATATTTCAGATAAAACAAAATGAATACTTAATTTTATTGATTCCAAATTTAGTTTTTAATTATTTTCAATATTTTCTATACTATTATTTAGAGAATTGACAAGTTTCAATTTAATGTAGGTGTTAGGAATATCAATACTAAATCATAAATATTAATATTTTCAAGCAAATAGATCCTTCTATATGGAATATGTGCTGTTAATTATTTAAATGAATTGAAAGTCATTTAATAAAATATATAGTAAACAATGTAGCTCTGCTATTATATTAGTTAGGTCAAATTATAAAACCACTATTCATTATTTTCTTAAGTTGATGATGTCAGTAAATATTTATCTCAAACCTCAGCCAACTGTACCCACAAACTGATTGATAGACTGCAATCGACTTAAAAGTTTGTAAGGATATTCACTAATGCCTTTAACAGGAAATCAGTGTTATAAAAGCTAATAAAATAAATATTTAAAACTTGCCTGGTGGCAATCATAACTTCTTTTTTTAAATGAGTGGGCAACTTTTCTGAAGCTGGAAAGAGGCTGATGAAACTGAGCAGATTCAAGGAAAGGGACACTTGGTTTTGCCAAACCTGCAGATTGGGCCAGACATCTCACAGCCTTGCCCAGATGAAATGCCTGTGACTAAGGCAAAGAGCTACGGTTGGGGTCTTGTGTGTTCTAATGAACCAACACTGTAAACTGCATTTTCTATTTCTTCAGTCATACAACTAATGATGCTAAACATACATAATGAAAATCACACAATATACTTAAATTCAAGAAAAACTGTACAGTATTTGCAACATATATTCCTTTCAAAAATAATAGAGGGGTGTCAGAGTGAGACCTCACATCTAAAAATCAGCAGTAGCAGCAACAGCATCATGATCATCATCATCATCGTCGGCAGTATTTTGTAGAACTGAATATCAAGAAAATAGAATTACAGCATTTCTTTATTTATTGATATTTGTTGTAAGTCATTTTGTTCATTTTTATGTTTAGTTTTTAATCTAATACATTTATCATCCCAAATATGGAAATGACATTCATAATCTGTTAAAATAATGAACTACAGTGATCTACAATGAGAAATTCCTAGTTACATTTCAGTACATCAGAGTCCACTATCTTAGAGTACCAAAACAAGTAGTAGGAGAGAGAAAGGAAATAGGGAAGCTAATATACATATGTGATTTCCCCATTTAAAGTTTGCAGTGTAGTCAGGGAGATGGAATACATATACTTTTAAAGACTTAAAGGAAAAAACATGTACAAAGCAACATTATTCACTGTACAAATTAACACAGTATAAATTGAACACATGGATTGTGAGAGGAGGCCAAACAGATGAAAAAATCATCAGAGGAGCCAGTCGTGGTATGTTTTCTGTAAAGGTTACCGTGGCAATTAACAAGAAAACCGAATTTCTATGAAGTAAAAGGGATGCTTTCTAGGTAGAGTGTATGCTAAAGTGAAAAAACAGTAAGTATGGACCAAGTGAAAATTTTGATGGAAGGAAAGAAATGTTTTTGAAATGAATAAGAATCTGTGACTTACTGTTGTCAACTGAAAATAGGAAAATTGAAAAAGAAAACTGGTAAATCAGGATATATTCTGGATATTATACAAAAATGCATTATATGTAACATTATTTTATCATAAAAATTACAGGGCTATTTATTAACCATTTTATACATATTTTAAAAAGACAAAAAAAAGAGAAGAGTGAAATATCTTACACTTAAAATTATCTATTAATTTTCCTGTATGATTTCAAGATCCTACAATGCAAAAGTAATGTGAAGCAAGATTAGTATCATAAAATATTCAAGTATCACTTAGATTAAAGTAAGAAAAATGGTATTTGAGTTTATATCAGTTGTCAATATTTAGAAAGTTTTTGAATAAGAAAAAATGAGTTTACTTTGCATCATGAGGAATTTAAAGTTAAGCATATTTTCTGATAATAAATGATAATGGCTAAAAATATATCAAAGCAAGATTCAGGAAACTGTTTTAAACAAGTTAGAAAGGGTTTATGTGAAGGATAGTTTTGGAGTCAAAGCAACAGCTTTATAAAAACATAGAAACTGATTCTCAGACTTGACTCTAACACTAAGTAGCTAACCCAGATCGTCATCTATTAAAGTGTATTAACCTTTTTTCAACCAGTTTCAGTTCCATTCTTTTGAGTCAATAAACTGAGAATAATGTAAGAGGATGGATATCGTCTTCTGGATTTGAACTTTATTAATCAATCAACTATAATGACAATTCTGAATATTAAGTGACGTTTCACGAAATAAGCATTTTTTTCTGAAATATCCTCTCTGACGTTATCTAAATTGCTGTTTTTACTTTAAAAAAAAAAAAAAAAAAAAAACTACGTGGGGATTAAAAGTATATTCAAATAAGCCAGAGAATAAATTTGACCTTTTCTTTGCTGCTCTTGAATGGAAAATTCTCTTTAATAAAACAGGTTTTTAAAATAAGTAAATAAAGGATTTTTTACTAGAATAGGAGCTACTTTCCATCATAAGAAATTATTTTTCTTCATAATATTCAGATAAAACTTTGGGATTATCAACCAGTGGCACTAATCCCATTGAGTAAAACCAGTGATAAATATTAATAGCACACTCATTTGCTGCTATGCAGAAATACCATTAAAGAACAAACTTCCCCAAATAAATTCCACTCCTAAGCTTCAATGTTGTTGCAGTTCCTTATCTAGTTCCTTGCTTCTTTAAGTACGTCTACTCATGAGACTCAGACTGACCTCAAAGGAATTTGATTAATCAACCTTCAAGTCTCAATTCAATGATAATCCAATATGTAAAGTAACTATCAAAGTTATCCTTGATGTTTCCATAATAAAGATTCACTGTAGGTGATATATTTGAAGAATTATATGCAGAATCTAAAAATTCTAAAGAAATAACCCAAAATTAAAACATTGGTAAAGTACAAATGACACAAGGGTAATAATAATAACTCTTATTATTTGCAGTCTTCAGACATTTGAAACAAGAAAATATGTGTTTTTAATTTGAATTTGTTTGTAAAATGATCAATAAAGATGCTCTATTATAGATTTCATGATATTACCAAAAAAAAAAAAAACTAGCAGTATAACATAAACCACATAATTATCCATTAATTACAGATGTACTTGAAGATTTTTCATAAACATTAGCCATTCATGGTTACAGAATTTCACTAAGTAAAGGAGAATGTAAAATCTTGTATGGTTCTTTCAGGTTTAATCCTGTATGATACTAAATAATACAAAAAGTTTATAAATTATTCAGCATGAATCAGCAAGATGGCAGAATAGGCGATCTCCTGCTTGTATTCCCCATAGCAACAATAATTTGGATTTCATCCACAAACAAAAGTGCCTTGTGGGAGTTTTGGGATCCAGGTAGGAGGTTGCAAAACCCTGATGGAGTCTAAAACTGACAAGAGCCATCTTGAAACTACAGGCTCATGCCCAGTGTGTCGGGCTCACCAAATCTCTTCCTGAAAACAGCCCTACTCCGTTAGACTCACAAACAGACCTGGTTGGCTTTAATCCTGCACCACCAGCACCACCTGCCAAGGGATCTGGGATGAGTAACATCCACCTGTGCCACATATGCCTGTAGTTGGCTACAGTGGTTCATCATACCAACCCTAAAAACTGGGTATAAAAGGCACATACTTCAACACAATGAAAACCATGTACAGCAGACCCGTGGCTAGTATCATATTGAATGGGGAAAAATTAAAAGCCTTTTATCTAAATCTGGAACAAGACATGGATGCCAACTTTCACTGCTATTATTCAACATAGTACTGACAGTCCTAGCAAGAGCAAACATACAAGATAAAGAAATAAAGGACATCCAAATTGGAAAGGAGAAGACAAATTATCCTTGTTTGCAGATGGTGTGATCTTATATTTGGATAAACCTAAAGACACCACCAGAAAACTATTAAAACTGACAAATTCAGTAAAGTTGCAGGATACAAAAATTAACATGTAAAAATGAGTAGCATTTTATACGCCAACAGTGAGCAATCTGAAAGAGAAATCAAGAAAGTTATCCCATTTACAATAACTATAAATAAAATTAAATACACAGAAATAAACTTAACCAAAGAAGTTAAATAGTCTACAATGAAAACTGTATTTATCAATAAAATATTGATGCAAGAAGTTAAAGAGGATGCAAAAATGGAAACATATTCCATGTTCATGGATTGGAAAAATAAATATTGTCAAAATGTCCATACTACCCAAAGCAACTTACAGATTCAGTGCAATGCCTCCCAAAATACCAATGACATTCTTCACAGAAATAAGAAAAAACAATCCTAAAATTTATATGGAACCATGAAAGACCCAGAATAGCCAAAGCTATTCTGAGCAAAAATCACAAAACTGGAGAAACTATATCACCTGACTTCAAATTATACTACACAGCTACAGTAACCGAAACAGCATTATACTAGCATAAAAACAGACACATAGACCAATTGAACATAATAGAGAACAAATAAATAAAATAATACATCTACAGTAAACTTATTTTTGACAAAAGTGCCAAAATCATACATGGGGAAAGAACAGTGTCTTCAGTACATGATGCTGAGAAAATTGGACATCCATATGCAGAAGAATGAAACTGGAACCCTATCTCTCACCATATACAAATACAAAATCAAAATGGATTGAAGACTTAAATTTAAGACCTCAAATTATAATTTCTTGAAACTACTACAAAAAAACACTGGGGAAACTCTCCAGGACATTGGACTGGGCAGATATTTCGTGATTAATATCCCCACAAGCACAGAGAACCAAGGCAAAATGGACAAATGGGATCATGTCAAGTTAAAAAGCTTATGCACAACAAAGGAAATAATCAACAAAGTGAACAGACAACCCACAGAATGGAAGAAAATATTTGCAAACTACCTGTCTGACAAAGGATTAATAATCAGAATTTATAAGAGCTCAAACAGCTCCACAGGAAAAAGCCTAGTAATCCTATTTTTAAAATGGGCAAAAAATCTGCATAGACATGCATCAAAAGAAAATATATGAATGGCAAACAGATAGATACAAATGAGAAATATCATTTCTCAAAAGAAGATATACAACTGCCAAGCTACTTAACATCATTTGATTATCAGGTAAATGCAAAACAAAACTACAATGAGGTATCATCTCACTCCTTTGGGATAAAAGCCATTTTGAAAAACAGCAAAGTGGCTTTTATACAAAAGGCAATAACAAATGCTGGTGAGGATGTGCAGAAAAGGGAACCCTAGTACACTGTTGGTGGGAATGTAAATCAGCACAACCACTATAGAAAACAGTGTGAGGCCGGGTGCGGTGGCTCAAGCCTGTAATCCCAGCACTTTGGGAGGCCGAGACGGGCGGATCACAAGGTCAGGAGATCGAGACCATCCTGGCTAATACGGTGAAACCCCGTCTCTACTAAAGAATACAAAAAACTAGCCGGGCGACAAGGCGGGCGCCTGTAGTCCCAGCTACTCGGGAGGCGGAGGCAGGAGAATGGCGTAAACCTGGGAGGCGGAGCTTGCAGTGAGCTGAGATCCGGCCACCGCACTCCAGGCTGGGCGACAGAGCCAGACTCTGTCTCAAAAAAAAAAAAAGAAAACAGTTTGAAGGTTTCTCAAAAAACTGAAAATAGAACTACCATATGATCCAGCAACCCTACTGCTAAGTATACACCCAAAAGAAAGGAAATCAATAAATTGAAGAGATACTTGCACTCCCACGTTTGTTGTAGCCTATTCACAATAACCAACATCTGGGAGCAACCATCTGTCCATTAACAGATGAATGGATAAAGAAAATGTGGTATATATTCACAATGAAGTACTAGTCAGCAATAAGAATAAACGAGATCTTGTCATTTGCAACAACATGGATGGAACTCAAGATCAGTATGTTAAGTGAAATAACCTATGTACCAAAGGACAAGCTTCACATGTTTTCACTTATTTGTGGGATCTAAAATCTAGAACAATTAAACGCAGGAAGATGAGGAGTAGAATGATGGTTACTAGAGGCAAGGAAGGGTGGGGATAAAAAGAGTGGGATGGTTAGTGAATACAAAAATACAGCTATGTAATATGAATAAGATCCAGTATTTGATAGCCCAACAGGGTGACTACAGTCAAGAACAATTTATTGTACATTTTACAATAACTTAAAAAGTGTAACTGGATTATTTTTACCACAAAGGAAGAATAAATCCTTAAGATGATTGATACCCCGTGTTATCATGTTGTCATTACTGTGCATTGTATGCCTGCATCAAAATATCTCAGGTATTCCATAAATATGTACACCTAATGTGTACCCACAAAAGTTAAAAATAATAAGTCATAAATAATAGTATTTTAAAAAGAAATTTAAATCAGTTCTAAGAAAACTTGTAGTAATGAAAACCTACATTAAGAAAAAAGATAAATTTCAAATAACTTCTTTATGCTTTAAAGAAGTAGAAAAAGAAGAACAAACTAAGTCAATGTTAGCAGAAAGAAGGAAATAATAAAAAACAGAGAAGAAATAAGTGAAATAGAGAGTAGATGATTGATAAGAAAGACAAATGATTTAGCTAGATGGACTAAAAAAAGGAGATCAGAAAATAAAATTATATATGGAGGAAACATTACCAATGATACCACAAAATATGAAGAAATTATGATAGACTACTATACACAATTATATCCCAACAAATTGCTTGGCCTGGAAGAAATGGATAAATTCCTAGAAATATACAACTTACCATGACTGAATCATGAAGAAATAGAAAACCTGGACAGACCAATAATGGGTAAAAACATTGAATCTAATCAAAACCCTTTCAACAAAGAAAAGTCCAGGACCAGATGGCTTCACTGATTAATTATGCCAAATATTTACATAATTCAAGCCAAACCTACTCAAACTTTTCCAAAAAATTAAAGAGGAGGAAAGACTTCCAAACTCATTTCACAAGGCCAGCACTACCCTAATACCAAAGGCAAATAAAAACACCACAAGAAAAGAGAATTACAGGCCAATATCCTTGAAAAATATTGATGTAAAAGTCATAAACAAAATATTAGCAAGCCAAATTTAGCAGTACATTAAAAGAATGATACACTATGTTCATGTGGGATTTATTCACAGATTCAAGGATGATTGAATATATGCACATAAACTTGATGCATCACATTAACAGAATTAAGGACAAAAATCATATGATCATCTCAGTGGATTAAAAAATCATCTGACAAAACTCAACATACTTTAATAATAAACATTCAGCAAATTAAGTATGAAAGAAATGTACATCAACATAATGACTCACAGCTAAAACATTCACAGTAATAAAAAACAAAAGTGTTTTCTAAAGACCAGGAACAAAACAAGACTGCTCACTCTTACTATTTCTATTAACATAGTACTGGAAGTTCCAGCCAGAGCAATTAGGCAAATGAAATAAATAAAGGGCATTCAAATTGGAAAGAAATAAGTTTAATTGTCTCTGCAGATGACATCATCTTATATACAGAAAACTCTAAAAATTACACTGAAATAAACTGTTAGAAATAATGAACAAATTTAGTGAAGTTTCAGGATACAAAATCATCATACACAAATCAGTTTCATTTGTATACAATAACAATGAAGTATCCAAAGGAATTAAGAAAACAGTATCATTTACAATAGTGTCAAAAAGAACAAAATACTTATGAATAAATTTAACCAAGAAGCTGAAAGAGATGTACACTGAAAATTATAGAACATTGATGAAGGAAATTCAAGAAGACACAAATAAGCAGAAAGATATCTCATGTTCATGGATTGGAAAAATTAATATTATTAAAATATTCACACTACTCAAAGTAATCTACAGATTTAATGTAATTCTATCAAAATTCCAATGACATTTTTCACAAAAATAGAAAAAATCTCCTAAAATTTGTACGAAGCCACAAAAGACTCTGCATGGACAAAGCAATCTTGAGAAAGAATGAAGTTAGAGGCATTACCCTTCCTTTTTGAGATGGTGTATTGCCCTGCTGCCCAGGTTGGAATGCAGTGGCATGATCACAACTCACTTCAGCCTCAACTTTGTGGACTCAAACAATTCTCTTGCCTCAGCCTCCTGGCTAGTTGGGACTCCAGGCATGTGCCACCACACCAAACTAATTTTTAAAATATATATTTTGTAGAGACAGGGTCTTGCTATGCTGCCTAGGCTGGTCTCAAATTCCTGGCCTCAAGCAATCCTTCCACCTCAGTCCCCCAAAGTGCTGAGATTATAGGTGTGAGCCACCATGTCTGACCTCACCCTTCTTGATTTCAACTACATTGTAAAGCCATAGTAATAAACAGAGAGTGGTATTGGCATAAAAACAGACACATATACATTGGTACAGTATGGGAAATTAAACAAACAACAACAAAAAACAGACATATAAACCAATGGAATGGAATAGAGGGTCCAGAAATAAATGCAGGCATATATGGTCAAATAAGTTCCAACAAGAGTGCCAAGAATACATATGGGAAAAGAATAGTCTCTTCAATCAATGGTTTGGGAAAACTGGATATTCAAATGCAACAGAACAAAATTGGACCCTTTTCTTATACCATATGCAAAGATTAATTTTAAGTGGATTAAAAACAACTTCATGTAAGTCCTGAAATCAGAAAACTCCTAGAAGAAACAATAGGGAAAATGCTATTTGACATTGATCTTGGCAATGATCTTTTGGATATGAACCCAAAAGCATGGCAAAAAAAGCCAAAATAAACAAGTAGTGCTACATCAGACTAAAACTGAACAAGTAGTACTACATCAAACTAAAAAGCTTCTGCATAACAAAGGACACAGTGGATGAAATGAAAAGGCAACCTATAGAATGGATGAAAATGTTTTCAAACTATATAACTGATTAGGGGTTTATATCCAAATTATACAAAGGACTCTTACAACTCAGTAACACACACACACATACACACACACACACCATAAATAAACATTTTTCCCAAAGAAGACATACAAATGGCTAATGGGTATATGAAAAGGTGCAACTATCATTAATCATCAAGGAATGCAAGTCAAAATCACAATGGAATGTCACCTCACACCTATTAGGATGGCTATCAAAAAAAAAAAAGAGGTAACTAATGTTTACAAGGATACGGAGAAAAGGAAACCCTTGTACCTTGCCTATGGGAAGGTAAATTGGAACAGCCATTATGGAAAACAGTATGGAGTTTCCTCAAAAAATTAAAATAGGATTCCACTATACACTTCTGGATATCAAAAGGAAGCAAAGCCAGTAAATCAAAGTGATACCTGCACCCCCATGTTCATTGTAGCATTATCTACAATAGCCAAGATGTGAAAACACTTAGTGTCCATCAACAGATAAATGAATACAGAAAACGTGGGGTGTGTGTGTGTGTGTGTGTGTGTGTGTGTGTGTGTGTGTGTGTGGAGAAAGAGAGAGAGAGAGGAGAGGAAAGAGAGAGAAATAGAATATTATCTGGCCATGACAGAAAGGAACCCTGCTATTTGTGACATGGATGAAGCTGAAGGACATTATGCTAAACAAAATAAGGCAAACACAGACAAATACTGCATGATCTCACTTATATGTGAAGTCTAAAAAAGTTGAAATCATCAAGAGTAGAATAGAGGTTACCAGCAGCTAGAGAGATGGAGTGGTATGTTGGTTAAGGAGTAAAAACTTTCTGTTATAAGATGAATAAGTTCTAGGAATCTAATGTACTGTGGTGACTATAGTTAATAGTACTGTATTGCATACTTGAAATTTGCTAAGAGAGTAGAGCAAAAGTGTTTTCATCACAAAAAAGGTAACGACGTGAAGTGATGACTATTGCAATCATTTTATAATATGTGGGCATTTTATAATATGTGATATATGTATACACATATCAAACATGTATCAAACTGTCACATTATACCCCTTAAATGTATATAATTTTGTCAATTAAAACGCAATAAACCTGGAAAAGAAAGACAGACAAATACTAAATAAATAAATTCAGCAATCTTCTTGGCACCTAATGACAAATTGTTTGCTGCCTTCATTGATTTATTTTATGGAAACACCTCAAAAGGTGAAAATTATTGAGGTAATTATTAATCCTGTGGTCAGTAATTGAGAGCACTTTTCTTATGCTGCAATTAAATCCCTTATTCCCATTAATCATAGTGAAAAACATGGAATCGTAAGGTCAAATATTCTAAGAATACAAGTTAAAAAGTAAAGTAATAGACAAAACAATTTGGTGTTTTTATAAAAGAAATGTTGAGAAATACATAGCAAAAATGTTGCATAAGTTATCCTGATTTAGGTTAAAAAGCAATAAAACAAAGCACAATGCCTGTCAAGAATCATGTTCAGATAGGACGGAATTTATGACAAATACTACTTGCCTGGTTTGTAATACCTTAAATTTACCCAAATTCACAGGAAAAATCTTCTATAGAAAATCTTGTGTTAGTCACGGTGCAGCCTCATATACCCAAATTTAGTTAGAAATGTCAGAAATGCTATGGCTGGTAATTACAGAGTGAATCTAAATCAAATAATAGTTTTTTAATCATTATAATGATCATAGTAATTTGAAAGGTGAACATAGCAAGAATGATGTTAACATAAAATTGTTGATATCAAAAACTGAAATTAATACTGGATCATTTCCATCATTAATCAAGAAATAAATCCATCTTGCAAGAGGATTTTCTGAGAGCAGCTAATAACTGCTATCACACTTTCCTGAATCCATAAACCAAATATAGATAGAAGAGTGACTGATATTAGGAGCCTGAAAGTGGCAGCTCCCTCATGAATATAACTAAACCACGTGACCTCTATGGTGTTAAGACTTGAAGGAAAATTATCTTATCATGAAATAATTCAGCAGTCAGCTTGATGAGTATGCTTCAGTGCAAAAGCCACAGATATCTGTGTCAAGCTGATTTTCTGCCATTATTTGCATGTTTAGAGGGTTACTTGAAAATAGAAAAAGTATGAATTAATAATAACTTTCGTATAAGTATATACAATCACAGCAAATACAATAAAAATTGTTTAATAAGTGGGAATGGGACTAAAATATGGCCTCTAAATCTTGAGTCACAATTGTTATTTGCATGCGCCAAATAACCATTTAGGTTGTATCATTATCTATCAAATACTTTCCAATGACAGTTACATCTCTTATTCTTAGAAGACAGACACATAGGATACTATCCCAAAAGGGTGCGTTTTTTGGACATCTCAAATCACTAAACCAAAATTATTCCATTTACCATGAATTTTAATCAATATGTTATTATTCCAAAAATAGATTTAAACGTGTTCTTCATCTCATGCAGTGTCCATGATGGCTATTGCAAAACAAAAGGCAGCATCATCCGTGGCTTTTATTCTAGAACTCTGGAACTGCTATCAGGGTTGAATGAGAGAGAGTTTAGCCAAAAATACTGAAATTTCAAATATTTATAGCCATTGATCCAATAGGTCTACTTCTAGTTATTTATTTAACAAATAGATGTACTCACATTAGTGTTTAAATACACCTGCATACACACACATACACACACACATAAATATATATACATATATACACACAACATCTTTAATATATGTATGTAGAAGATGTTAATTATAGCAATATTATAATAATAACAAATGGAAACAACCAAAATGTTTACAAACTAATGTTTCCATAGTAATACAATGGAATACTGTATAACCAAGTAAAATGAATTGGGTAATAGTCCATAATATTCAATTACACAAAATGCATAAATATGCAGAATGTGTGACATGATTCTAGCTGCATTTTGTATAACTATAAACCTTCATATATGAAAATTAGGAAAATTCATATTTTAAAAGCAAATTACATTAGAATAGATGACAATCAGTGATCAATTTTGTAATGATTAGCTAATGATTGATTTAATAATTGGACTAAATACGTAATGATTAATTAGGTTGATAGATAAGGATTAGATTCATTTTTACGTGATTAGAGACTTTGGGGTCTGTTTTTGTTGTTGTTGTTCTGTTTTGTTTTTACTACAGAAAACTGTACCTCAATGTGAACAGACCATGTTGTTTTGTCCAACCACCATTTTTGAGGCATTTATTTATAGTACATATCTCCAGTGTCTGCTAAGATGTAAGTTTCAGGAGGACAGGAATACTTGTCTGTTTTTTTCAATGATGTACCTCAATCACCTAGAAAATAACTTGCCACATGTATTATAAATACTCAAAAATACATAGATGAGTGAATGAATGAATGAACTTTATGGTTTTTTTAAAATGAGCCTTGACATTTGCCCTGTACTTGTATGACATATAGCCATATGGGCCTCATACTTTTCTCTTGCTTCCAAAGGAAAAATAATTCTATTTGATATATGAGGTTAAGATTTAACTAGCAGAAATAATCTCTGTTCCAGAATTTCCATTCACACATCACAAGCTATTTCTCTTATTTTGTCAGTGTGTGTGTAACTGTTGGTGCTTCTCTAGGTATCACAGAAACCTAGAAACTACTTTACATGTGCCTGACTCAGGTTCTCAGCCCTGAACTAACTCTGTTTCTCTCTCTCTCTATCTTCCTCTACATTCAATTACAACAGCAACATAGAAATTATAAAATGTTTAATGTAATTCACATATGAACCAGCAATTCCACTCCCAGGTATATACTGAAGAGTAATGAAAATACATGTCAAACATAATCATCAAATTTTCCAAAGTTGAAACGAAAGAAAGAATGTTAAAGGCAGCTAGAGAGCAAGGTCAGATCACCTACAAATGGAAACTCATGAGGCTAACAGTGGACCTTTCAGCTGAAACCCTATGAGCCAGAAGAGATTGTGGGCCTATATTTAACATTCTGTAAAGAAAAAGAATCTTTAACCAATAATTTCATAACCAGCCAAACTAAACTTCTTAAGTTAAGGAGAAATAACATCCTTTTCAGATAAGCAAATGTTGAGGAAGTTTGTTACCACAATATTTGCCTTAAAAGAGATCTTGAAAGGAGTGCTAAGTATAGAAAGGAAATACCACTACCAGCTAATACAAAAACGCACTTAAATACACAGACCAGTGACACTGTAAAGTAACCACACAAACAAGCCATCATAATAAGCAGCTAACAACACAATGACAGAATCATATCCACACATATCAAAACTAACCTGGAATGTAAATGTACTAAGTGACTCTACTTAAAAGGCACAGAGTGGTAAGCTGGGTAAAAAAGCAAGATCCAATGGTATGCTGTCTTCAAGGGACACATCTCACATGTAATGACACATATAGGCTCAAAATAAAGGGATAGAGGAAAATCTACCAAACAAATGGAAAACAGAAAAAAAAAAAAAAAAAAAAAAAAAAAACAGGAGTTACAATTATAAATTCAAATAAAACAGACTTTAAATGAACAAAGTTCAAAAAAGACAAGGGGATTATATAATGGTAAAAGGTTCAATTCAATAAGAACACCTAACTATCCTAAATATAAATGCACCCAACATAGGAACACCCAGATTCATAAAGCAGGTTTGTAGATACCTACAAGGAGACATAGACTCCCAAATAATAATAATGGGAGACTTTGACCTTCCATTGACAGTATCAGACAGATTATCAAGGCAAAAAATTAACAGAGATCTTCAGGACCTGAATTCAACATTGGATCAAATGGACCTGATAGACCTCTATGGAACTCTCCATCCAACAATGACAGAATATACATTCTCATCACCAAATGACACATACTCAAAAATGGACCACATAATTAACATAAAACACTCCTCAGCAAATCCAAAATAATTGCAATCATACTAGACACTCCTGCACCACAACACAATAAAAATAGAGGCCAAGACTAAGAAAATCACTCAAAACCAGGCAATTACTGAAAATAAAACAACATGCTCCCACATGCCTTTTGGATAAATAGTGAAATTAAGACAGGAATCAAGGAGTTATTTGAAGCTAATGAAAGCAAACGGACAACATGCCAGAATCTCTGGATACAGCCAAGTGTTAAGAGGGAAATTCATAGCATTATATGCCCTCATTAAAAGAGTAGAAAGAACTCAAATTAAGAACTTAACGTCACAACTGAAAGAACTAGAGAACCAAAAGCACAAAAATCTAATAGCTAACATAAGACAAGAAATAAACAAAATCAGAGATGAAGGAAACTGAAACACACACAAAAAAAAAAAACATTCAAAAGATCAGTGAATCCAGGAATTGGTTTTCTGAAAACATTAATAAGATAGGCCACTTAGCTAGACTAATAAAGAACAAAAGAGAGAAGATTCAAATAAACACAATTAGAAATGACAAAGGGAATGTTACCACTGACCCCACAGAAATAAAAATAACTATCAGAAACTGCTATGAACATCTCTATGCACACAAACTAGAAAGCCTAGAAGAGATGGAAACATTCCTGGACACATACACTCTCCCAAGACTGAGCCAGGAAGAAATTGATTCCCCAAAAAGACCAATAACGAGCTCCAAAACTGAATCAGTAATAAGTAGCCTACCAATTAAAAAAAAAAAAATCTCAGGATCAGATGGATTCACAGCTGAATTCTACCAGATGTACAAAGAGTTGGTACCATTCCTACTGAAACTGTGCCAAAAAATTGAGTCCTCCCCAACTCATTCTATGAGGCCAGAATATTCTTGATACCAAACCTGGCAGTTCAATAACAAAAAAAGAAAACTTCAGACCTATATACTTGGTGAACTTTGATGCGAAAATCATCAAGAAAATACTTGCAAACCAAATCCAGCAGCACATCAAAACGCTAATCCACCACAGTTAAATTGATGTCATCCTCAGGATGCAAGCTTGGTTGAATATATGCAAATTAATAAATGTGATTTATCACATAAATAGAACTAAAGACAAAAGTCACATGGTTATCTCGATACGTGCAGAAAATACTGTTGATAAAATTCAACACCCCTTCAGGTTAAAAACTGCCAATAAACTAAGTATTGAAAGAACATGTCTCAAACTAATGAGAACCATCTATGACAAACTGATAGCCAACATCACACTGAACAGACAAAAGCTGGAAGCATTACCCTTGAAAACAGACACAACAAAAAGATGACCTCTCTCACCACCTGTATTCAACATAGTATTGGAAGTCCTAGCCAGAGCAGTCAGGAAAGAGAAAAATATGATGGGCATCAGATTAGGAAAATAGGAAGTCAAACTATCCCTGTTTGCAGACAACATGATTCCATATCTAGAATCCCCATAGTCTTGACCCAAAAGCTCATTCAGCTGATAAACAACTTCAGCAAAGTTTCAGGATACAAAATTAAAGTACCAAAATCACTAGCATTCCTATACATCAACAACAGTCAAGCTGAGACCCATATCAGGAAGGCAAGCCCGTTCACAGTTGCTGCAAAACGAATCAAATACCTAGGAATACAACTCACCAGGAAGGTGAACGATCTATACAATGAAGATTACAAAAAAGTACTCAAAAAAATCAGAGAAGACACACACACAAAAAAATGTGAAAACATCCCTGCTCATGTATAGGAAGAAACAATATCATTAAAATAACCATACTCCCCAAAGCAATTTACAGAGTCAATGCTATTCTCATCAAACTACCAACAACATTCTTCACAGAATTAGGAAAAACTATTTTTAAATTCATATGGAACAAAAACAGAGCCCAAATGAACAGGGCAATCCTAAGGAAAAAGAACATTTCCTGACTTCAAACTTTGCTAAAGGGGTATAGTAATCTAAAAAAACATAATATTGGTACCAAAAAAGGCACACAGACCAATGGAACAGAATAGACAGCCCAGAAATAAGGCCACACACCTACAACCATCTGATCTTTGACAAAGCTGACAAAAAACAAACAACAGGGGGAAAAAACACCATTCAATAAATGGTGTTGGGATAACTGGCTAGCCTTATGCAGAAGATTGAAACTGGATCCCTTGGGTTGATATATAAAAATCAACCCAAGTTGAATTGTAGACTTAAATATAAAACCCAAAACTGCCAGGCATGGTGGTTCACGCCTGTCATCCCAACACTTTGAGAGGCCAAGGTGGGCGGATCACTTGAGGTCAGGAGTTTGAGACCATACTGGCCAACATGGTGGGACCCGTCTCTACTAAAAAACTCAAAAATTAGCTGGGCATGGTGGCATGTGCCTGTAGTCCCAGCTATTCAGAAGGGTGAGGCAGGAGAATTGCTTGAACCCGGGAAGCGGAGGTTGCAGTGAGCCGAGATCATACCACTGCACTCTGTCCTGGGTGACAGAGTGAGACTCCATCTCAAAAACAAAAACCAAAAAACACAAAACTATAAAAAACCCTGGAAGACAACCTAGGGAATACCAACCTCATCATAGGAACAGGCAAATATTTTATCACAAAGACACCAAAACAATTGTAGCAAAAGCAAAAATTGGCAAATGGGACCTAATTAAACTTAAGAGCTTCTGTACAACAAAATAAACTATCAACAGAGTAGTTTGACAATCTACAAAGTAGATTGTCTACTTTGTAGACAATCTACAAAATGGGAGAAAATTTTTGCAAATATGCATCTGACAAAGGTCTTATATCAAGCATCTATGAAGAACTTAAAGAATTTACAAGAGAAAAAAAACAACACATAAGAAAAGTGGGCAAAGGACATGAACAAACAATTTTCAAAAGAAGACATACATGCAGGGAACAAGCATACGAAAAAAAGCTAAATATCACTGATCATTAGAGAAATGCAAATCAAATCCACAATGAGAAAACATCTCACGCCAGTCAGAATTGCTATTATTAAAAAGTCAGAACATAATAGATGGTGGCAAAGTGGCAGAGAATATGTTTACACAGTATAAATTTTCCTTCCATTGTGGAAAGAGATATGGTGATCCCTCAAAAAACTATAAGCAGAACCACCATATGACCCAGCAATCCCCTTACTGGGTATATACCCAGGGGAATACAAATCATTCTATTATAAAGACATATGTATGCATATTCTCATTGCAGCACCATTTATAATAGCAAACACATGGAATCAACCTAAATGCCCATTAATGACAGATTGGATAAAGAAAATGTGATTAAAAAAAAAAAACACCATGGAATACTATGAAGCCATAAAAAAGAGTGAGATCATGTCTCTTGTGGGAACATGGATGAAGCTGGAGGCTATTATCCTTAGCAAACTAACACAGGAATAGAAAACCAAAGGCCACATGTTCTTATTTACCAGTGGGAGCTAAATGATGAGAAATCATGAACATGAAGGGAACAACAGGCACTGGGGTCTATTTGAGGACTGAGGGTAGGAGGAGGTAGAGGAGCAGAAAAGATAACTATTGAGTACTGGGTTTAATACCTGGGTGATGAAATAATCTGTACAGCAAACCCTGGTGACACAAGTTAACCTAGGTAATAAACCTCCACATGTACTCCTGAACCTAAAATAAAAGTTTAGGAAAAAAATAAAATATATGTCCACACAAAAGTTTGTACGTGAATGTTTATAGTGACATTATTCATAATAGCTGACAAATGGAAAGGACCAAAATATCCCTCAAACATGAATAGATAAATAACATGTGGTATAAACAATGGAATATTTGGCAACAGGAAGAATGAAATTCTGAAACATCCTTCAATGTGGACGAACCTTGATAACATTTATTCTACATGAAAGATGCCAGTCACAAAAGACCATATTGTATGATTCCATTTATATGGAATTTCCATAAGTAAATCTACAGAGACATAAATTAGATCAGTAGTTTCCTCTGGCAGGCAGTAAGAATTGAGGTGAGAGAAGTGATTAATTGACATGAGCTTTGTGGGGGTCGGGAGAAGCTGACAAACTTGTTCCAACATTGACGGTAGTAATGGTTGCATGACTTTGTGAATATACCAAACCAACCTGTGTTCATCTGTTGATGGACACCAGTTACTTCCAAATCTTAGCTGTTGTAAGTAGTGCTACAACAAACATGGGAATGCAGATATCTCTTTGATATACTGGTTTCCTTTCTTCTGGATATATACCCAGTAGTAGGATTGCTGCATCATATGGTAGCTCTATTTTTAGTTTTTTATAAGTAAAAGTTTTAATAACTTTTAATAATCTAAAAATTGTAAAGAATTCACATACTCTTGAATATACCAAGGTACAAAATTCTCCTTAAAAGGCTAGAAATAAAAATAAATATTTTTTTTTGGCCGGGCGCGGTGGCTCAAGCCTGTAATCCCAGCACTTTGGGAGGCCGAGACGGGCGGATCACGAGGTCAGGAGATCGAGACCATCCTGGCTAATACGGTGAAACCCTGTCTCTACTTAAAAATACAAAAAACTAGCCGGGCGACGAGGCGGGCGCCTGTAGTCCCAGCTACTTGGGAGGCTGAGACAGGAGAATGACGTAAACCCGGGAGGCGGAGCTTGCGGTGAGCTAAATTCCGGCCACTGCACTCCAGCCTGAGTGGCAGAGCAAGACTCCGTCTCAAAAAAAAAAAAAATAATAAAATAAATAAATATTTTTTAACCAAATCATCTCAATTCAGAATGGTTGTTTTCAAACCTTTTCATTTGGTCGTTTTTATTAGCTAGTTGAATGTTGCATTTTGTTAATTTGTTTTTTCTCTCTTGTCTCTCTGAAATCAGGATGCAGTAACGATACCTTAGAATTTGTGCCTCTATATGGGATACTGCTTTTAAGTGTCTCCAAGAGGGCCTCATGTCAAGAAATCCAATGCATGGTATGGCAACTAGCGTGTTTTACTAAAATTTGAAGGCTGCTTAAGCTAGAGACAGAAGAGACAATGAATCTGTTGAGTAAAAGACAGCGTAAAAGCCAAGGTATTTCTCATCTCATTGTTTCAAAACAATGATTGGGCTTCTCAGCTTTTTTCAGTGCCCATCTCAACTCACAAATCAATTTATTTTCCAGAATGACTCTCTTTGCCATACGTCAAAGTATTCTTGACCCATATACTCCCAAATCCCAAATTATTGCAAATACTACTTCCAATAATAACCCTTTGTCCCATAAATTGCCATTTTAAAATGGCAATCATTTTGACACAATCATAGCCAACATTGTATTACTATTCCATCAAATGATTTAAAAAATGACTTCTGCTGGTCAGAGAAATTAACAAAGTGGAGATGGTATTTTGGAAATTTTTGTGGGAAAAAGAGAGCATAGACTTTAGTCATGCTATTGTTTTTCTCTTGGCAGAAAAATGTGGCAAGTATGAATGTCCATTGAACAAGGACATAATTTATTCTACAGTCTTATCACAACATAAAGTTATGTGGGAACTTCCTGGCTTCCCATCAATTATAAAATACCAGAGTACTAGTCAGTTGACTACATGGAGCAATTATTGGCCTAATAAATTCAACAAAATTTGCTCTTACATACCAAGAAGACATACCTCCAACAATACAGGTGAGTATATATATTTCACCCAAACAGAGATATCTGAGGCCGTTTCACTGCCTCATTTTGTAAGATTCTAAGGATATGAGAGTAAATTTACACTTAACAGTTCTTTTTTTAAAAATAAAATATAGTAAATTGAATTTTCAACTAAACATTTCAAACGTCCCACTTCCAGTATAAACGTCATCATAATGTACTAAATATTACACTGAATATTTAAAGCTTAATAATAAAGATTTCTAATTATGTTATTAAAAAGGTAAATTAATTTCTAAGTCATTCATATAAATCAATAAATAAAACATCTGTTTGAGTCCGCAGGTAAAAAACTAATCCCAGGATACAACCCTGAAATTCAGAGTTACTGTTTCTGATTTCATAACAAAATAAAGGCAACTCAGCTGGGCAAGGTGACTCATACCTGCAATCCCAGTACGTTGGGAGGCCGGGGTGGGTGTATCACCTGAGGTCAACAGTTCAAGACCAGACTGGCCAACATGGCGAAATGTTGTCTCTACTAAAAATACAAAAATTAGCCAGGGGTGGTGGCACATGCCTGTAATCTCAGCTAAACAGGAGGCAGAGGCAGGCGAATCGCTGGAACTCAGGAGGTGGAGGTTGCAGTAAGCCAAGATCATGCCACTGCACACTAGCCTGGACGACAGAGTGAGACTCTGTCCCAAAAAAAAATTAAAAAATGAAGGCAACTCACAGTGTCACAGTTTACATGCTGTTTTAATATCTTATTGAATTTCACCATTTATATTGACTTCTTCAGTAACTGTGTGACATTTTTCTGGTTAAATTATGGACTGAAATAAAAATTTAAAAACAGAGCTGTCATGTGGTAATGTTTCCCAAAATGATCACAATACCTCCTGTCCTGCTCGCTTGCAGTGTGATCTTGCCATCCCCCTCCATTAAGAAAGAAAAACTATTTTCTCTACCTTTGAAACTGGATGAGCACTGTGTCTTCTTTGACCAATGATACGAGGCAAAAGTGACATTCTGGGAACTCTAAGCCCAGGTCTAAAACATACCTGTCAGTTTCCATTTCCTGTCGCTTGCAAGACTAGTCCTAGGACACTCTGTCTCGGGATTCAGCCACCGTGCTATGAGATGACCAAGTCACGTGAAGAGGGCAGGTGTTGGCATGTCTCAAAATCACCAGTTGAGCTCTAGCTGACAGTTGTCAGCATATGCCGGAATAAGAGTGAGCCACCTGAACACCCAGCCCAGTCAAGCCTTCAGAGACTTCAGCTCCAGTTCCAGCTAACTGAAACCCAGGAGATAGTAAATGAAAACCATCCAGCTAAGCTCACTCACCCAGAGAATTGTGAGAGCTAATCATTGAAATCAATCAATAAGTAAAACATCTGTTCAGAGTCTGCAGGTAAAAACAAATCCCAAGATATAACTCTGAAAGAGTTACTGCTTCTGACTTCATAACTGCTGTTTTAAGTCATTCAATTTTGAAGTGATTTATTAAACAGCAATATATAACCAGAACATAATGTAACTGTCACTTTACTCATCATCTAACATATCTTTTTTACTCCACCTGTTAGGTTAGGGGGCAGGTGACATCAATGAGGAAATTACAGCATGACCTAGATATTGGAGATTAGGATATTTCATGTTTATTATTGTTCTTAAAGTTGGATCCAAATGAGACATAATTTCATACCCATAAGATTGGCAATCTGACAATAAAAAAAACTAGAAACCGTGTGAATCAGTAAGAACTCTTCTATGCTGGCAGTGAGAACGTGAACAAGTACAAAAACTTTGGAAAGAAATATGGTGGTAGCTGGTGGAATTGAAGACACACATACTCCACAATCCAGAAATCTCATTCCTAGTCATGTACCCTAGAGAAATTCTTACAGATGAACACACACACAAAAAAATGTACAAAAATGTCTTTAATAGCATCATTTGTAAAAGTTAAAAATTAGAGGCACCTTCAAAGTCTATAAAGAAGACAACAGATTAATAAATTATAGTGTATTTAAATATTATACAAAGATGAAATAAGCTAAAGTTGTAAGTATCAGCAAGAATGCATCTAACAAATAAAATGCAGAGGGAGAAAAGGTTACATTTCAGAAAAATATACATCATATCATACGAGTTACCAACAAAGCAAAAGAATATATTCTGTTTCAGGGAATTATATATTAATCTAATTATGATATAAAAGAAGGCATAGAAATAAACATCATATTCAGTACCTTGGTGACAGGAGAGACAGGGAATTGGAGATCACAGGGAAGGAGGGGATATGGTCAGAGAAGGCTATAAAAGGAACCTAAAACTATATTTGCAATCTCTTCTTTCTTAGCTTAATTAGGGGTACACATGAATTTTTATGTTATATTTTTTACTTTTCTGTATGCCTAAACTATTTTATATTTTTAAATGAAGAAAAGAGGTGTGTTAAATAGAATATGGTACTTAAAAAGTCTTAATAATTAAATGACAAAATAGGAAAATAACCCACAATCAATAAGAAAAAGACAAATAACCCAATGGAAAAAAAATGGCAGAGGAAAATATTTCACCATAAAGAGAAGTGGATGTCCACCATTTGAAAAGGTACTCAACATAATTAAATTTTATAAGGCACAAGTTAACCTCAATGATGTAATATTTAGATTACTAGATTGACAAAAGTTAATGTTGAATAATATTAGGTTTGTCAAGGATATAGTGATAAACTGGTACGAACATTTTGTTAAATGATGGACCTCATCATTTGAACATTCATGTACCTTATGCCCAAGGCACTTGGCCCGGAGCTATGTGATCTGGAGAATCTTTTGCTTATGAACCCCTGGTGAAATTTATAAAAATGTTCATAGCAACATTGTTTATAATAGCAGAATCCTGGAAACAATTGCAATGTTCTTAGACAAGAGTGTGATACATGCATTGTCATATATTCCACAATAAAATGTTATATAGCAGTGAAACAGGAGGAATTACTTCTGCATACAACATGAATGAATCATAAATGATAATTTTGAATGAAAAACCAAGTATTAGAAGAATGTGTGTGTGTGTGTGTGTGTGTGTGTGTGTGTGTGTGTGTGTGTGATTAAGGTCAAAATAAGCAAAACTAAACAACATATTGTTTATGGATAGATAGATGTGATTTTAAAATTAAAAACTGGAAATTAAGAACACACAACTCAGAGAAGTTGTTACTCTCCATGGAGATAGAAAGGCATGTAGATGAGATCAGGGAAGAAAGCACAGATGAGATCAAAGGTTTTGACAGTGGTCTAATTTTTGTTGGGCATATGATTGTGTGTGTTGATTATTATGCTTCATAACTGGCATATGTGCTACATATTGAAATATATTAAATATTACATAGTTTTAAGATAAATTATTAGAGTCTTTTCTAAGGAAATTAAAGCAGGGAATCAGGGATGGAAGTAAGATAAAGACTTAAAATATCTAAGGGTGAAATTTTTAGACTTAGCCATTTATCATCTATGATTAGTGAAGGAGAAGGTTAAATATGGCATTATGAATGTTGGGTCTGGATAGCTAGTGTTACTATTAATTAAGATAGAACATGAAGAATTTTTTATATTAGGTTGGTTAATTGACCAAGATTTGGCTGAAGGTGAGAGGTGTTCGAAGGGAATATACGTATTTCCTTTTATACCTATTACATTTGAGGTGCCTGTGGAATATTTAAGTAGATATGCCTGGCAGTCAAGCTGAGACAGGACCCTGAAACTCACCCAATGGTCCAGTGAGAAGCATATGTATACAAGCACCATCTGTATACGGAGGTATTTAAATCATGATAATTTACAGAAAACACATGGACAAGTACTGAGAAGAATTGGTCATATCATGAGGCGAGATCAGAGAGGAATAATCATAGAATGGAAAGTTCAAGTGGATAACCCCAAATGCATTAGGAAGCAAGTCAATTCTATGTGTCCCATTAGCAAACGTTTGCTCTTCCCAGAACAGAAGTTTACTTGTAAACTATTATACCCGCTCTTAACCGAAAGATTGAAAATAGCCTTTTTGCCATTTTGAAAGTATTCATACTCAAGTAAGCCACTTTATCAACAAAGTATTAGGTTGGTGCAAAATTAATTGTGGTTTTTGCCATTGAAAGAAAAAAAAAGACTTCTGCACCAACCTAATAATACTTTCCAGATTCTAAAAGGAAACAAGAAGATCATTAAGAGGATTTTAATTCAGGCTGTGCAGACATATAGATTCAGTCTTTGTTCTGCTTTTCATCTCTCGTACTCCATCCTGTATTCACCTTAGCTTGAATTGTTTAGGATATCCAACTCCTGCTGGTGAGCCCTCTAACAGTGATCTGATCAATGATGTTAGCCGATTTTCTCTTTGTTGCATTGTTCCAGCACATGAATGTAATACATATGTTTTTCTCCTCTCAAGTTTACCATTTAAGTTTCTGGCTTCAACTCTATGAGATTGTCTATTCTAACATGGTCACTCTTCCAGCTTCTCTCCCCTCCCCATATCCCATCAGATCCAGTATGAGAAGTAGGAAAGTGCCTTGATATTTTAGAAGTCACAATGAGGCACAAGATCCACATGAAAACCAGATCTGAAAATATTCAAATCTTTAAGTGCTAGAAAGAAGACAGGTCCTAGCCAAATTTGGGTTCACAAACAACACTAAGGGTAGGGAAGAAGGATATGTAAAGAAAGCTGCATGCAAAAAGATGATGAGAGAAGCATCAAAGATAAATTTTGCTTGATTTACCATGCTTGGTCACATCTTATATTGTAAATAACGCATCTATTATCAGTTATAAAGCACAGTGTAGTGGCTCACTCCTGTCTGTAATTCCAGCACTTTGGGAAGCCGAGGCAGGATAATAACTTTAGCCAAGGAGTTTGAGACTACCCTGGGCAACATAGAAAGACCTTGTCTCTGCAAAATAACACAAAAACAAAATTAATTAGCCAAGCATGTTGACACATGTCTGTGGTCCCAGCTACTTGGAAGGCTGACTTGGAAGGACTGCTTGAGCCAGGGAGGTCAAGACTTCAGTGAGCCCAGATGACACCAGCCTAGGTAACAGACCAACACCCTGTCTCAAATAAATAAATAAAAATAAATTTTAAAAGAATATAAATAAAAACGTATAATGCATTTGACTTAAATATCTCCTTGCACAATCTTAGTTTCCATATTTCTAGATATATTTTAAACTGAGCTCTTTGAAGGTAAACAGAGGAAGAGGTAAAGTCTCCAACAACTATGTTTCCCCAACATTTGGTATAATTCTGGAATATAAGAGACATAGAATGAATAAACAAATTTAAGAATAAGAACAACAAATATTCACATGGTGGTTACTGTGTGTCAGGTGTTCTTCTAAATATGTAACATAAATTAACTCATGTTAATTAATTACCTTAAAATTAAAAAGTAACTTTTCTACAAATTAATAATGAAAATTAGGGGTTAATTTTATTTCGGCCTTTCACCATAGCCAAATATTTTCTGGAGATTCAAAGAAATAATGGCAACATTTGTAATATCCTGAAAAAGATTAAAATTGAGGGCTTATAAATTGCTGTATTTCTATATATTGCTATAATCTTCTCAGGTGTCTACCTGACCCCCAATGTTGCGTTCTTTTTCTTGGAATTGGCTGCCATTTCACAAAAGTGATTCATACTTGTACAGTGACCCCAATCTTCTAGCTACAGGTGGTTGGATCAGAGATGTCACTAAATGCATGTTGGACAAATTAGATAATTTTGGGCTAGAATTGAAAACCAGGGAGCAGTCCTGTGTATAACTGGAACTGAAACATACAAATTCAGGAGGCTGTGGGTTAGTAATAATCTGCTCTGTTATTTAAAAAAAGTGGAGAAAGCCAACAGAGAAAGAAAAAGAGGTGGAGGGAAAAGGAAAAGGAAGAAAGGGAAGGGAGAGTAGCTTTTTCCAAATACATTCAACCAGAGAACATTCTCAAAATTATAATGTGCTGATTAAACATCAGTTGGAGCACATACACATATCAAATATAATTTCTATCTATCTTTCTTTCTTTCTTTCTTTCTTTCTTTCTTTCTTTCTTTCTTTCTTTCTTTCTTTCTTTCTTTCTCTCTGTCTCTCTTTCTCTCTCTCTTTTTTTTTTTTTTGAGACAGGTTCTCTTTCTGTCACCCAGGCTGGAGTGCAGTGGTGTGATCTCGGCTCACTGCAGCCTTGACCTCCCAGGCTCAGGTGATCCTCCCACCTTAACCTCCCAAGTATCTGGGACTCAGGTGTGCACCACCACACCTGGATAATTTTCTGTAGAGACAGGGCTTTGCTATGTTGCCCAGTTTGGTCTCAAACATATGGGCTCAAGCAATCTGCTTGCCTCAGCCACCCAAAGTGTTGGTATTACAGGCATGAGCCACCACACCTGGCCTAAACAGAATTTTAAAAGTCATCGTTGGCCGGGCGTGGTGGCTCAAGTCTGTAATCCCAGCACTTTGGGAGGCAGAGACGGGCGGATCACGAGGTCAGGAGATCAAGACCATCCTGGCTAACACGGTGAAACCCCGTCTCTACTAAAAAATACAAAAAACTAGCCGGGCGTGGTGGCGGGCGCCTGTAGTCCCAACTATTCGGGAGGCTGAGGCAGGAGAATGGCATAAACCCGGGAGGCGGAGCTTGCAGTGAGCTGAGATCCGGCCGCTGCACTCCAGCACTCCAGCCTGGGCGACAGAGCCAGACTCCGTCTCAAAAAAAAAAAAAAAAAAAAAAAAAAAAAAAAAAAAAAAAAAAAAAAAAAGACATCGTCATTCTGAGGAAACAGTTTGAGAAAAGTTGACGAAGGCAGAGGATGACCAGTAGAATATGATTATTTCTTATTGTCACCAAACTATGGAAGGTTTTGAGTATTGAAAAGGCATATGGAAACTCATAAAATACTGAAAGTAGGGGCTTGGAAATATGGTAGAGTAGATATCCATGAACTTGATTTTTGTAATAGATTATAATAATTAGCATCAACAAATACAAAAATATGAGAAAAAATATTATAGACACTAAAGACTATTTGCCATGTTTAAGATCATATGCATCAGTGTTTTTCACTACTAAAATTGTTTTTAATTAATCACAGAAATAAGAAAATGTGAAATAATAATTGCACTGGTGAAACAAAATAGTGCATCAGTATACCTTTATGTCTCATTCATTGGATCACTTTGAAATGAGCAGAGGAAATGAGTAAATAGCAAATGCAACAAAGAAGAAATGACTAAATACCCAGGAATTTTTAAACAAAGTAAAAATGTAGCGACAATGTATTGAGTTAAAAAGAACTACAGCAGAAGCTACTATTTAAAAATAGATTCTAACCTTAGTCACATGACCATGTCAAGTTATGGGAGCAGCATTGATGCTTGAGAATCTCTGGGAAACAGGACTGCCTGATGCAGCTGATAGATTAAGTGGCTGAAGTTTATTGTAATGCAAAAACAAATAAAATTTATATCTTTATTTTTGCACTATTGAAAGTGTGTTTATTATGATAAATCTGCTAACATTTTAGATATTGAATGCTTTATGACATATAGATTCACTACAATTGTATTTCATAATTAAGCAATTCAAAAATGTTAAGTAAAATCAGCAGTTATATTTACATTTGCAAATAATCTTTAAAATTGTTTCAACCCTCCTGTCTAATCCCATTTCACCTTATATAATGTAACTGTCATATAAAGTTCATCTTTCAAAACTAAAATTAAAATTTGTGTCTTAAAATAAGTTCAAAATTTCAAAAAATATTTTTTAATTTAAAAACCTATAAAATCTATAGAGCTTTTATCAACAAAAGTTGGCAACTGCTTAACCCGTAAGGTATATATAGGTTAACAATTATTAACTAAAATCTACCTGTACTCTCTTTTGCATTTTTGTAGTGATTGTCTAATGAGCCATCATGGATCCATCATGAAAAAAAAGATTTTAAAAGAATAAAGTTGTAAATGTATTGAAATTATATGTTGGTGTTGAATGTGATATAATCGATCATACAATTCATTTACATAGGAAGATGAAATTATAAATTTCCTGACTGTTGGTGTTGTAAAAAAGAAGCTACAAGAAATAAAGGTGGTTGACAAATACAAATAAATTATTTAGAATTTGGACTGTAAGAATTGTGATGAGAATAAACATATTCTCTCCTGAATTTAGGTTTGAAGATGATTAAAAACTGTAGTATAAGCTCCTCCTATTTTAAATGTCCCTTTTAAACATGCATGCAAAACAAATTTTTGAGAAAAGCTTCTAAATTTTAGTTGGAAAATGGAAGAATTCAAGAATCCCAAAAACTTATGTGCATGTAACAGAGAATGAAAATGGCAGAGTCAGGGGAAATCTTGTAGTGTTGTTTTAATTGCAAAGGTCAGAGCTAATAAAGTAATTGACAAGCCATTTTTCAATACTACTGCCACAGAAATGGAGAGAGTGGATTGTGAGAGAAAGAAATGGAATGTCATTAAAAGGTGTGCTTTCCCATACTTCATTTTTGCCCTGGGACATTGCTTATTCTCGCTGTTGAACTCGACCTCCATTACTTCAAGGGAGAACGAAGAGCTAAGTTATCACATTTTTGTCTTTTTTAGTTAAATAAACTGTCAAAAGAGAATTTTTCCAGTAGCATCCATCGTACCCTCCACCCTCTGACTACCACCACAATGCTCATACACTTCTAATCAGAGAAGGAAAGAACAAAATGTTCATTTATTCCTGTCCTCTGCCATCTCAAGTAGAGTACTAGACTTGAGATGAGATGAATTTAAAAGAAAAAAAAAATCTAAGATTAAGTATTTAAGAGAAAAAGACTTGTTCCTCGCTCATTTTCAGAAGCCCTGGAGTAAAATAAATCTCTGTTAGTTCTCTTAGTCTCCAGGGCACAGGAGAAGGTAAATAAAGAGATCTAAAGAGTAAGGTAGAGGCAGAGACTCCATGCTCACTTATCTATGTTTCCCTGATCTCAAGCACTGAATGTGGCATAGAGTGTACTTCCAACAAATGCTTCTCCAATTACAGTATGAAGAAACAAAGTAAACCAAGTGGTTGGAGAAAAGTCTAAACTTATGTAAACATATAGGTGAATATTAGGATACAATACTAAAGAACAGAAAAATATAATCATAATGCTAATAAAATATAAAGAAACAAGACTGTTAAATACTTGAGAGGAGAAGATATGACTCCCTGTATCTTGTCAGGCACCACATTTGCCACATTACTAGTATTTAATAAGTGTTCATTGAATGCAAAAAAGAATGCCTGGATGAGCAAATAAATAAAATTCAAAAGAATCATCCCCACAACTTGTTTCTCTATCAAGGTGACTACTTCCCAATCCAGAATACAAAAGGTTTATTTTTTGGAGATGTTAAAGACCCAAAACTGGGTCTTTTGTGGGTGAGGCTGAGTGTGGGGCTGATTAGCCATACCAAAAAAGGGATGAAATGCCACAACACTAGAAGTAAATGAAAATTTTAGACTTTGCTTGCAGAGAGAAAATAAGAAGTCAAATATGAAGGACAGGAGCATAAATATGTCTCAGTTGGGCACAGTGCCTCATGTCTGTAATCTTGGCACTTTGGGAGGCCAAGGTGAGGCGATCACTTGAGGTCAAGAGTTCAAGACCCACCTGGCCAACATGGTGAAACCTCGTCTCTCCTAAAAATACAAATATTAGCCAGTTGTGATGGTGCGTGCCTATAATCCCAGCTACTTAGGAGGGTGAGATAGGAGAATTCCTTGAACCTGAGAGGCAGAAGTTGCAAAGAGCCGAGATCATGACACTCCAGCCTGGGTGACAGAGCAAGACTCCATCTGAAAAGAAAAGAAAGAAAGAAAGAAAGAAATATGTCAGTCTTCTCAATAATAATCCCAGAAACAAGAACCCAAAGAAGCCATTGTTGTTCTGTTAAATCCTGAAGGGATATTGTTTCAATATAGCAATACATATAAAGTCAAACTATTGCTCAAGAGTAATGACTAACTTAAAAGTACGCAAAGTCTCAAAAATTTTATGTCTTATACACTCTTTTATAGTAAACTGCAAAAGGGAGACACTCAAGAAAGAGACATGGAATTCAATGCAAGAGAGAGGTAAAAGGGGCTCTGGGGGACAAACGTGCAGCAGGACTAGTGAGTAGTACAGATACCAGGAGCCCAGAGGGTCCCACAAGGGATGCCACCAAGTGAAGGAAAAAATTATCTGGTGGGTGTAGTAGTATTAACAAGAGTTTTATAGCTCCAGCTGATTTGAAAACATATTAGTAACAAATGCATGCAAAACTAAATGAACAATAAAATAGGAGAACTATAAGTTACACAAGAATTTCATCAACTATGAGCAAGATTTATATAGCTATGCTAGTGAAAACATCAATTACTGATTCTAACCAAGAAATTGTGTCATAACAATGTTTGAGAGGTAGTGTGGAGAGGAAATATGTATTGGTGGGTGTGGAGAATGTATAAGATAGATAACTTCATAACAGCAAGTCAATATCTAAATGTAAAATATTTTCATTAACTGTCTTAGCATATTCTTCGAAAATATGGGGGAAAAAGACGATGAACAGTTAAGATGGTTGAAAGTGGATGCCTCTGAAAAAATGGTATTGGTAGAGGGTAGGAGTGAGCCTAGGGCTGCTATTCTTGGTTATAAGCCTCATAGTAATATTTGATTTCAAATATATATATATATATGAATTAATTTTATAAAATAAAAACTAAGTTTAAAACCATGTCATTGAAAGAAAAAGATATAAATAAATAGAAAGATATAGCAGGTTCCCACATGGGAGGAGCAAGTAAAGATAAAAGATCTCAAATTAAGAAAATATAAAAGTGGCCTAAAAGATTTAAAAAAATTATCCTCACTAGTAATCAAATGAGCATTAAAACTGTAAAACATCAATTTCACCTATAAAATTAGCAAAGATTACAAAAACTCAGTGTTGGCCAGAGTTCAGGAATACAGGAACATAGAGACCCAGCTTAAAATAGTGCAGCATATTCTCCAGGTAGTTTAATATCTAGGAATCTATCTGGGGGAACTTATTACAGGTGTATATATGGATTTACATAATAAGATGTTTGAGGAAAAATTATCTTTATTAGGGACAAATTGAAATAAATAAAAATGCAGGAATATGATTAAATTAGCTATAGCCTGCCTCTATGGTGAAATTTATGCATTAATTAAACTAGTATTTTTTCAAAAGTTGTTACAGCTTTAGGGAAATGCTTATAATAAATATTAAACATAATCTCAAGGTAAAAGTTGCACATATAGTTAGCTATACCCAGCATATACACACAGAGAGAGAGAGAGAGAGAGAGAAATCTAGGTGAAATAGGGCAAAATGTTAACAGATACAATCTCTAAAACTGTAGGATTTGGGGATTACTTAAGGATTTCTTCTTTATACTTTTTAGCATTCTTAGGATTTCTACGACTCAGGTATATGTCCTCGAAAAATAGACCTAAATATGCATTATGCTTTTCTTTTTATGAAAAATATTTATGCTTTATTTTTAACCAGGATAGTTTCCATTTGGAAATCTATGGATGGGTAAAGATGAAAGCCGTTTGAAGAGACAGAAACCATAGGAATACAGTGTAAGAGCCTGTAAGAGACTGTCCAGCCTGACAAAAGATATGGACATTGCTTTCTTAACACAGATTAAAAATCTGTCATAGAGAAAAAAATATAGCATTAATGGGGCAGTTCCACTATAAAGACATCTGATAGAAATCTCATCACTCTAAAAAGCTGAGCATCAGACAAATTCTTAACTTATCTTGCTGACAATCTCATCTCTCAGAAGGTAGTAGAAGCAAAAAGTGGAACTCCTACTTAATTCTGACCAGAAAGAAAGAAGTGGTTGCTATTGCAAAGTTAGAGAAAATATAAACAAGGATGGTACAGTAACATGAATTCATACTGCCTGCATAACATACCTACAAGCACATATATGTAAACTTTGAAGTAAAAAATAGCTGGATATTTAACGACAGTGGATGACCACAAATTCAATGTATACTCAAACTCTATATAACTGTGAGAAGTAATAGAAATGTTTCTTTTGAACAGTTCACATCTTTGAACCAATAATTTCACTTTGGAAATATCTGAAAAAGATCTTTCTCAAAAATTAAAAAAAATGCACAGATATTTGTGATAGCACTGTTATTGAAGCAAAATATAACAAAAAATCTAGTGTCCAATAAAAGGACAGCATATTCATGCAATAGAATATTATGCAATCATTATAATGATAGAATTTATAACATAAAAATTCAAATACTATCAATAACTTAATATAAGCTGGAAAACACCAGAATACAAAATTTTACAGGCCCCCTTGTGTACTAAACATGTAAGTACATATATATGACTATTTTATTCAATCCCCACTCAACAAATTTTATTTAGTGCCTACTAATAGACCAAGTAATGATCTTGGCATGTAATGAACATAGAACAAGATAAATAAAACTACCGTCTCCACAGAGTTTCTTTTCTAGTTGGGAAAGACACAAAATGCACTATTTAGAGAAGTTATCTTTGGGTAAAGGAACTATGGGTGATACATAAGTGATTTTTTTGCCTCCTTGTCTGTGCTTCTCAAATGTCCCACAGTGAATATTTGTCACTTTCATAATGAAAATATAAAATATTGTTTTTAAATTAGCTGAAATGCATGTATATTTAATAAAAGTATTATGTCTTGATTTAATAAATGTGTAATGTCCTAATCAAGGAAGGTAATAAACTGTATTATGTGCTTTTCAGATTACACCTTACTATTATGCACAGGTCTAGATACCTCATTTTAATTAGAAAGTTAACAGACAGGAATGCATTCAGGCAATAGTGACCCAAATGAGTTATGTCAAAAGCAACAGAGCTGAGGGAATGGGGACATTTAGACTAAAAAAAAGAAAAAAGAAAAAAGGATGTGGTGGGAAGAAGAGTAGAAGGAGAGTAAGAAGATTTGAGTTTAATTCTTCCTCCACCATTCCCAATAAACCTCAGAATCACTCTAACAAAATAATTTCATCCCTCTGAGTTCCAGGTTGGGAGGGACATGCGTGTGGAGTGGGTGTGTGTCTGGGCAAGTGTAAGAGTGGAGAATGAAGATAACATCTTCCCTTCCTATCTTTAACAATTGTTAAGAGGATCAAGACCAAAAAAAAGGTCTGTGGAAGTATATTTATTAAATGAAAAAGTCATTTGATAGAAATTTTTTATAAAGAAGAAATGTTTTTATAGTACTGATACACAGTGAACCCCTAACAATTTTTATACACATCTTGACAGGTGTTGTCTCTCTATACATACACATACACACATATATCAGAATGTTTACATATCTTTTAACCAAAAAGAGATCATAATTATCTAACCCTTGGTAACCTGGCTTTAAAACTTGAATGATTACCATTAAATCTTGAATGACTACATAATATATGTTGGTCCAAAGAATAAATCTTCAAATAACAGATCAGATTTTTTACTCAGTCTCAGGTGTAGATAAGTGAAACAGAATCCATCACCAAAAAAAAAGGGAGGAAAAAAAGAGCCCCCAGTCTCTAAGCAATCTTCACACTGTTACCATCTAATGTGGAGACTTTGAAAGGAACTCCCTAGGAAGGCTGGACTAGATAACTCTCAACCCTTTCTTATTGTATGAATTCTGTGATTTTATTTTGGTTTCTAAATTGTCTATTAAGGTCTACCTGTGGCAAAAGCAAGAAAATTATCAGTTTTTTGAGAGTCCCATGCCCTTTGTGCTTTGCATTGACACATTATCTGATGCTAACAAACCCATGAAGTAATTGAAGTAATTATCTTTTATAATTGAACAATATAAGGCTCAAAAAAGTAAACAATCTGTCCAAAGACAAATATATAGCCAGTGAGTCATAAAATTAGAGTTTAAACCCTTCTTTCACAAAGTGCAAATTTACCCTGTAACAGTATCTAACTGTGCTCCACAAAGCTCCAGAGTTCTGAAGAATTGTCCAAGGGGCTGCTAGAGAGGTAAGGGCAGATTCGAGCAAGAGTTGTTCTGGGACATACACTCAGCTTTAATTAGAACAGCCTTGATTTAACTTTCATTTACTAGAGATCATATAAAACATTGATCCTACTGATATAAAAAAAAAAAGTTTACACACACAGCATTCCACCATGTGTCTTTCCCTGTGTTTCTTCACGGAAAGGAGCCACGAAGCTAAGGATCCTGGAAGACTACACACAAGTCTAGGAAGTCAACAGATTGAGGTCAATGTAATGAATTAAAAGCAACATAGAGCCAAATAAAATAGTAAGGACTCAAGCTAACAGGTCTGTAAGGAATAGGAGCAACATGAAAGTACCCTGAGGTTCTTAAGCCCAAGGCCTGTGAAGCCAGTAAGTTTAAGAGACGTAGACAGTAAACTAGCAAGGACAGGCCAAGTCAAGGTCATCCAGGGCAATGATGGTCAGATGAATCATATGAGTTATACTTGCAGCCAGTGTGTGACCTCTCACACTACACACTACAGCCACTCTCCCGTAAATGGAGATGTTCTCACTTTGCCCACTGCTCTTCTCATTCTAAACCTCTGAATGAAATCACTCTCCCTCATGTTTTTAACTCCCATCAGTATGACTGAAATCTCCAAATGTGTATCTGAAGCACTGACATTTATTTAAAACTTTAGAGATTCATATCCAATGTTTTGCTTGCTGTAGCCAAATAAATGTCCAATAAGCACTCAAAGGCAATTCATTTAACATGTTTTATCTCTGTCTTAAATCTCCTTCTTGTCTTCCTGTATTTCCTGACTATATAAGGTCATCTTTTACCCAGTCTATACAGCAAGAATCTTGAGATCATCTTAAGAGTTCCCTTTTCTCCTCATATCCAAAAAACTGCTAATGCTCACCAACTTCACCTTCTAAATTTTTCTGAACCACTTTCTCTATTCTTGTTGCCAGTGCTTTACGCCCTCATCATTCATCATCTGCATTTGCTTGAGTGTGTTCCTCATTTATACCATTTGGTATCATATTCCCATCCCTTGCTTTGTATGGTTTCATCTCTGAGAATGTGGTTTCCTCATTTTTTACCAGATCAACCCCAAAATTCAGCTCTGTTCATCCTCTCTCCCAAAGAACTTCCTTAAAAATCTCAAGTTGGTCTTTGCTGTCTTTGTGCATCACTCTGGCATGGTATATATGAAGTTATATTGGAACTTTTGGGTCATATTTTTTTGAGGACAGAATAGGTTTTACATCTTTGTATCTCAAATGCCTAAGTAATGCCTCGGTTGTCAACAAAATGCTGTGAACTGCCAAAAACAAGCAAAGGCTGCTGGATGAGTACTGGAAGCAGGGGAAGAGTCCCAGAACTCCTGCTACTTTCTATCTTTCTATTTACCTTAGGGTTATGGAGGTGAGCTCTTCTGGGATTTCTTTCTTTTTTTCTTTTTGTTTTGTTTTGTTTTGTTTTTTTTTTTTGAGACGGAGTCTCAGTCATTCTATTGCCCAGGCTGGAGTGCTGTGGTGCAATCTCAACTCATTGCAACCTCCACCTCCTGGGTTCAAATGATTCCTCTCTCTCAGCCCCCTGACTAGCTGGGATTACAGATGTGTGCCACCACACCCAGCTAATTTTTGTAGTTTTAGTAGAGACGGGGTTTCACCATGTTGGCCAGGCTGGTCTCTAACTCCTGGCCTGAAGTGATCTGCCTGCCTTGACATCCCAAAGTGCTGAAATTACAGGTGTGAGCGACCACACCCACCTCTTCTGGGATTTCTTATACTCTACTTAATTCAGCAGACTTTCACTGGGCACTGTCTTCGTCCATCTGGGCTACTATAAAAACAAACCTTAGGCTGGGTGATCTATAAATAGTAGCAATTTATTTCTCACAGTTTTGGAGGCAAGGAAGTCTAAGATCAAGGCTCAGGGAGATTCAGTGTCTGAAGACTTGCTCTCCGCGTCACACAGATGGTGCCTTGTTTCTGTGTCCTCAAAGAGCAGAAGGGCAAGGTAGCTTTATTCAATCCCTTTTATAAGGGCACTAATCCCATTTATGAGAGTGGAGCTCTTATGAATTAATCACTTCCCAAAGGCCCCACCTCTTAATACTGTTCCATTGCTGGATAGGTATTAAGATATGGATTTTGTGGGGTACCGACATTTAGAGCCTAGCAAGCTCCTTCTATATGTTCTAAATAGGAGCATGAGGAAACTCAGAGAAGGACCAGTCCCTATCATCAGGAGAAAATATTTGAAAGACTGAATTTATTTTTGTCACCATTTGTCATCCACGTGCTCTCCTAAATCAGCCTCATGTTGTGCCTGGACTGTCCAGGGGTCCACTCTGAGATTACTGCCAGTATTAACTTTCTGCCCTGTCCAGGGCAGTGACTCAAGTTAGGCCTCACCCACCCCTGCTCTGTGGTCCCCAAAAATATTTGTATGCTCTATTTTTATTTTACTTTACATGAACTAAAAGCGCTGCTCAAGTAAATTCATCTCTACCCTCCTGCTAACCGTGAAGAGTACGAAGAGTGCTGCTACCGGCTCTCTCTACCTTTTTTCTCTACTTAACTTATGCCCTTCTTGAAAAAAAATTATCTTGAGCTAGTAAGTTATGGTTAAAAACGAAGATATGCATGTTGACATTCTGGCACCAAAGATATTCTTGATCCACTAGTACCCCTCAAATCTTTTATGTGGTCCAATTCCTACCCACAACTCTGAAAACTAAGTGAGAGGAAGGTCTAGAGCCACTGATAACACCTCATCTTCCCAGTCCCTCAAATCCTAAAATTGAGAAAAGGTCAATGATAGGTTAAAAGGAAAAACTCCCAACTGAGGAGAAGTCTCCATTTACCTTATTTAGATACTTCAAAGAAGTTTTCTTAGTGCAGAAATAATTTTATGTCAAGGAAGTCCCTAACTATTATGTGGACGGAACACCATATAACCATTATTCTTAACAATTGGGATTATGTATGCATTCTCCTACACAGTGATTTTAAAGCAAATTTAGTAAAAAATGATCATTTTTTCTCCTATATAAAAGGGTCTCCAAATGAACCATGTTTAACCTAATGAGGCTTTAATAATGAATATTGATTGAAACATGGAGTCATTTTGATGACTACGCTCATCTGGCTACAAATCTGAAGAACCTGGGCACTTCTTTTAAATAGTTCCCCCTAAGCCCTGACCCTGGAGAAGCAGTACATCTGGGGTACATTTTGAAAAATCTATGTTTGTTTTCGTAAGTACTTGGGTGATGCCGAAGCAGTTTCTTTTGAGAAACCCCTAAAATAGGGAATAAAAGCTTTCTTAATGTGTTTGTAAAATTAATGTACATATTGGTTAATATGAAATAACAATGAAACACTTCATATTTTAGAATTATGTATCAGAATTGCAGCTCATGCACCTAAGAGCCTAATAACTACTGTTCTGTATAATAACTTCATTTCTAGTTTCTGGCCCCTGTTCTGCTTAGATCTTGAAAACTTAACTCAGCTCTTCCTGGAATTTTTCCAGACTGATGGCATAGTTCCAGGATCTTACATAGGATCAAGGATGAGGGAAAGGGGTCCATCTGGCTTTGGCCATCAGTACAGGTCTTTCTGCCTGTTTCAGCCACATGGTTTGGAACATTCCAGATCCTTTTGCTACTCCTTTTGAGGTATCACTGAGATAAGAGAACTCTTTGTGGTTTCATATGATCCCCGATGCCTGTACAGAGAAAACAGCCATTTCCACCCTTAGATCTAGCGACCCTGGCCCCTCTTCATCCCCAGCATACTATCAAGAAGCAGGACTTAATTCCTTCTCTGCTCTCTAATCTTACAAGTCTCTCTTCTTCACTTTGTGATATTTATATGTCTCTAGATTAGGGTAAGTCTTTCTCACTTTGTATCTCTCTTAGACATGAGCTTGTGCATATAATTCTACATCCATCAGCCACATAAACCCAACCAATCTAGGGCTCCTGGAAATCCATGCCAGGAGCAGCAGTGTGCATCACACACTCTCCACCCAAATACTTCTATAAGGCAACAATAAGTATTTGCTGAATAGGAAATACAGGAGAAAAACACACATTTAAGAAATATTATCAAAAGCAAAATTCAGGATTTAACTTAAAATTTCAATCAAATATTCTATACCTGGTAATAAGCCGATATTCATAAATATTTTGTGAAAGCTATCATTCCCATTTGATGAAATCCATTTCCCCAAATTTGAAATACAACTATACTGTGGGATCATTTGCTTGAAAGAATCAAAAACCTCCAGATCATAGAAGAAGGCAGTCATTGGAAGACATTATCAGGGACAACCAAGAATAAGAAACAAAGCAAAAAGCTGGGGCACAGGAAGACCGGCATTGAAAGTCAAAAATTAAGATTACTCCTTTCTCTCATACATTATAGGTTCCCTCATCTTTGTTATTCTCTACACATGGCCCCACTATTCTGACTTCTTTAAAGATTGCCTTATTCTGTTTCTTCGTGGATTCCATAACTTGAAAATGCCTTTGACATTCCATTGTATTACATCATTCTTGGCTTATAATGAATATTCATGATAAATATTTATCATTATTCATCTGATTTAGCCTTTTCGTGCCCCCATCACAAATGGCTAGATGACAGAACAAGATTATCTCAATATCTGCCTAGAACTCACTGAGGTTCAATGAACTGTACCCCAGAGAAGACCAATGGTTTGTGCATCTGCTCCTTCTGGCAACTGTGACTGGAACAGGTTCTCTAAAAACAAAACAAAACAAAAACAAAAACAAAATAAGTGCTTGGTCTGGAGGCTATAGGCATGCCCATCCTGAATTCTGAAAATAATATCTGGCACTTTTAAGTCTTCCATATGCTATAAGTCATATGTTAGTTTCACTCTGGCCACAGAATGACACAAATATGTCATTTATTGTATTGACAATATTATAATAATTATGCGATAGTACATCATCTCTAACTTTACATCAATCTCATATCTATAGCCTTGACTTTAGAAACCAATTAACTGACTGAAAAATAAAAATAGAATGGAATAAAAAGCTGTCAACCCCAAATCAACTCTTTTAGGTATAAAACATTCTATCTGTCAAACTGGATGTCACTCTAGTGTTGAGTGTAACAGTCAATTTTAGTTAATGTCTAGGAGCATAAAATGAATTCTGTCTTAATTTGTATCTCTTTTAGGCGGCCATTCAGCCATCTATAAATTGTTTTTCACGACAAATTTTCTAACAGCAGAAGTAACACAGATTTTTAAAAGCCCTTTACCACTAGGTGGCACCAAATAGCCATAATTCATAGAATGTCTCCTAAAGCCATACACCTGCCATTTAAGGATTATCACTCTTTCTTTGCTTAAAAAGAAAATATTTATGTAAATTAAAAACAACTAATTTCTTCCCTCCTTAGAATAAGAAATACATATAATAGTTTTTTCTAAATAAAGTATACTATTTTTCTTTTTTAATAAATTGAAATATATTGATTTAGCCTTTGTGTTAATAAATTGATTGTAACATTCTTTGTTGAATTTCACAATATGTTATTCATTTCTCCCATTAAATGCTTGCAGTATTCAAAATATTTGTTTTTGTTTTGCTTAGAAATATTTAATAGGACCTTTTCTAGAGATTTTGATTTTGTTAAGATCTAGATGTACTGAGTATGGTCCCTGTCATTATAGAATGTGCCTTTATTTTAATAGGGATGTTCTCAGTCCAAGGATGCATTTGGATTATAATATAGATGCTGTGGAAACACATGCCTCTCCCTACCTACACTTGTAAATTCCCCTCTAATACAAGGCTCACCACACTACTTTAGGTTTTTGTCACCTTGAGGTTTGACTACTGCCATGTCCTCTACCTTGGTTGACAGAGGAAGAGCCCTAGAATATTCAGCTAGTACAGAATGTGACAGCTTGTCTGTTTAGCAATGCCAACCACACAGAGCACATTATACAGATGCTCTGTGCATAACTCTGGCTTCCAACAGTCATTCTAGATGTTCATTTTAATTTATACAGCTCTCCACGGCCTAGGACTTCTAAGTAGGTTATATGACATACTCATTTCCTATCCTGGCAGTCAAGGCATGTTACCAGATAGTTCCTAGATACAATGGTGAACTCAAAAGTTACAGGTCCTTGACTCTACCACTCAATCTCATTTTCTGGCTTGAAAAGAGCTTGTTTTGCACAATACAAGCTTTTCTTGAAAATATGGGTCCTTAAATTAAATTCTATGAATAGTATTTATTTGTGTAGACAGGGTCTAGCAAAGCAAAGTGTCATTTCAGTGTTTCAACTGATATAAATGATACTTTAACAATAGATATCTATTATAAAAATTACAAGAAAAATTAGGCGAACAGAATAGCAAAAACTAGCTTAAGTGCAATGTAGTTTATAATTCAGCAAGCATGTATTGAATGTTGAGTAAGATTAAGATACTGTATTAGAAACTGTGATACACTGCAGCAAACTACAAAACTATAATGTTATTCAATGAAAAATTGTAACAAATGTAAAATAAAATATTGAGTTACTAATTTTTCATTGGAATTATTCAGTATCCTTCAAAATAACTTGTAGCTTTGGTAGAATATGAAATAAAGAAAGATAAATATCACAATATTACAAATTGGCCTGAATTTCAAGCAACCCAAAAAGCTGGGAACCAAATTCAACATGAATAATAAAAATAAATTAGTTTGAATAATCTTAAGATATAACAAATACATACTCTGTGTATCTGTAGTTTTCTCAATCAGAAGCTACTCATTAGAAGAAAACAGGGGCTCAGCAAATATTTTATTTCAAATCTGTGCCTTTTCCAGAAGCAGGCATTTTAGGTCTCTTCTATGTCCCGAAAAAAAAGAAAATCAAAAAAATTAATGACGATTTTCCCTTGACCGTAATCTAGCATGTTTGGAAGGGATTCCCGTGATTGTCTGCTTCCCAACATTAGTTAATGAAAAGGCTCTAAGTTTATCAATAAAAAATAGAGTTAAAAATGGAAAGAATGCGGGGGTGGGGAATGAAATGCTAAAACGCACACATGTCTTGATTTTAATTATAATAAAATTGTTTTCTTTAATCAGAAACATGATAGTAAAAACACTTTTTAACTACCAGTAAGATGACTTTGGCAAGAGTTATACATTTAAAATGGCAAAATAAATATTCTGGAAGAATAAAAATAATGTGTATTTAAAGAAATTTCAATGATTAAAAGTATTTAAGATGTTGTGCAACAAAAAGAGTTCTAGATCCTCTCTGATGTCCCTTTTGTTTTTGTCACTTCTTTTTCTTTTAGAGAAAGGGTTTCACTTTGTCTCCCAGGTTAGAGTGCAGTGGCACTAACATGGCTTCCTGCAGTCTTGACTTCCTGGGCTTAAGCCATCCTTCCATCTCAGCCTTCCTAGTAGCTGGGACTACAAGAGTGCATCACTGTGCCCAGCTAATTTTTTCTTTTTTAGGCAGAGACAGGGTCTCACTATGTTGCCCAGGCTTGTCTTGAACTCTTGGACTCAAGTGATCCTCCTGCCTCAGCCTTCCAAAGTGCTGAGATTACAGTTGTGAACCACTGTACCCAGCCTGTGTTTGTCACTTCTATCATCTTTCCTTTCAGTATCTGCCATTACTTATGGTTTTACCTTTTCTGAATAAAAAATAGAATTATATTTGGTTTTCTGACTATCTTCAGCCAGAATGGTCTTTCAGCAGTTGGTTTCCCAGGAGTGATGGAAATGTATTGACAAAGTACGTTTTTGAACACTTTTGCCTGATGTTTATTAGGATAACCACGTGATATACTTATGTTTCAGTTTGGGTGTCATCTGTTTTCCACATAAGGATAACATAGAAAAACTGACTAAAAAGAAATATTGGTTTCAATGGCCAAACATTGACTCCTCTCTAAACCTGCATTATTAGAGGTAATATTATGATCTTGCATGCTTATAAAAATGCAGGGAAGTAATTAAAAATCAGCCAGATATAGTGGTACACATCTCTAGTCTCAGCTACTCAGGAGAGTGAAGTGGCAGGATAGCTCAAGCCCCAGAGTACGAGGCTGCAGTGACTATGGTTCTGCTACCGCACTCCAACAGAGTGAGACTCCATCTCTAAAAACAGAAAGAAATAGTTTGTGAAAACATAATTATACTGTATGCATTATTCCAGTATTATATTTTAATATCTATATATCTTGCACTTTCCTTGTAAGTAGTTATGAATCCTGCACAATTTTTTCAGTTGTTGTCCAGTATTATATAATTTGGATGCAGCATATTCGTTGACTCTATTGCCTACTTAACAAATATATAGTATATCTTCATTTACCTTTTTCTATAATAAACAACTCTAAAAGTTACATCCGTATACATATTACTGCTGTAAATGTAAGTCTTTCTTTAAATAGATTCCTAGAAATGGACTTGTGTAGTCCAAGATTATAATCTATCTATCTATTTCTTTCTTTCTTTTTTTTTTTTTTTTTAGACAGTCTCATTCTGTGGGTCAGGCTGGCATGCAGCGGTTCATTCTCAGCTTACTGCAACCAACTTGTGCTTCAGTCTCCCTAGTATCCAGAGTAGTCGGGAATACTGGTGCCTGCCCCCACACCCAGTTAATTTTTGTATTTGTAGTAGAGATGGGGTTTACCAAGTTGGCCAGGCTGGTCTCAAACTCATGACATCAAGTGATCCACTCACTTCAGTCTCCCAAAGTGCTGGGATTACAGGGATGAGTCACCATGCCTAACCTATCTATGTAGATATATTTTTGATAGCTACCATCCAACTGATCTTTCAAAGTACTTTTACCCTTTATACTCTAACATTGTATTAACAATGCAGTTGTCTGTAGTCTTACAAACACTAAAATATATTAATTTTAGGGTTTGTTTTGTATTGTTTGACAATGTGATAGAAAATAATATTGGATTGTTGCTTTAATTTCCATATTTCTGAATACTGAAGACGGTTTTCAATAAAGAGTTAAACTAAATGTTTGTGTCCCATCCAAAATTCACATATTGAAATCCTAATCCTCAATGTGGTGGTACTGGGAGGTAAGGCCTTTGGAAGATGATTAAGTCATGAGGATGGAGTCCTCATGAATGGAATGAGTGTCCTTATGAAGAAGATCCCAGAGAGCTCTCCTGACCTCTTTGTGCCATGTAAAGACACAGCGAGAAGTCGGCGGTCTGCAACTCAGAAGAGGGCCCTCACCAGAACCCAGTCATTCTGGCACCCTCATCTCAGACTTCCAGCCTCCAAAACAGTGAGAAATAAGTTTCTGTTGTTATAAGCACCACAGTCTATGGCACATTGTTATAGCAGCCTAAATTAAAACAGTTGGTAAAATAGAAACTTTACCATTCTCTAACTTTACTATGGGTATGACCCAGACATAATTTGTTTACATAGCACAGTAATTTCTTTTACAGTTTATATATTTTGCCAATCTTTAACTGTTAAAAAGGTTTAGGTAAAAATACAGATTTACAGCTTCTTTCGAAAGATCAAAAGATCTAGCAACATTAAGTCTATATTCTTCAGTGACACAGTCACAAACACCAAGCAGTAACTATATGGTCTCAATAGAGCATGCTTTCTTCCATTCCTCTCAGCTGGCCTAAGTTCCATTCTTTTATTTCCTACAACGCCATTAGACAACTGGAGTTAGCTTCCCCTGAACTAACCCAGTCACCAAGTGAGACAGGTGGCTCTAGAAAAAGAAAACTCAACAAACCAAAATGCTCATAAGACGTTTTATTTTACCTGGTTTGCATAAGAGTGGAGTATTTTAAAATTTGTTATGGAAATTTTCACAGAAGCAGGGAGAATAGTATAATGAAGCTCCCATGTAAATATCAACCAGTTAAACAATTATAAAAATGTAGACATTTTTAGTTATTTTTATGGTCCTTGTTGAATATATGAGATGCATATGTGCTAACAGACATTTTTACACACCAATTGTTCTCCTGCTGTGCACTCTAGTTCCTACAAGGTGCTTTATGATTGGCAAATCATTCACTGAATCTTTCAACAACTCTTTACTGTTAAAGAAGACTCCCTTTATTCAAATATCATTTGGCCCAATTTAAATTCACCTCTAGGCAGAGATTTTTTAGTTCTGTAAGAGGATATCATTATAATTAAAAGAGCACAAATAATAGTAGATGTCTTTTTTAGTGTATACTATTTTCTAGGCCCTCTGCCACAGATTAACACACATTACTTTATTATAACCATCCAGCAAAATAGATATTGGCCCCAATTTTATAAAGGAGAATATTGATTATCAACATCCAAAGCTTCTTAATGAAATAAGTTTACTATTTTATTGCAGATGCATTTCTCATCAGAAATATTATAAAAGTGAAATTTTAAATCCTTCTGTTACCTTGGACTATAGAATTACTTTTTTAAAATTTTGATCTAGACAGGCATTAATGTACTCAAGTACATCAATGTACTTCCAGGTACTTCCAGGTAAACAGGGAGTACTTCCAGGTAAACAGGGAGTAGACACAGGGGACTGCCTGCTTAAAGAAAAAATGAAATGGGACCTAGAATCTCATGATATCATATCTAAAATGTCCAAAATGCAATTGAAAATTATTCATTATACCAAAAATCAGGAAAATCACAAAATGAATGAGAAAAGACTATCAACAGATAGCAATACCAAGATGAATCATATATTGTTGGAATTATTTAACAAATATTTTAAAGCAGAACATCACAAAAATGCTTCAACAAGTAATTGTGAATTATTGAAACAAATGAAACAATAGAAAATGTCAGCAAAGAAATGGAGACTATTTAATAAAAGAAAACAATTTATAGACTTGAAAAATATAAAAACTGAATTATGGAGGTTGCAGTGAGCCACAATCATGCCACTGCACTCCAGCCTGGGCAACAGAGTAAGACTCTGTCTCAGAAAACAAAACAAAACAAAAAAAAAAGTACTGGATGGGTTCAATAGTAACATGGAGATGACAGAAGGTAAAATCAATGAAGTTGAAAAGCGATCAGTAGAATTTACTCAATATAAACAATTAAGCAAAATAGACTGAAAATATAAACACAGTCTCAGATACCTGAAGGACAATGCAAAAAAAAAAGCTAACATTTGTATCATTGGTGTCCAAGAGGCAGGAAAGGGAGACACAATAGAACTGAACAACTACCTGAAAAATAGTGACTGAAAAATCTCCAAATTTGGTAAAAGACATGGATCTACAGGCTAAAGAAAATGAATGAATCATAAACAAAAAAAAAAGAAATCCAGGCGAGGATACATCATAGTTAAATTTCTGACAACAAAAGACAAAGAAAAAAATCTTGAAAGCATACAAAGAGAAGCAATTCATTACCTATAAGGGAAGGTCAATTTACCAGACAATGGATTTCTCATCTGAAATTATGGGGGTCATAAGAAAGTTACACATTTTTCAACTGCTAAAAGAAAAAAAAAAAAACCCTTAACCATGATCACTTTCTCCAGCAAATATATTTTTCAGGAATAAAAGGAAAATAAAGGCATCCTCAACCAAAGGGAAATCATGAGAATTTTTGCTATCTGACCTACCCTTAAATGTTCAGAGGTAGTTCTCTATACAGAGAGGAAATAATAGCAAAAGACTTAAAACTTAAGAAGGGAAAGATAAATGTCAGAATGTGTAAAATTTGGGATAAATTTAATATGCATCCTACTTCATGTGGGTTTCTTGAATCAATTTTTACAGTTGAAATGAAAATTATAACCCCAATTGATATGGTCTTCAACATGTGTAGAGGAAATGCTTAAGGCACTTTTATTTGAAATGTGAGTGTGCCACTAGTCTACTAAAGAAAATTATTATTTGATATACAGGAACTCTACACAGTTCCTTAAAGAAGTTACATCAGTGTGAACTGACAGGAAGAGAAAGTACAAAATCAAAAAAAGGTCTTTATACTTTCTAATTTTTATATGGGCAGGAGGTAGGATGAGAACTGAGACCATTGCTCTGTGTCAAACATAGGATATTTATTTATTTATTTATTCATTCATTCAGTCATTAATTCATTTTAAAAGGTAACTTAGAGAATAAAACCAAGAGACCAGAGGACAAATCTAAATGTTTCAGAGAATCATTCCCAAAAAGCAACTATAGGCCCAAACCAAGGAACTGACAATATATGTTAGGCTGGATTTCAGAATGACGATGGATCAGTGACTGACTGCTATGTGCCTTTTATTTTCCCCTTCTTTGAACAGAGACGTCTATTACAACTTCCTGTCTCGCCACTGTATGTTATGTGTGCTGGTGGAGAGGGTGTCTTTAGTTTGCAGGTTTTCAGATTGAGAGAAAACCTACTTGAGGAGCTGTACTTGAAGAACCTCATCAGAAAATCTTGCCTACAGGTCTGCCTTGCTTGCACATGAGATGGAATATGGGAACGGATAAAGACTGTATATTTCAACTTGAGTGACTGCACAAAGCAGGCAAGACCCCTCAGAGTTCAGGTTGGAGCTGAGATAGTAAGAGAAGAGGTGAAGCCCAGGTATCAAGGGTTGGCTTTGCCCTCACTGCAGTATCTCAATGCTAAGCTCTAAGGAGTCCACAAATTATAAATTCAAACAGATTCCTAGTCATTATCACAATATATTTGCCATGGAGGAAACCAAGAACTTATTTTATTTAAAAGTTTGTTCACTTGACCTGTAACTGTCAATTTTTACTCTTATCCAGCCCTCACAAATGTTGGAGCTGGGCTTAAGGATAGTGGAGCAATGATTTAAACTAGGACTGTAGGACCTATTTCCACACAGACTGATTTCATTAGAACCCTTGATATATTTCAAAACCCCATTGGAACACGCTATTCCAATAGAATACGCTGTAATGGGATATGTAATGAGTATATATGAGATATGCATATGCAATGAGTGTATATACACACAAACCCACATACATAATGCTTATGCAGAAAACATCCTTAGAGTAGCTCTGAATTCTGGCAAAGCACAGACAAATGTAAATATAAGACATTTACCTTCAATTTTGTTACTTGTTTTTAACAAATTTGACTTGTAACTTCCGTAGAACTAAAGAAAATTAATTCAAACTTTTTTACATAATTCGTGATTCTCCGATTATTTAGTACAATATTTGGCACATAACTCAATAAATGTTTATGATAAAAGGCTTCATGTTTTTTAATAATAAATATTTACTCACTGTAATACCATTTAGAATGCTAAGAAAGTTAACTAATCAACATAGGAAATGTCAATTCCAAATTTTAAGTAAAATTTACAGTGTTTTAATAACTTTATTGTGATGTATTTCATATACTATACAATTTGCCCCTTCAAATTGTATGATTTAGTGACTTTTAATATATTCATAGTTATGCAACTATCACCACAATCAATTTTAAAACATTCTTATTATCCTAGAAAGAAAGCTCAGACCCCTTAGCAATCATTGCACAATCCTTCATACCTCCTTCCCTAGGAAACCACTAATCTACTTTTTGCCTCTATAGTTTCACTTGTTCTGAATATTTTGTATAAATGGAATTATACAATATGTGGGTTTTTGTGAGTGACTTCTTTCATTTAGCATGTTTTCAAGGTTCATCCATATTGTATTATGCATCACAACTTCATTTCTTTGTATTGCTGAGTACTATTCCATTGTGTGTATGTGCCAATTGTATTATCTATTTGTCAGTTTATGGACATTTGGATTGTTCACACATTTTGGCTATGGAATAACACTCCTATGAACATTCCTGAACAAGTTTCTGTGTCCACACAAAAACTTGTTATTTTTGTTTCCTTTTATTTCTTTTTATTTCTCCTGAGCATATACCTAGGAATAGATTTGCTAGACCATATGGTAATTCTGTGTTTAACCATTTGAGGAACTGACAAACTGTTTTTCGAAGTGTCTGCACCATTTTGCATTCCTATCAGTGTTGTTGGATTCCAATTTCTCCATATCCTCACCAACACTTGCTATTTTTTGCTTTTTGCTTACAACCATCCTCCCTGTGGTGTGAAGTGGTATCTCATTGTGGTTTAGATTTTTTTTCTTTGTTTCTTGAGATGAAGGTCCCACTTTTTAACCAGACTGGTCTTGAACTCCTAAGCTCTAGCGATCCTCCATCCTCCAGCCACAGCTTTAGGAGTAGGTGGGACTACAGGCATGCACCACCGCAACCGGTTACTTTTGCCTTTCCTTGAAGACAAATAATGTTGAGTATCTTTTCATGTACTTATTGATCATTTTGGAGAAATTTCTATTCATATATTTTGCCTGATTTTGACTTGAATTTTCTTTTTATTATTGAGTTGTAAGAATTTTTAAATATATGTTCTAGATCCTAGTCTTTGATCGGATGGATGATCTGCAAATACTTTTATATTCCATAGATTGTCTTTTCACTTTCTTAATTGTATTCTTTGATGCACATTTTTTTTTTTTTAGTTTTGATGATGTCCAGATTGTTTGTCTTTGTGTGTGTATGCGTTTGAAATCATATCTAAGAAACTTGCCAAATCCAATATTTGCCAGTGATTTATACCTATGTTTTCCTTTAAAAGTTTTACAGTTTTAACACATATTTCCACAGTTTTGATCTATTTTTGGTTAATTTTTGTTTATGGTGTGAGGTGGTGTGGAGTCCGACTTCATTGTTTTCCCTGTGGACTTCAGTTGTTCCAGCATCATTTGTTGAAAAGACTATTCTTTCCTTCATTGACTTGTCTTGACACCCTTGTTGAAAATCAACTGATCATAAATTAAAGGGTTGATTTCTTTTATTTTTTTCTTTTTCTTTTCTTTTCTTTTTTTTTTTTTTTTTTTTTTTTTAAGACAGATTGTCTGTGTTACCCAGGCTGGAGCTGGTGGGCAGTGACGTGATATTAGCTCACTGCAATCTCCATCTCCTGGGTTCAAACAATTCTCAGGCCTCAGCTTCCTGAGTAGCTGGGACGACAAGCATGCGCCACTACACCTGGCTAACTTTTTGTATTTTTGTTTTAATTAGTATTATTTTTTGAGACAGAGTCTTGCATTTTCCGCCCAGGCTGGAGTGCAGTGACGTGATCTCAGCTCACTGCAAGCTCCGCCTCCCAGGTTTACGCCATTCTCCTGCCTCAGCCTCCTGAGTAGCTGGGACTACAGGCGCCCACCACCTCGCCCGGCTAGTTTTTGTATTTTTTTAGTAGAGACGGGGTTTCACCGTGTTCGCCAGGTTGGTCTCGATCTACTGACCTCGTGAACCGCCCGTCTCTGCCTCCCAAAGTGCTGGGATTACAGGCTTGAGCCACTGCGCCCGGCCAATTTTTTGTATTTTTAGTAGAGACAGAGTTTCACCATGTTGTCCAGGCTTATCTCAAAGTCCTGGCCTCATGTGATCCACACACCTTGGCCTCCCAAAGTGCCAGGATTACAGGCATGAGCCACCATACCTGGCCAAGGTTGATTTCTGGACTCTCAACTTAGTCCATTCATCTGTATGTCTCTCCTTATGCCAGTTCCACACTGTCTTGGCTACCATAATTTGTAACAAGTTTTGGAATCAGAAGGCCTGAAACCTCTAAATTTATGATTCTTTTGCAAGATGGTTTGACTACAATCTACTTTAAATGCTTAGCTTTGGAGTAAATTTAATGTTTTGTGCAGAGTTTTTGTTATTCTCTTAAGTAGCTTTTTATTTACTTATGCCTGTTTTGCCAAATCAGTTTATGATATTAGCAAGGAATAGTAGTTGACCTTCAAATTAAGTCAGAAAGAAAACTAAATTAAATAGGAGGCTTTTTCTTAAGCATATAAAATTCTGAGATAAATTTTTAAAATTAAAAGTTTATCCTTTATTTACTTTACTAACCCAAACAATAAATGACCAAATCTACTTCATTTGCAAAATGTTAGTGGAAAATATGCTTTCATCAAATGATTCTTTCCAAAAATTATTCTTCTTTCAATAATTTATAGCCATTCCTTTGGGATATTTTGATGCTACAAATTATTTTACTGTATGACTAAACAATATTGAATAGGAGCTTTTATTTCTATGTATAACAAAAGAGTAGACTAGGCCAGTGCAGTGGCTCATTCCTATAATCACAGCACTTTGGGAGGCTGAGATGAGAGGATCACTCAGGGCCAGGGTTGGAGAACAGACTAGGCAACATAGCAAGACCCCATCTCTATAAAAATTTTTTATTTTTAAATTATTTTTTAGATGGAGTTTCACTCTTGTTGCCCAAGTGGGAGTGCAATGGTATGATCTCAGCTCACTACAACCTCTGCCTCCCGGGTTCAAGTGATTCTCTTGCTTCAGACTCCCGAGTAGCTGGGACTACAGGCATGCACCACCACACACCTATACTCCTAGCTACTCGAGAGACCAAGGTAGGAGGATTGCTTGAGCCCAGGGATTCAAGGCTGCAGTGAGCTATGATCATGCCACTGCACTCTAGCCTGAGCAATGGAGTGAGACTCCATCCCTAAAGAGAGAGAATTAAAAAGAATAGACTAATACCAGATGCAACTGAGGACATTTAAATTAGATGTTTTCACTGAGTCAATGTGCTATTTTAACCCTGACACCCATTTTAAAATAACACATACTAAAAAAAACATTTTACTTGATAGTTTGAATACTCATAGACTATTATATACTGAGTAGTCCCCTTACAAATTTTTTTAAAATTGTTGTTTTGGTAAGTGTACCCTTGTAGTATTGTTTGAAGTCAGGTAACATGATGCCTCCAGCTTTGTTCTTTTTGCTTAGGATTTTCTTAGCTATTTGAGCTCTTTTTTGGTTCCATATGAATTTTAAAATAGCTTTTTCTAATTCTGTGAAGAATATCATTGGTGGTTTGATAGGAATGCCACTGAATTTGTAAATTGCTTTGGGCAGTATGGCCATTTTAACAATATCATTCTTCCTATCCATGAGCATGGAATGTATTTCCATTTGTTTGCGTCATCTCTGATTTCTTTGAGCAATGCTTTGTCATTCTTATTGTGGAGCGCCTTCACCTCTCTGGTTACCTGTATTCCTAGGTTTTTTTTTTATTCTTTTTGTGTCCATTGTAAATGGGATTGCATTCTTGGTTTGGCTCTCAGCTTTGACGTTGTTGGTTTATAGAAATGTTACTGATTTTTGTACCTTGATTTTATATCCTGAAATTTTGCTGAAGTTGTTGATCAGATCTAGGAGTTTTTGGGCAGAGATTATGGGGTTTTCTAGGTATGGAATCACATCTGTGAACAGAGATAGTTTAACTTCCTGTCTTCCTTTTTGGATGCCTTTTATTTCTTTCTCTTGCCTGATTGCTCTGGCTAGGACTTCCAGTACTATGTTGAATAGGAGTGGTGAAATAATTTTTTGAACAATTATCTCATTAAATTATTAAATACTACTATACAACTGTTTAAATTGCAATGTCCATTTTATAAACAACACAGAGCCAGAACTGTGCTTACTTGTAGCATACCAGGGGCATGGGAATTTCCATTGCATCTGTCAGCCACAGTTGTCAGTAGGAGGAGAATTCCCTCAGTGGTGGTCAAGGGCTATTGTTCTGGTTACAGAGGGAATTCCTCTGTATCTGGATGGAGCATGGTCTCTTTACCTGAAGAGCAGCCTCATGTACTCTAACCAAAAGAAAGGCCTGATCAATGGAATCAAAGATAGATTTATTCATATCTTTTAATTTATTTTTTCCTTAACACAGATACATTTTTACCACAAGAAAACAAATTTCAAATTATAAATAATTACTTTTTTCAAGATTTGTAAGTAGAGAATTGAATAAAAATGGTCATCATCATCTCCGTCTCAAATCATTTCTCAAGGTGCTTTTAAATACATTATTTATCAATTACTTATTGAATATGTTCCTTCTGCCAGAGACTATACCAAGTGCTAGTTATAAAATGATGAACCAAACAGACTAGGGTTCTTTCATAATGTGGTTAGTGTTCAAATAAGAAGTGAAAAGAATGAACAAACATATTCTTGGTGAATTAATTAATTCACTAATTAATAACAAAACAATTTCAGATAATGATAAGGTGCTATAAAGCACAGCACAGTGACCAAGAAATTTGAAGTGGCATAAAAAATGGAAAACAATACAACTCAACATCTCAAAAATTATTTTATATTATCATTTCTAGAGAACTGCCCAGGGTCCCCAATTATAGGCACCAAAATTCTGTGAAGACATTTATAAAGTAAAACAACTCATATGAAAGAAATGGGACTGTAAGGGATTGGAAGGACATAGTACAAGGAATGGATGAAAGAAATGGTGATATTTAGACTGCAAAAGGAAATAGTAAAAACAGAAGCATGAAAATTAGATTTATATATTTGGAAAGTTGTCATGAAATGGAAGGAACAGAACAATTGTATGTTTCACATAGAAAGGACCAACCTAGGAAGAATAGGAAAAAAAGAGAAAATTAGATTTATTGGATCTTCAGTAAGTGCCAAGCACTGTATGCTGTTTTGTAATTATTTAATTTTATGTTTTCATTATTCTTTTGATAATTTGCTTTTTATATTATAAATTGACAAATTATAATCATATATATTGATGGGATATAAAGTAATGTTTGACACATATATACAAGATAAGAGGAATAGGTTTAATTTTTGAAGATCAACAGCAGAGCATGCTAATAATTGAGTACTAATGATATAGCTCATAACTGAGGACTATACATTTCAATATTGCTAAAAGAGTAAATTTCTAAAGTAAATTTCTTATCACAAAATATGCTAAATATTTGAGGTGACAGATATGTTAATAAGTTTAATTTAATAATTCCACATTTTATCTAAAAATGATACTACTTTGTACCTTATAATTTGTCAATATACAATGAAAATAAATACGTAAAAGCTAAATCAAGCTAATTAACATATTTATCACTTGAAATAACTATAATTTTTGCAATGAGAACATCTGAAAATTTACTTTCTTAGCAATTTTGAAATGTGCCATCTATGTTATTAACTATAGTCACCATGTTGTGCAATTAATCTCAAAAAATTTATTCCTCCTGTGTAACTGAAACTTCATACACTTTGGCCAACATCTCCCCACTTTCCTCACCCCTAGCCTCTAGTAACTATCATTCTACTCTCTGTTTCAATGTGTTTGTTTGTTTTAGATTCCACATATAAATGAGATCATGCAATATTTCTCCTGCTGTGGCTTATTTTACACAGCATAATGTCTTCCAGGTTCATTAATAAATGACAGAACTTTATTCTTTTTAAAAACCAAATAGTATTCCATTTCATATTTTCATTATCCATTCATACACTGATGGATAATTTCTTTTATTCCTCTTCATTTACTAGGGAATAGAGGTCAACAAAGTTAAGAACCATGCCTAGATTCACACAGTGAATAGTAATGCTGGGTTTTGGGCTTGAAACTTCTCCAAAAATAATGTGCTTTCTTCTGCATGTTTCTATTTCTTGATTTTGTCTTCATGTAAAACATAACTTTCCAACTTCTAGAAGTGCCTCACCTTGTAAAGTTGTGGCCTTCCCGTCACAGGAACTGTTAGTGAAGAGATGCCTTGTTCAGAAAGTAACTTCTAAGGCCCCCAACGACTCTAAACGACTCCAATTTCCACTAAGTGAGTTAAAAAGCCACGGTCTACAGCATCCTATCCAACTGGTAGGAACACGCTACATCAGTGCAGTTGACTTCACAGGATTAGCAAATCATCATGTATTAGAGATCTTGTCCCTACGGGATTTGGAAGCCTCTCTTATAAGTGGAAAACCCTGAAATAGAATGAAAGTACTGTATGAGACACCAAAAGGAAGTAGGCTAGCCTGAAAAAAAAAAAAAAAAAAAAAAAAGTTACCTAGTTCATAGTTTTGACTGCAATCAAATTACAAAACATTTTCCTGGTTCCAATATGGTTTTTATTTTTCAAAGTTGTAATTATCTATGAAATCAAGTCTAAATATTTGATGCCCAGCATGAATGAAAAATATATTTTGTAATAACAGATCACTAAATAATCAAAATAAGTAACTCATTTTATTATAATCTTCTCAAATTGTACACAAACAAGATATTTCACATTTCACATTGCTTTTGTCTATCAGTGATGACTGAAAAACTATGTATCTTCAGTAAGTGGTTATTTTCAGCGGACAAATCTTAACATACTCCCTTTATATGTTAGTTTCAAGTCTGTTGTGAGTCTTTAAGCTAAAATTAATTTTTCAGTCATTTTAAAAACCTAGCTGTCAAATCTAACACTAAATTTTCAGTGGTTAAGAATTTTATAGTACGATTTTACGCTATTTAGAATAGTATCCTTTTAATGGTTTTAAAATTATATGCCATTAATATTATCCAGTGACTATTTTCAACATATTATTGGACTGATGTAAAGAAGAGAGTAATCAAATTAATCACATCTTTTATAATCTTAATTTTATACTTAACTTTTCCTATACAAAGTTAAATAATCCTACTTGCTACAGTTTCTCATCATAACATAAGTAAGTCCTACGCACCTTTGACCATACTTTTCCCTTCATTGGCCTTCTTAATTACATGTTTTAAGTAAAATGGACAAAACTGAGGTTGAACCTCACTTAGCTAAGGGGATTGGTCTAAATCATGGTCCAAAACTTGGTTTGCTAATTTCATAAAATTAATAGTGCTACTTAGAAAAAGTTTAGTGATGTAAAAGAGAGAAAATGAAGGTAGTTTACCTTAGTTCCACTTAGGTTTGGGAATATGGTAGTAAAAAGGCCAAATAGAATCCAAATGCATATTAATTTAACAATTAATGAGCAGAGGACAGAATAGGGGAAAAAATCTTCAGAAAGACTATCAATGCATTTTTGTACTTTCTGCCATTCTCCAAACTTTAATTTGTGAGGACACTTTTCATCACACTTTTAAATTAGCCTAGATTCTATAAATTTTTCTTTTTCATTAATTTTGCCTGCAAGGTATACGGCTGCCAAATATTTCATGTAACCATTTTATACTATCAATTCACATATAATAAAAGGAAAATAACGTTTTAAATCCACCACACACAGACACACATCCCTCATGATTTAGCAAAAAAGTTTTTGCAAATACTATTAACAACAGATCAGGCTAAAATCATTAAAGTGTGACAAAATAGTGCCTTCATTATTAACAATTATATTTAAACACAAGCAGAATATATATGAAAAATACAGGCATGTTACTATCCTTAAACACATAGGTAGACGCAGCATCAATATAAGTAGTATAAAGCTAGAAATAACATTACTATCCATTCAATCAATAAATGCATATTGATTGTTTACTAAGTACTCTGCTACGTCATGGGAGCATACTGATGAATAACAACGGTTCCTGTAACTGAAAAACTTGCCTTTCAACAGAGATGCAGACATGAACAGATGATTTCTAAAACCATGTGCTATAACAGAGGCTCCCAAATGTGGTCTGCAGACCAGTGGCATCAGCATCTCTTAGGAACTTAGACATGCAAATTCCATTTGCTCCACAGACCCACTGAATCAGAATATTTCCAGGTGATTTGGATAAAGTTTTAGAACCACTATACTACAAATTTAGGTGATCCATAGTGAATAAAATCTATGACTAGAGATACTGTTGCTTAGGGAATCTTTAATGGTGTTACAAAGAAAGTGTCAAGTATCTCAGTAAATGATGTTCCTTTTTTAGTTCCTTTTCTGGCAGGATGAAACTGCCTGGCAATGAAGTGTTAAAAGATCTTTCGGCCAGGCATGATGGCTCACGCCAGTAATCTCAGCACTTAGGGAGGCCAAGGTAGGCAGATCACCTGAGGTCGGGAGTTCAAGGCAAACGCAGAGAAACTCCGTCTCTACTAAAAATACAAATTTAGCCAGGTATGGTGGCGCATGCCTGTAATCCCAGCTACTCAGGAGGCTGAGACAGGAGAATCTCTTGAACCTGGGAGGTGGAGGTTGTGGTGAGCCGAGATGCCGCCTTTGCACTCCAGCCTGGGTAACAACAGCAAAACTCCATCTCAAAAAAACAAAACAAAACAAAACAACTTTCACCTTCCCAGGACACAGAAGAAGTAACCATGTATGTAACTAAGAACCCTCAATGATCAGTAAATACAGATGTGACAATGGAAGCAGGCAGTACATGCAGGCAATCACTTTGCAGAATATATCACACAGCAAGGTGAGGCACACAGAAGATGACCCTGTAATCCTGGCTAAATGTTCCACTTTATCAAGGAGAAACTGGAGACCAACACCACTATCCAGCTTACTCCTGTGTAGTCAATAAATTTGGCCTTGCTCAGTGAGTGGTCTGATATTTGTCCTTGGCTTCTGGAAGGTCATCTATATCATATTTGATAGAAGTGTCCTTGTTTAAAAGAGGAATTGGCCCCAGTGGATCTTAGGGTGAGACCAGCCATACCAAATAGTCTTAGGGTAGGGACTGGTCACACAGAAAGACTAGCAATGGGGTCTCTAGGTCACACAATGTCTGTCAACCTGGAGGCTGAGGTCAACTGTATGTGTTGATCAATCATGGCTGTGTAATGAAGACCAATACAAACTCTAAATACTAACGTTCATGTGAATGTCCCTGTTTAGAAATACTCCATTCATACTGTCACACATCAATGCCAGGAAACTCCATGGGGAGAGAACTATGACACTTCATATTTGGAACCTTCCTGGACTTTGCTGTATGTTTCTCTTTATTTTGCTAATTTTAATCTATATCCTTATTCTGTAATAGACCATAAACAAGAGTATATTCACTTTCAGTGAGTTTTGTGTGTTATACCAGCAAATTAACACTCTGGGTAGTTTGGGGAACCTCTGCAAACTTGCAACTGGTATCAGAATTGAAGGCAATATTGGAGACAGTGAATTCTAACTCTACACTGGGCTCTAGCTTCTTGCAGTTGATTTCTGTGAAGTGGGATTTACTGGAACAACCCTGATTCATTGAATCATGTGGTTTGGTAAGAAGGATGAGAGGGTGCAGAGACTGAATCTTTGATTTTGCAATGGCCCAGAGTCATATGGTATAAAACTACAGTTGTGCAATGATCTGGAGGTATTATAAAAGTTAAAAATAGAATTTAGAACTCCCAGGGAGTTGGTTCACTAGATGCATAAGGAAATGCAAATTAACAAGAAACAAGTGAAATATACAATGCCTAGGTCATTGTTGTCTGTAATAGCTAAAATGAAAATAAGGAAAAATGGGTCTGATCTTAATGCTGGAACAAGTGTGGATTCCAGCTAGTTCAAGCTATAGCCACTGGCCTCAGGGACCCAACCTTCAGGTAAAATGAAAGTGAAAGTAAAAGAAACTTTGGGGGTGGACCCTGATGCTGGCACGAGCTTGGAATCCAGCCATTTCCAGCAACAGCCACTAGACTTAGAGTTGCTTTCGGCGGTGGCGGGGGGGGGGAATGTGCAGAAACAACAAATAGTGAAGGTTAGACTGACTCACAAGAATAGAGAATGACAAAGTGGAGAGTCAAGGAACTCATCCCAGAATTGTGGAAATCTCTAAATGTTACAGTAAGTAGCAGTCAGGCATGAGCAGGGCAGAAGAGGGCCCTCCCCCACCCACCCACCAGAAATGTCAGGCGACCATTAGGTGATGGTTCAGCAGTTGTCATACTGCCTCTCTAAAAATGATAACTGGTACTTGGGGCCCAGGGAGTGGTAGTTTCCTGAAGGTCCACAGTTGTCACATTAAAATGATAATTGGTCACAGGGACCAGGAAGAGGCAATTTCCCAATACATAAAAACACTTAAAATTGTCAGTCAGCAGTTTCCAATAAAATATCAGGAATTGCGCGAGTGAGCTTGAGCATGTGTATTAAGAGACAAAGTGGTGGAGTATGACCTTCTGGGGGCAGTCCGCCAGAAAAGGGAAGAAAGCCTCAGGTGAGCATGCCTACAGCTTCCTAAAAACACTGAGCATGCTCACTTCCCTTGCGCAAGGAGGGCGCCACGAATGCAGGCAGTTCACCCAAAGGAAAGAATGAAGGGAAAGGGGCGCAAGATGCAGGAAGTAGACCAGCATATAAAGTCCTAGGATCAAGGTTAAACAGGGCACTTGACTTCCAAAGTGCCCGCTTGGATCTCTTCCAAGTATACTTTCCTTTCTTTCCTGCTCCAAAGTTTTTAAATAAATTTCCACTGCTGCTTGGAAACTTGCCTCAGTTTTTCTGCCTTATGCCATTCAGTCAAATTCTTTCTTCTGAGGAGACAAGAGTTGAGTTTGCTGCAGACTCATACAGATTCACCACTGGTAACTCGGGTAACTCGGGTATTCCCTGCCCCTAACATATTTGGTGCCATGACTCAAATTGTTCCCTGGTGTTAAGAGGTCTCTATGACTCACCTTCTTCAGCTGGAGGTGTCCAACTCCCATACTCCCTTCCCCTTTCTGTCTCTCCTGCTTACCAACCAACCTCCAGAACAATTCTTTTTGGCCATAAGTGACTCTGCTAGCCTTTCCCTGCCAAGCCTCTGCCACTGATTTCTCAGCTCACACTGATGGATGGCTCCCAGTAGTGGGAAGGACATTAGGGTCCACACTGAGTAGATTTTTGGCAGAATGGCCCTCCTGAACAGGACGCTCGCAAGAGTGGTGAGGCTAAGGCCTAAAACCATGCAATGTCTGGGGCTTCCTGTGCTTTTTTTTTTTTTTCCAACTAAAATCTGCTCTTTTCCAAAACCTGCGCCACCAGCTCTCCTGTTTTCTCTGTGTGTGTTCTGAAATTGTCTGGTGCACCTGCTGGACAGTGCACATCAGAGACAAGTCTGCCTAACCTAAATATATCTGCTGTAGGATATAAAAATTCAATTGTTGATGGAATTAAGGTGAAAGTTTAGGTGGAAATTGGAATATTTAAACAGACTTCATGTGAAGTGTTTGTATCTCCTTTAACTGAATGTATTATGGTAATGGATAATGTATTCTAATGAAGAATGTTTCCAATATCTAGTCTTGTAAAACAGAAGGCATGTAAACCCACCTTTCTGCCAATATTAATTGGACATGCTAAATAAGAATCAATAAAGTTACCTAAACCCACACATTCGTTAATTTAAAAAACTTTAGAGTATCTAGACTACCAAAAATAAAAGGATTATGGACAAATGGTCTGTTATAATAGCTATGTGTGGATCATGACCTGGGACTTGACAAAAGCCTGTAAGCACTATCCAGAGACAACCACTGGGATTTGGAACCACAAAATATCCATTTGAGAGACAATTACTAGCATGCTATTGGATATTAATTGATACTGCTCCTATGACTGAAGGACATAAAATAATCCTGAAATCCGAACCACCCGTAATGTCTTAAGTAATCTCAAATAAATGCCCTAATGCGAAGGGCATTGTCCAGAAAAATGCCATAATACATTGGCAAAGAACTGTTTGTTTTACAAGAGGCAGTTCCAAGGTGAATGTATAGCATTTTGTTTGGAAGACTACCAATCTGATCAGAGAAGGTGTGATGGGTACTTTTATCGTCAACATGGTAGGCTGTGGTGCCTAGTTTGGCAGAACACTAGTCTACATGTGAGGGTATTTTATAGATGTGATTAATTCCCATGATCAATTAACTTTGGTCACAACATGGGTGGGCCTTGTCCAATCAGCTGAAGGTCTTCATAACAAAAACCTAAGGTTTTCTGGATAAGAAGAAATTCTGTCTTAAGACTACAACATAAACTCTTGCCTGAGTTTCCATTCTGCTGGCCTTTCCTGTGGATTTCATACTTGCCAGGTTTCACAATAACACCATATCACTTGAAATTTCCTTCTTACCTGATGCAGTAGTCCCAGGACCAGGGATGCAACTGTGGGTACAGGAAGCAGAGATGATCCTTCAGTAAGGAGACTGGAATGGTACTTGTTAACACTTATGTCAGACTTACTACGGCTTAATGGGGTGAACTGTGCATTCATCTCAATTGGCAAAAGTGTGGTTGATAATAAATGTGCTTATATTGCCTAGTGGCTGAGGCAACTGACCAGTTCTGTACCTATGTAACCCTACTCTAAATTACTAGAAACAAACTGAGTGGGAGGAATTTGCTAGACTAGTATTACTGCTGGCAATCTGGACCAGCACCTTGTCAGAGCCTAATATCCCTTCCAAAAGTAGAAAAGTTTGGCTATATATGTAGAGAAGAAAGAACTGTAGCTAAGGGCAAGGAAATTAATAAATGGGTCATTCAATGACAAAAATCCAGTATTGCATTAATGTCTTGAAAGAGGCCCACAGCAAGAGACGATATTGTGAGAAATGAATTTCTTTATTTAAGTTGCTCAGCCCATGGTATTTTTGTTATGGTAACTCAAACGGACTAAGACAGAAATTGGTTCTAAGAAGGCAGGGAGGGGGTGCTATGACAAATACCTAAAAATGTAAAAGCAGATTTGGAGTTAGGTAATGCATAGAGGCTAAAAGAGTTTCGAGGTGCATGCAAGAAAAAGCCTAATTGCCATGAATGAAATTTTGAAAGCCATTTTGATGAGACCTCAGATGGAAATGAAGAACACATTATTGGAAACTGGAGCAAAGGTAATCCCTGTTCTGAAGTAATAAACAACTTACCTGAATTGTGTTCATGTTCTGCCATTTTATAGACTGTGTCAAAGAATTGTGTTTGCATTCTAGTGTTTGTATAGTGTAGGCAGAACTTGCAAGCAATAAAATTGGATATCAAGCTGAAGAGATTCTAAGCAAACTGTTGAAGGTATGACTTGGCTTCTTCAGACTGCTTCTAGTAAAATTTGAGAAGTGAAAATGACTTAAGAATATAACTGTTAAGCAAAGAGGAAGCAGAACTTAAAATTTTGGAAAATTCTCAGCCTATCCACATTGCAAAAAAAAAAAAAATGAGAAAGAATGTTTTGAAGAGATAATTAAGGGTGTGCTCAACTGACTGATTGATAATATGATAAGTATAGATGCAAACTATGGACTGATTCAACCATCTCAACAAAAGTCAGAAACAGTGATATGAGACTATGCCAGGATAAACACTGCCAAGCTAGGTCTAAAGAAAATAGAGAAGTGGGACAAATTTAAGAAGACTATCAGATTTCTCAGACCCTACAGGATCAGGTCATTGAACTACGCAGCTGCTACTATGGTTTGAATGTGTCCCTTACAAAATTCATCTGCTGAAACTTAATGGCCAATGTGACAACATTAACAGGTGGTGCCTTTAAGAGGTGATTAGACCATAAGGGCTCTTCTTTCATTGACGAAATTAAAGCCTTTACAATAGAGGCTTAAGAGTGTGTTCAGCCTTCTTTTCCCCTTTTGTCTTTTCCACTATGTGAGGACACAGTGTTCCTCCCCTCCAGAGGATGCAGCATCAAGGTGCCATCTTGGAAGGAGAGACTGGGACCCTCACCAGACACCAAACCTGCCAGTGCCTTGATCTTGGATTTCCCATCCACCAGAACTGGGAGAAATACATTTTTGGCTTTAATACATTACTCAGTTTCTGATATTTTGTAATAGCATCACACACACCAAGACTGCCACAGAGATGCACTATTCTTCAAGCCAAGAGAAGAGAGACCTCCGAGATAATTCAGAAATTATCAGGGTTGCTATTCCCACCACAGGCTCAGAGTGCACAGGCCCAGGAAGCAAGGCTGCCTCCACCTCAATCACAACAGACAGATGTGGCATGAGCAGGGCCGCTGCAGAAAGTCACGCTGTGGGCAGTGCCCCAAATGAACTGTGGGAGTGATGCTGCTATCCCTGAGTGTCTAGAAGGCAGGACCTCTGCTGCTGTGGTCCTGCAGCACAAAGCGTGAGGCCAAAGAGGATTCTCCTTGAGTCTTAAGATCACATGCAGTTTATCTTGCTAGGTTTTAGATTTGCTTGGGACTTATCATCTCTTCCTTCTTTCCCGTTTCTCCCTTTTGGAATGGCAATGTCTATACTATGCTTGTCCCATTATTGTGTTTTGGAAGAAAGTATCTTGTTTGGTTTTACAGATTCACACCTAGAGTAGAATTTTACCTCAGGATGAACCGTATCTTGAGTATAACTCGTATCTGATTTAGATGATTTTCAGATTACTCTTTGGACTTAAGACTTCAGAACTGATGCTGTAATGAGTTGACTTTGAGGCTAGTTGGGATGGATTGGATGCATATTTCATGTGAGAAGAACATGGATTTGGGGAAGTCAGGAGCGGAATGCAATGGACTGAATGTTTGTGTTCCCCCAAAATTTATTTACTGAAAACCTAATCCCAATGAAGTGGTATTAGGAGTTGGGGACTTTTGGAGGTGATGAGATCATGAGGGTGGAGCCCTCATGAATGGGGTTAGTGCCCTTATAAAAGGGACCCAGATAGCTCTCTCCCCCTCTTTCCATCAAGTGTGGACACAGTGAATAGACAGCTGTCTATGAACCAAGGAAGTGGGTTCACCAAGCACTGAAACTATCAGTATCTTGATCTTGTATTTCCTAGCCTCCAGAACTGACAGTAATAAGTGCTTTTTGTTTAAGCCAGCAATCTATGGTATTTCATCAAAGCAGCTCAAACAAACAAAGAAACTAACCATCAGCTAATTTCTATGCCTAAATAATTCTATACATGCTTATCATAAGATACAAATAACAGTAAAGCAAGGGAAAAAACTATGGAAAATTACGCAATTTTTTATAGGCTTTGTAAGTTGGGTTAGTTTTTAAAGTATATCCCTACCTCAATAATGGATCCTCCAATGTTAGTCATATTTATATTGTTACTGTTGCTTTATCTGTAATAAATGTTATATTAGATATAAATTCTCAAGCAAACATGGTTATTTTGTTATAAAATACCTTGGCCAGAGGCCACAGGATTACTTATTTTGTAAAGAATTTAGATTTGCCCAAAGAGAAGTATGACCTTTGCTTCTGGTTTCTGGGAAGTAACTATATCAATCCTAATAGGAGTATCCTTGTTTGAATGAGGACTGGCTTTACTGGATCTTAGAGTAGGACCAGCCACACCCAATGGTCCTAGGGTGAGAGCTAGCTATGCCAGAAAGACCAACAATATAACTTAGGGTGGGGGCTTTAGATCATATAGTATCAGTCAACGTGGAGGCTGAGATCAATAATGTGGGAAATCAATTAATCAATCCTGCCTACATAATGAAATTGCAGTGAATGCCAAACCTTGAGTGAGCTTCTTTGGTTGGCAGTACTCCATGTATATTATCACACATCAAGACTGGGATAGTAACACATCCTGACTTCACAGAGAAAAGACTATGGAAGCTTCATGTTTGGAACTCTACTGGATGCTGCCCTGTGCACCTCTTCTTTTGGTTAATTTTAATCTGTTTTCTTTTCACGTAATAAAGTCTGTGAGTATAACAGTTTTCATTGGTTGGGCATGGTGACTTACACCTCTAATCCCAATGCTTTGGAAGGCTGAAGATTGCTTGAGCCCAGGAGTTTAATGCTGCAGTGAACTATGATGGCACCACTGAACTCCAGCCTGGGTGAAAAACAAGACCTCATCATTGTAAAAAAAAATAATTTTTAGTAAGTTCTGTGAATCCTTCTAGTGGAATATCAAACCTGAGGGTGGTTTTGGGAATACCCTCAGCTTGTAATTGGTGTCAGAAATGAAGGTAATCTTGGGCCTTCTAAGTACATAGTTGGCCTTAACTCTTTAGAATCTTCATAGGTTTTTCTTGTTATTTATGAATGTGTGAATGTTTATATTTTTTTAAATGTATGAAATTCTCATACCACCACATTGTGGATATAATGAAAAAGTATTTCCATTATATTTATAAAACCCCAAGTGAAAGATCCCATGTAGACATTATAGAGTGGTATCCGGACTACAGAGACCTTACTTAAAAAGAAGCATAAAGATTTTGTTGCCTTAGAGTGGACAAGGCAGTCTCTCTTAAAGTAAAATTTTGTCTGAGCATACTCCACACCAGTATAGTGAATAATAAAAACCTGAGAGTTCACAAGATATGCAACTATGCCTGAGGATACTTCACTGGATGTTTTCCAGGGTTACGACATTTATCTGTGTGCGTGTGTGTGTGTGTGTCTGTGTGTGTGTGAGCGTGCCCATGTGTATTCAAATGGCACCTCTACACCAGATATGCGGATGTGGAGTCCTAAGATCTATTTTTAATGAGTAGCTACAACACATTACTGCAGTGACAGCAATTCTTGGCAAGACTTGGGCAAATCTCTTAAGTTTTCTTTGACTTGGTTAATTGGAAAATAACAAATTCTAGGAAGTGCAAGGCAGTAACGAAAATAAAAGTCTAGGGGAATCAATGAAAGGAGGGAGCAGACAAGGAGTATGACTGAAGGAGTATGCAGTAGACATAATGGGCTTTTGTGCTAAGCAGAAGATTTTAGGTTTCATTCTGCAGTTTTGACAAGCAATGGAAGAATTTTGAATATGATAGTGTTTTTAACCCGATATCTTTAGCTTTTAAGATGCATCCTACAAATCAGTGTCTTATCTACAAGACCACATTTCTTTTCAATCAAAAAATTTGGTTAAATGAATGAATGAATGTTGTTTCCCAAAACTCAAGGCTTGTTTCATTACCAGAGGATGAAGTGCTAATTATTTGACTACAAAGGTATTTGATTTCCTTAATGATAATCACTTCATCATTCCTTCTCTAAGGTGAAAAAGAAAAAAAAAGATTTTTTTTTCATTCTAATGGACTCAGGATAATAAATTAGAGTTCCAATTTCAACAATTTAAGGAGAAACTTTAAAAATCAATGCTAAGTGAAACAAGATGTAAAAGAAAACTATATACAAAAAAACGCATATTTGAATCATGGTTTTTTTGGGTACCAGTCCATAAAGTGAGGGAAATGTATTCGATTGTCTTTAAGTCTCCTTCGGCTCTTTAATTGTTTCTATAAATTCTACCTTAGAAAAAAAGTAAGAATGTGTGCTTGGAATTCATTAATAATTTAATAAAAAGTAAACAATCAGTAGAAACTAAAATTCACTGGGTTATTATATGTTAATTTATACATAATTTCTCTGGATAGTTGCTTTTTGCTTTTTTATATTTCTTCTAAGCCAGTTTTCAAACCTTCCTGCAGAGGTGCTTCAGTGGTAGAGCAGAATGAGTGGATCCCTGAAACCTCAGGAAGACATATGTATATTCAGTGATTAATAATTTATCTTAATAGGAGGATAAGTTCAAGAGCTCTGTTTTAAAGCATAGTGACTATAGTTAAAATCAACGTATTGTATTCTTGAAAATTGATAAGAAATACAAATTTGGCCGGGCGCGGTGGCTCAAGCCTGTAATCCCAGCACTTTGGGAGGCCGAGACGGGCGGATCACGAGGTCAGGAGATCGAGACCATCCTGGCTAACACGGTGAAACCCCGTCTCTACTAAAAAATACAAAAAACTAGCCGGGCGAAGTGGTGGGCGCCTGTAGTCCCAGCTACTCAGGAGGCTGAGGCAGGAGAATGGCATAAACCCAGGAGGCGGAGCTTGCAGTGAGCTGAGATCCGGCCACTGTACTCCAGCCAGGGCGACAGAGCGAGACTCCGTCTCAAAAAAAAAAAAAAAAAAAAAAAAATACAAATTTAACTTCTAGAAAAAAGTGTTCTCACCACATACATACACAAAAAGCAGGTAAGGTAATGTGTATGCTAATTAGCTCCATTTAGCAGTGTATACATATTTCAAAACAACACATTTTACATGAAAATATACACAATCTGTATTTTTAATTAAAAATAAATAATATGTATCTTAACAATTCATTAGAATTTGACATTCTAGTAGAATTTGATAATTCTACTAATTATCATAGAATAATTAGTAATATTTCAACTATGAGACATTAAAATTGAGATTTCTGGAAAAGGTTTTCTGCTACTCCCCCCACTCCCATGCCCAAACACATAGTGCATGCACACACACATACACACACACAGACGCACGCACAGTGACTTCTTACTCTAAGGTTACTTGCTGTTCAAACTGTTTAGACTTGCTCCTTGATAGTGCACTTGGCCTCCTTGATAGTGCACTTGGCCTAAATGCCTCTCCCAAAGTGGCTTTGCCCTCCTGTTACTCTATGGTAAGGCTTTTCTCATCTATCCATTAACTTTCTTTTGTAATTATATCATCACACTTCTTTTCTTTGTCTGCAAGGCTCTGGCCACTGATTCCTATCTGTATGGAAGAGCTCCCATTTTCTCCTTAACACACAGCCCAGACCCTTTATTCTTTTTTTTCTCCACCATATACCTTCACTCCCTCTCACCCTTTTTCTCACTCTTATTGTCTGTTCTTTTATCACAGTTCCATTTTGCATGACAGTGTCCCATAAGATTCATTGGGGTTAAATCCTTTGATGATACTTCCTTCTAGTGCTTTCTCTGCCCAAACTGTGTGATGGTTTTGTTTTAGGTTTGTTTCACATCAGTAAATTTTTCACATTGTTTTCTGGTATTCTGTTTTCCAGCCCACTTGAATTATCTGATTAGTGAACAAATTTTATTTAATTAAACCTTTCTAAATCCATCTGGCATGTGCCTTTGGTGGAATAAAATTAAGCATTGCTAGATATTAGTACGCAAGAAACCATTTGCTTGTGATGGAAATAATATAAAGTGGGAGACCCACTCTACATTTAAATGTTATGTTTTCTCAGGTTTTCTAAATTACATTTTTCATTTATCCAACATAAAAAGAGAATTCTCTGATATTACCTATATTTGCATTGACTTGGCTTCTTTAGGGAGTTTGGTTTGTTGTCCTTGGCAATAGTTTGCTGAGAATGATGGTTTCCAGCTTCATCCATGTCCCTACAAAGGACATGAACTCATCCTTTTTTATGGCTGCATAGTATTCCATGCTTTATATGTGCCACATTTTCTTAATCCAGTCTATCATTGATGGTCATTTGCTTTGGTTCCAAGTCTTTGCTATTGTGAATACTGCCACAATAAACATTCATGTGAATGTGTCTTTATAGCAGCATAATTTATAATCCTTTGGGTATATACCCAGTAATGGGATCGCTGGGTCAAATGGTATTTCTAGTTCTAGATCCTTGAGGAATCACCACTGTCTTCCACAATGGTTGAACTAGTTTACAGTCCCACCAACAGTGTAAAAGTATTCCTATTTCTCCACATTCTCTCCAGCACCTGTTGTTTCCTGAATTTTTAATGATCGCCATTTTAACTGGTGTGAGATGGTATCACATTGTGGTTTTGATTTGCATTTCTCTGATGGCCAGTGATGATGAGCATTTTTTCATGTGTCTGTTGGCTGCATAAATGTCTTCATTTGAGAAATGTCTGTTCATATCCTTTGCCCACTTTTTGATGGGGTTGTTTGATTTTTTCTTTAAAGTAGTTTTTTTCCAATTCTGTGGAGAAAGTCATTGGCAGCTTGATGGGGATGGCATTGAATCAATAATTAACTTGGGCAGTATGGCCATTTTCACAATATTGACTCTTCCTATCCATGAACATGGAATGTTCTTCCATTTGTTTGTGCCCTCTTTTATTTCGCTGAGCAGTGGTTTGTAGTTCCCCTTGAAGAGGTCCTTCACATCCCCTGTAAGTTGGATTCCTAGGTATTTTATTCTCTTTGAAGCAATTATGAATGGGAGTTCACTCATGATTTGGCTCTCTGTCTGTTATTGGTGTATAGGAATGCTTGTGATTTTTGCACACTGATTTTGTATCCTGAGACTTGATTGAAGTTGCTTATCAGCTTAAGGAGATTTGGGGCTGAGATGATGGGGTTTTCTAAATATACAATTATGTCATCTGCACACAGGGACAATTTGACTTCCTCTTTTCCTAATTGAATACCTTTTATTTCTTTCTCCTGTCTGATTGCCCTGGCCAGAACTTCCAGTACTATGTTTAATAGGAGTGGTGAGAGAAGGCATCCCTATCTTTTGTCTGTTTTAAAAGGCAATGTTTCCAGTTTTTGCCCATTCAATATGATATTGGCTGTGGGTTTGTCATAAATAGCTCTTATTATTTTGAGATACATCCCATTCACACCTAATTTATTGAGAGTTTTTAGCATGAAGGGCTGCTGAATTTTGTCAAAGGCCTTTTCTGCATCTATTGAGATAATCATGTGGTTTTTGTCTTTGGTTCTGCTTATATGCGGATTATGTTTATTGATTTGTGTATGTTGAACCAGCCTTGCATCCCAGGGATGAAGCCCACTTGATCATGGTTGATAAGCTTTTTGATGTGCTGCTGGATTCGGTTTGCCAGTATTTTATTGAGGATTTTTGCATCAATGTTCATCAGGGATATTGGTCAAAAATTCTCTTTTTTTGATGTGTCTCTGCCAGGTTTTGGTATCAGGATGATGTTGGCTTCATAAAATGAGTTAGGGAGGATTCCCTCTTTTTCTGTCGTTTGGAATAGTTCCAGAAGGAATCGTACCAGCTCCTCCTTGTACCTCTGGTAGAATTTGGCTGTGAATCCAGCTGGTCCTGGACTCTTTTTGGTTGGTAGGCTCTTAATTATTGCCTCAATTTCAGAGCCTGTTATTGGTCTATTCAGGGATTCAGCTTCTTCCTGGTTTAATCTTGGGAGGGTGTATGTGTCCAGGAATTTATCCAATTCTTCTAGATTTTCTAGTTTATTTGCATAGAGGTGTCTATAGTATTCTCTGATGGTAGTTTGTATTTCTGTGGGATTGGTGGTGATAACCCCTTTATCATTTTTTATTGCATCTATTTGATTCTTCTCTCTTTTCTTCTTTATTAGTCTTGCTAGCGGTCTATCAATTTTGTTGATCTTTTCAAAAAACCAGCTCCTGGATTCATCGATTTTTTGAAGGGTTTTTTGTGTCTCTATCTGCTTCCGTTCTGCGCTGATCTTAGTTATTTCTTGCCTTCTGCTGGCTTTTGAATGTGTTTGCTCTTGCTTCTCTAGTTCTTTTAATTGTGATGTTAGGGTGTCAATTTTAGATCTTTCCTGCTTTCTCTTGTGGGCATTTAGTGCTATAAATTTCCCTCTACACACTGCTTTAAATGTGTCCCAGAGATTCTGGTATGTTGCGTCTTTGTACTCATTGGTTTCAAAGAACATCTTTATTTCTGGCTTCATTTCGTTATGTACCCAGTAGTCATTCAGGAGCAGGCTATTCAGTTTCCATGTAGTTGAGCGGTTTTGAGTGAGTTTCTTAATCGTGAGTTCTAGTTTGATTGCACTGTGGTCTGAAAGACAGTTTGTTATAATTTCTGTTCTTGTACATTTGCTGAGGAGTACTTTACTTCCAACAATGTGTTCAATTTTGGAATAAGTGTAATGTGGTGCTGAGAAGAATGTATATTCTGTTGATTTGGGGTGGAGAGTTCTGTAGATGTCTATTAGGTCTGCATGGTGCAGAGCTGAGTTAAATTCCTGGATATCCTTGCTAACTTTCTGTCTCATTGATCTGTCTAATATTGACAGTGAGGTGTTAAAGTCTCCCATTACTATTGTGTGGGAGTCTAAGTCTCTTTGTAAGTCTCTAAGGACTTGCTTTATGAATCTGGGTGCTCCTGTATTGGGTGCATATATATTTAGGATAGTTAGCTCTTCTTGTTGAATTGATCCCTTTACCATTATATGTGACCTGCTTTGTCTTTTTTTGATCTTTGTTGGTTTAAAGTCTGTTATTGTTTATGAATATTTTTATGTGAATGGCGGCTTGCATTTGCAGTCCCAGCTATTTGGGAGGCTGAGGCAGGAGAATTGCTTGAACCCAGGAGGCGGATGTTGCAGTGAACCGAGATCACGCCACTGCACTGCAGCCTGGGCAACAGAGCAAGACTCCATCTTAAATAAATAAATAAATAAATAAATAAATAAATAAATGCACAGAACTCGTATTTGCCCTCATGGTGGGGATCATTCTTATTGTGTTTTACTTTCTTTCTTTTTATTGTTTCTTGGGTTTTTGTATGTATGTAACCTAGGACAAATAAGTTCCCTGAGCCTTAGTTTTCTCATCTGCAGATGACAAATAGTATCTATTTCACAGATATTTTAGTAGAACTAAATCAAAGGCAGTGTGCAAAGCACCAAGTTTACTGGTATTCAATAATTGTTCATTTCTTTCTTCCTTCTTTTTCAATGATTTTTGTCAATGTATCAAATTTAGATTCATCAATATACCTTTATCACTATCTTCAAATGACTTTCACAGATAGCATCATGATTATGTCTATTAATATTTATCTTTTAAGTGACTGGAAAAAGAGAAAAACACATGATTTAAAATTAATTTTGAATATAACAGGGTTTTTTTTTTTAGACACATAACCATCAAAGGCCCAGATGTGCACCATATGAGTTGATGAAAATGTACATAGGAAGTTGTGATAAAAGCTTTTCTTTTTAGTCTATCATATCTTAAATTCAAGGTTATTCTTATACAGCTGGTATATATTAAATATAACATTTCAAGTTATAACAAAAATGGCTGACTTAAAAAGGATGGAAAACTTGAACAGAACATTGGGAATATTTCCTCCTGGGACATGGTAAAGTTAGGAGAGAATCTATATATTTCTAGGGCATCTCTTCTATATGGACAAGATATCAAAATCCAAGAAAAATAATTGGGGGATTATATTTTGCTCTAAGTATTGACTTTTATTTATCTACTGTCTCTTTTAGAACACACACATAAGCGGGACATCTCAAAATGCACACACACAAATAAAATTTAAAAATATATCACATATACCTCTCTGAGTGCCACTAGAAGAATGTTTGAAATGGCAGAAGAAGAAACTTCAAATAAGAAAGACATATGAATTAATAAAAAGAGATGAAGGAAAAGTATTGTGACAAACGCTATTAATTACAAATCTATCATCATTTCCCTCTAATCTCTCTGTTAAGAGAACCCTAATTTGTCTGTCTTGACGATGGACTCAGCTCCAAGTGATGAAACATGATCATTTCAAGAAAGGCAATCTTAGAATTTTGCCCTCATTCCCAGATGCTCTTGAGGCATAATTCAGAGCAATGAGACATGAAGGAAAGTCTGCTGGGGAGCTTTGGCAGAGATTTTCTTTCTTATAAAATGGCACAGAAGTGAACATGCTAAAGCTGCCCCATCCCCCTGTTACTTGCAGTGAACAGGTACATAATGCCTGGAGCTTTTAGAACCATCTTGCAAGCATAAGGTCGCAAATATAAGAATCAATACACTAAGGACAGTGGAATTAAAAAATAAAAATTATCCAGTGTATTAATAACATGCTGAAGTCATTAGGCCAACACTGGAACCGTATCATCAGATTTCTTTTTAAGGCATAATAATTATTTTTATGGCTTAAGTCACTGTTAGTCAACTATTCTATTGCTTAAAGCAAAATAATTCTTAAAGAACACAAGGGTTTTCTGGTTTTGTTGTGGGGTTTGTTATTATAGCTGTTGTAGTTGCTGCTTTTTGTTTTGCATTTAACAAATAATATGAGAATAGTTGATTGAAAAATGAAAAATTCAGACAGTCCTAACATCCCCAAATTGTAAGCAGCCAAAATAGCCATAAATAAGTGAATAGGTAAAGACATTATAGTATATCTGTACAATGGAATACTACTTGGGAATAAAAAGGAATGAACTAATGATATGAACAGCACAAATTTGTCTCAAAGTTGTTACGTTAGTGAAAGATGCCAGATACAAAAGATGATAGGAGCCAATTTGTATAAAGCTCTGAAACAGATAAAACTAACCTGTGGTGGAATAAATCAAAAGAATGGTTTCCTTCGTGTGATTGTGTGATGGACTGGAAAACAAAGTGCCCTTTCTAAGGTAATATAGAAGTTAAATCTCTTGATGAAAGTAGGGGTTTCATGAATATATGCATTTGTCAGAAGTCATTGAACTTTGTACTTAATATTCTGCAACTCATAAATAAACATACAGAAATAAACTACAATTTATGTAAATTGTATTTAAATAAATGTGGTGAAGTAAAAAGCATACAATAACAAACAAGAATTATTTTTTGTTTAATCTGGTAGAGATCAAAGCTGATTTTAAAAAGTGTTGTGTAGGATACGTGTGGAGTAAAGAGCACAATTTACTGTATGTCAACATGACTAAGAATTTGTTTTACACATGTCCTTTACATAGGATTTCCACTTTAGTGAACTTCTACTAAGAAAATGATCATACGTGTGTGTGTGTGTGTGTGTGTATCTATATAGGTCTATATATGTGTATATATATGTATGTGTATATATATGTATATGTGTGTGTGCGTGTGTGTATATACGCGTGTGTATATGTATATATATAAAGATTTTTTATCAGTAAATGATAGGTGAGACTTTGAATAAATAGTGCTCCCGGCCGGGCGCGGTGGCTCACGCCTGTAATCCCAGCACTATGGGAGGCCGAGGCGGCCGGATCACGAGGTCAGGAGATCGAGACCATCTTGGTTAACACAGTGAAACCCCGTCTCTACTAAAAATATAAAAAATTAGCCGGGCGCGGTGGCGGGCGCCTGTAGTCCCAGCTACTGAGGCTAAGGCAGGAGAATGGCGTGAACCCGGGAGGCCGAGCTTGCAGTGAGCGGAGATCGTGCCAGCCTGGGCGGCAGAGCAAGACTCTATCTCAAAAAAAAAAAAAAAAAAAAAAAAAAAAAAAAAAAAATAGCGCTCCCTTGGCTCAAACTTATAGTGGTGAGAAATAAAATGGAAAACCAGAAACTCTGGACTCAATAACAAGATAAAAATCTCCCTGGAACAGAAATACAAAGCAGCGTGTAAGGCTGAAACATACCTGCTGTTATAAGCAGTGGTTACCAGGAGTGTATCTCATGTAGAAAAAAGGGGACAAAATGTGTTCCAAAAGGAAGGAGGACCCAAGTCAAACTCACTGAAGGAGACAGAAAAAATATTATTGGTTTCACATACTGCCTGAGACTAGCTCATAGCAGACGTAGGGAGGCGGTAGGATCAGGATGGCAGGTACAGTCAACACAAAGTTGTTAAATACATCGGGGTGAGAAGAGAGAGAGAGTTAAAGGAGACTGAGGGAAAAACAACAGCAAACTGACAACATAGAAAATCTCTCTTCCTCAAGATGATCCTGCAAGCCAAAATTCCAAATCAATGGTAGAAATCTAATGTTAAAATACTCTCAGAACTACAGGTATCTCAAATCTACAATGAACTTTGCTACAATTACCCCAATAACTTTCAGGTAATAATGTTAAAACTTTTGAAAATATTTAAAGTGATGACAGAATTATTGAACACAACAGAATATTATCAAATATGCAATTATATAATCTGTGTAACTCAAATTTTCTTGTTAATCCACAACATACACACAGTTGTTTGTGGTGGGAATAAAGGGCCTTAATCTTAACCTTCACATCTTAACATCCAGGTGGGTGTTGGCAATGGCCTTTTAGTAGCCTGCTACCTAGGATGCTTGCTTTATTCCCAGTGGCTGCCTAGACCACGAATTAGCAAATCTGATCTAGCTCTTGTTTTTGTACAGTCCACAGGTATTTTTACAGTTTTAAATGTTAGTGACAAAAATCTAAAGAATATAATATTTCATGACATATAAAAAGCATATGAATTCAAATTATGGTGTTCATAAATAAAGTTATATTAGAACATAGCACTTTCAATAGTCTAAATATTTTACTATGGCTCTTTTTATAAAGAGTTGAATAGTTGTGACAGAGACGATACGATCTGCAAAGCTAAAATATTTATGATCTGGCTATTTACAGAAAAAGCTTGCTGATTCCTGGCCTACGCCATCACTAAGGAATAGGTTTAAATCAAGAGCTCTCATCAGCTTAAGGTCCTGAATCTCCTGCTAAACACTTTATCTTCCAGTGTTAGGAGACCAGAGAGACAGTATGCATCCCCGCAGTGGAAGCAAATGTCATTGAAATGTGGAAGCCTAGAGCTGTTATTTGGGAACCTTTATATGTGGGTCCTACATATGATTATTCTAGCTTCTGCTGATTATTCTGTAATTATCCTATGATTTCACTGGTTTTATTACCACCCCCCCAAATAGCTGTTCGTAAATTTTATACATAGGTAAATTAAGTAGCCCTACTATGTCAATTTTAGATATGATTCGTGCACATATGGGGCTGATTCCTCCACCTGTCTGGCTATAGTTTTACATACAGGCAAATTACGTTATCATCATGTGTTGATCCTAATTACAATATCATTCCCTTCACAGGACACAGGGTTTGAACTGATAAAGGGATGAGGCCTGAATTGGAAATGAGAGTCATAAACATACTACTGGAAGTCAACAACAGCAAAACAAAATTAGAAAATGAATGCACCTCAGGTAAAATTAAAATCTTGGAAAAATTGGATAGAGACTCTAAAATAGGTATGTTTTGGACTGCTCAAACGCACAAATCATTAAAAGAACAACAAGTATAAAAAAGAATCAGGCACAGAATTTTAAAAATAAGAGGTAGGTGTAAGAAAGAATTATTAGAAAAGTTCGAAATAAAAAATACGATCATTGAAATATAGAGATCTAATTTTTGAGATAAACTCTAGACCAAAACATATCATAATAATAACATAAATTAATGAATTGAAGATACTGCTGAGAAACTAATGCAAAATATAGCCTAGAGATATAGAAAGAGAGAAAATATGAAGGAACAATTAAGAAAGACAGGGGACAGACCAACAATCTCCATCACACATCGCATAAGAATTTTGGAAGTAGAGCAGTGAAGGACACGACAACGAAGTGTTATCTGAAGATATAATAACAGAACTTCCTAGAAATAAAAACACAAGTTCGCCTATCTAAAATAAAGATAAAATTATAAAAGGTACAAAAATAAAAAAAATATTAACTCCTAAGGAACAATAGACTGACAGCAACATTTTTCATCACTAAAAATAGATACTAGAATAGTGCATCATTATAAAAATAATAAAAGAACAAGAATGTTTCAATAACATATATGCATCTAACATATAGCTTCAAAAGTATGCATAACAAATAACAGACCTGAATGGGGGGTGATAAACAATCAATAACTATTATAGTAGAAGGTTTTTTATAGGCTTCTCAAATCAGCTAAACCAAGCAAACAAAAAATAAGCAAAGATACAGAAGATCTGAAGAATACAGTTAACAAGGTAAAACCATAAGACATATGTCTCCATAACCAAAATTATTTTCAATCACACATGAAATTTTGGAAAAATTATCCTTTTGTTAGTTCATAAGAGAAGCATTAATAAATATCATGTAAATTACGTTCCAGAGTAATACAATTATCAGTAACAAAAGTTTTAGAAATTCTACCTATCTGGAAACAAAATAACATATCCTAAAACTGCTTTTTTAAAAAACCAAAATTAAAATGTTCTTAGCATTAAACTAAACCAAAAATGTTACCTTTCCAAATATTTGTAGGAACCACTAAACCGTCCTCAGAAGGAAAGCATAGCAATAATAAGAATGAAGAGAAACACATTGTAGTTATGAAAGGATTAATATATCAAGAAGATGAAACAAATCATGAATGGTTTTCACTTAATTGCATACTTATAAAGGATATGAAGCAATAATAACAGAGTTACAAATGAAGTGGACAAATTTATAATTATTTCAGGAAATTCAGCACACCTCTATCAGAAACTGATATCTAATAATTGATTGATTAAACCATGGTTCAATCATACATTTGCTTCCTTAAAAATTTTTATGTAGCTCTAAGCTAATTTATATACAACAATGTATACAACATAGTTAAGTGAAAAAGCATATTTCTGTGTAAGTGTGTGTGTGTGTGTGTGTGGTGCATAAACAAAAATCACTGGGGAAGAATATATGCTAAGATGTTAGAAATGGTAATTTCTTGCCTGGGCACAGTGGCTCACACCTGTAATCCCAGCAATTTAAGAGGCCAAGGCAGGAGGATCAGATCACTTGAACCCAGGAGTTCAAGGCCAATCTGGCCAACAATTATGAGACCCAGTCTCTACAAAAAATAAAAAATTAACCAGGGATGGTGGTATACGTCTGTAATCCCAGCTACTTGGGAGGTGAGGTGGAAGGACTCTCTAAGCCTGGGAGATCGAGGCGTCAGTGAGCTATGATGGCACCACTGCACTCCAGCCTCGAGGACAGAGCAAGGCCCTATCAGAAAAGAAGGAAAGGAAAGGAAAGGGAAAGGGAAAGAGAAAAGGAAAAGGAAAGGAGGAGGGGAGGGGAGGGGAGGGGAGGGGAAGGGAGGAGAGGGGAGGGGAGAGGAGAGGAGAGAAGAGAAAGAGAAAAGAAAGTAATTTCTTGATAGTGGGATTTTGATTAATGTATACTTCCTTCTTTATTTCTCTCTGCATTATATAATTTTTCCCATGAATGTATATTAATTTTTATATTAAGGAAAAATAAACAATAACACCACTGGCATTTTGGAAAACAAAATCAAGACTATATGTCCCTTCAAGGTACAGAATTTCTTTATATAATATGCATTTAAAATCCAAAGGAAACAATTAATTTGTTTCTTTCTTCGCTCAATTTCTTTTTTGTTGGATTGAACTCCTGCTTTTGCCATCTTAGTCCCTTCTTCTACAAGGATCATAAATATACCAAAAGGAAGAATCATTTCCCAGCTGCCAGAGGTGGAACCCAAAGGAGCACTATTTTGTGTCTGTAGTAAAATATGTTCAAGACAAAATACCATTTCAAACATCGCCAAGTGTACAGCTCTGTGCCATGAAGCACATGCACGTGATTGTGCAACCATTACCACCATTCATCTCCAGAATGTCTTTATCTCACTGGAGTCCTCTTATGCTTAGACATGTGGAAATAAGCATTACTGTTCAACAAAACAATGAGAGGACATTTTTCTTAAATATTATCCAGCGACATAAACTGTCTGTTTAGGTCTATGGCAGTAGTTATCTCCTCTGGTTTTATTACAATCCCTTTTGGGCTTTCTCCATTGGTTTTACATATGTATTTAAAATTTTTATAACTGTATATTTTAAAATAATCAGGTAGATAGTCACAGGAAGGTTCAAATATACAGAATAGTTATTTGTAATTTTCATTGTTTCCTCCAACGGTTACACCCTACATAACTATAGTATAACATTAAAACCAGGAAACTGACATTGGTATGATGTACAGTTCTGTGACATTTTATCACATATGTATTTCTGTATAGCCACCAGAGAAGAAAAAAAACCAGAACTATTCCATCACAAGAAAGATCTCCTATGCTACTCCTTTACAGTCAGACCTATTTCCCTTACCCCATGACCACTAATCTCTGGAAACCACCAATCTCTTCCCATTTCCATAATTTATGTTGAGACTGTTACATAAATGGAATCATATACTATGTGACCTTTGAGATTGGCTTTTTTCACTCAGCATAATGTCCTTAATCCATCCAAGTTATTACATATATAAATAATCCATTGCATTTTCATTGGTGAGTAGTATTCCAATGTATATATGTACCACAGTTTGTTTAACCATTCACATATTGATGAATATTTGGGGTTTTTACAGTTTGAGGAGATCACAAATAAAGCTGCTATAAAAATTCCTTTACAGGTTTTTGTGTAGGCCTAAATTTTCATTTTTCTGGGATAAATGCCCAGGAGTGCAATTGCTCAATTGTATAGAATTCGCTTAGTTTTAAAGTAAACTGCCACACTATTTTTCTGAGTGGCTGTACCATTTTATATTCTCACCAGCAACACATTAGACATCCAGTTGTTCCACATCCTTCCAGTCTTTGCTACTGCTGCTATTTTTTATATTAGCAGTTCTAATAGATATGTAATAGCTACTAATGATAAATATTGCTTCACGTGCATACTTGCTATCTGTATATCCTCTTTGGTGAAATGTCTTCTCACATCTTTTGACAGTTTTCTAATTGACTATCATTTTTTCTACCGTTCTGTTTTGAGAATCTTTATAGGTTCTAGATAAAATCTCTGTTCAGATATGTGGTTTGCCAATATTTTATCCCAGTAGTTTGTCTTTTCATCCTTTTAACAGGGTCTTTCACAGAGTAAAAGGTTTAATTTTGATAAAGTTCAATTTATAAATTTATTTTTAGTATAATGAATTGTCATTTTCATTTATATGCATACTTCTGTCCAAATAGTAGCTCTCTTCCCTTTTCTGAATGTCTACTTTGTAAAATATATGACAAAATTTAAACTCACTTTCAAAAGGACTAATCTAATTAGTAACTGGTTAACTTTAAGGATTTTCAAAATTACCGTGTTAACATTTACACATCAGTAAATTAAACACTCATTAAGTGTACTGCCTTCATGAAAGTCGGAAATCTACAAAAATCAGAACCAGCAATCAAAAACTGAAAATAGAGTGAGAGATTTATTTTAGAATAGAAAATATCAGAATACACAGCTAAAAAAATTGAAAACTTATTAGTAATACAATTTCCTTATATGATTTTTTTTAATTGCAACATAAAATCAATTGGTTAAAACTTCTCTCAGTACATCTTTCTTGTACCAATTGTATGTGAATCCCAAATGTCTCTAAATGAGAAGAATCATCTTTCATGGTGAATTTGCTTTCATTTCTATCGTTATTTTAAAAATAAAAAAGCAATAATTACTATATCCAATCATCTCTCTTGTTATGTAATTTTCAAATTATATTTTAGACCTAGATAGTCTATAGTTGGCAAAATAACAGTGACACCTATTTTGTTTAATGACTGTGAATGGCAAAGATAGTGTAACTCTGATATACTTTTAACTGAGCATGCTCCATCAAATCTCCATACAGATAATGTTTCTTTTTTTTTCTTTTTTCTTTTCTTTTTTGGGAAAAGATTACCCAGTGTTGTCCAGGCTGGCGTGCAGTGGTGTAATCATGGCTCACTGCAGCCTCGACCTCCTGGGCTCAAGTGATCCTCCCACCTCAAAATGCCGAGTAGCTGAGACCACAGGCACGTGCCACCATTGCCTGGTTAATTTTTAAAGTTTTTGTAGAGACACAGGTCTCTCTATGTTCTCCAGGCTGGTCTTGAACTCCTGGACATAAGTGATCCTCTAGCTTCGGCTTCCCAAAGTACCGGCATTACAGTATGAGCCACTGCACCCGGCCCAGATTATGTTTCTTACAAACATCTAAGACTTCATCTTAGACATCATTACAGTTGATAACAAAGGTATATGTCTAACAATAAATGTACCTGATTATCCTATATATTGACTTCAGGATAATCCCCTTTTGCCAGTGAGTTCTCCAGAAGGCACTGTAGAAGTGGCAAGATAAGGAAACTTAAGCATCCACTGCAAAGGAAACCTAAACACCCATATCTCTCTACGATGTTCTTAAGGAAGCACTCCCCAACTTTCTGCCATAAAAGAGAACAGGACTTCTGGTCCTGTTCTGGCCCTAATGAACAGGTGCTCATTAGATGTTTTCTCTTCCAGCTGTGTCAGCTCCTGATGGTAAAATAATCCCCCCTTAGCATCAAATCATTGATGAACTTGATGACTATAGAATTAAGGACTTCCCTCAGGTAGTCAGTATAAAGTTCAAGGTGGCTACTAAGCAAGGTAAGAATCTTACGCTCTATTCAAAGTCAATAGTGAGGAGGCAATGAAAAAGCAAACTCACCTAGGAGAAGGCTGGCCTCAGACCCTCTTGCAGAGGGATCAAGAGTTAGCACTAGTTTATAAACCTTTAGAAAGAAATAACAAAGGATTGATAAGAAGTCCAGGTTTACCTGGGGGAGTGGAGGCAGGAACAGCAGTCTTCCAAGAAATAAGTATTCCAGTTCCAGTTTAGGCTATACATTTCCAGAAATAATCTGCTCAATATGTAATCAAGAAAAGTTCTGAGGACACTTACTTTGAAATGCAAGAAATTTGGGAAAGAGTTTGGGTAGGCAGCCATCTCTGGACTCTTGTTTCCTGACTACTTTTAATGAAAAGACTCCAAGAAATATCACTTCATAACAAAAATCCATACCCAAATTCTTCCTTTGGGAAGAATCTTGGATTAGGGGACCTTTAAGCTCTTATCTAACCCAAAGATTATGATTCTGAGCTATTAAATATTGACAGACAAATAATGTGGACTCAATAAATATTTGCTGAAATGAATCAAACTGAATTGAATTCAGGAAGTAAAAGGGTTTATGTTTTATTACTATAGTTTATCTAATTCTCACAGTCAAACAGCTGTATGAACTTCCTTTCCTTTGAAAGTCTTACATATGCTCACCACATTTCCCTGCTAAAATCTGCAAGGTAGAGCTCATCTTACTAATCACATTTTAGAGGTCAAATTGCCTTCAATGGTTCATTTCTGCATGTCCTTTTCCCAATAGCATTATGTCCCAACATAGAGTTTTCATATCCTTTATCTAAGAATAAATTACCTGAACTTGATTGCATATAGGATCATGGACTAATGAACATGGATTTTTGCTTAACAGATACCCGATTTTTTCTAGCAAGGATACTTTATGATTTATGATCCTTAATGACCTAGTTATTTCAAATAACCATAGAGGGTATCAATGAGTTTTCTTCAATTGGTTAAAATATCATACATTTCTTTCACTAGTTCAGACATCTTTGTCTTTGATCCTGATTCACAGAATTTAGTGAGGAGGTGGAAAAGAGAATTGTTACAGAAGATGAATCAACAACATGATGGACAAAGGATCATAGAAGTAATAAAAAGAATTTTTTTAACTTCAAAAAAAAGTCAGAAAATGTAAGACTCTTTGGATACAGAAATGAAATCTCGCTTTAGCAGAAATTTATCTAATACATATCATATATTCTTATGACAGGAACTATATTTGTGATCATAAAAATACTAATAATATTCTGTATAATAGTCTTGAAGTAAACTCAACAATGTACTTGGCGTTCTTGGTTACCCTAAGAATATTGTCAAAATAACTAAATAATTAATATGTTCACATTGTATATTCCTGTTAGGGAAATTATTTTATATGCCTATTTAACTTTACTAGTTTGTTTAAATCACAACACAATCTTGATATTATTAAAATTGATTATATAATCAATATGATCAGGATCCATAAATGACTTTCTATGGCTTTCCATGACTTAAACTCTCCAAAAAATTAACTAGGCATAAAATTGTTACTTTTTGTTTTTATAATATATTATGAAGAGACAGACATATTAACAGATTAGCCAACCCATTGTCTTAGTATGTTTATTGTAATTTGATTTAAAAAATTTATTGATTTGTTAATTTTTGCTAAACTAATTTAGAACTTGCTTTGACATTCTCTACTCAACTACTGTAACTGCTATAACCTAATTAGAAAAATCTCAAGAGACAATGATTGTTTCTTATGTTTAAATATGAACTGAGAAAGTAGTCTTACTCTCTCAGTTTATAGATTGTTTTTACTCATTTACCTGAGACAAGACTGAAAATACTCTAACAGTTATCCTGTCAAGGCAATCAAAGCCTAAAATGTTCTTTTAATATGATTTTTTGATAGACATATATAGGAAGCTGACAAGTTAAAATGGATTTTATAGCAAGCCCAAAACTTGGAATGCATTTTTTCAGAAACAATCTTGCAAATGGTATTCAAATACCCTGCTAGTTCATGAAATGTACTTATTATATGTAGAAACCCTATTAGATTATATTACAGAATGTGTAATACCACTCTTTTCAGTAAATAAAATAAAAAGTAAAAACTGAAATGTAATTTTTTCTTTAATGTTTGTACTATGCTTAAGATAAATCCAGTTTTACTAGAAGATGTTGACTGGAGGTAATTCTAAAAGAAACCTGAAATTCTACAACTTAAATATAACTTTTCTTTTTTTTTTTTTTTTTTTGAGACGGAGTCTCGCTCTGTCACCCGGGCTGGAGTGCAGTGGCCGGATCTCAGCTCACTGCAAGCTCCGCCTCCCGGGTTTACGCCATTCTCCTGCCTCAGCCTCCCGAGTAGCTGGGACTACAGGCGCCCGCCACCTCGCCCGGCTAGCTTTTTTTTTGTATTTTTTAGTAGAGACGGGGTTTCACCGTGTTAGCCAGGATGGTCTCGATCTCCTGACCTCATGATCCGCCCGTCTCGGCCTCCCAAAGTGCTTTTCTTATCACGGTTGTTTTCGCTATCTATTGCTGTGTAACAACTAACCTCAAATTTAGCAACTTTAAATCAACAAATATTTATTAGTTCATAGTTTCAAGGGTCAGATATCCAGGAATGGCTTACCTGAGTGGTTCTTGCCCAGTTTCTCTCTTGAGGTTATTAAGCTGTTAGCCAGGGTTCCAGACATCTCAAGAAGATTCAACTGGGAAAGAATGGTCTGCTTCCAAGTTCAGTCACATGGTTGTTGGGAGATCTCAATTCTTCTCTGGCTATTGGCCAGATACTATAATACTATACTTCCTTACCATAAAGGTCTCTCCAGAGGGCTGCTTAAAACACAGCAGCTTGCCAGATAAAGTGATAGAGAGAGAGATCCAGATACCTAGATGAAAGCCACCATCTTTTATAACTTAAACTCAGGAAGTGCCATACTGTCACTTAGGCCATATACTATCAGCCACAATAACAGAGCCTGGAACAATGTGGGAGAGGACTACACAAGGGTGTGAATATGGGGATAAATACAGACTATCTTGAAGGGTAATATCACTATGGCATGTTTCTTTCTGGTCTTCCTTTGGTACATTTTTATATGCTATTATTCCACCAGATAATGTAACAAAAGCGTTTTGTCATTAAAACATCCCGTAAATATTATTTTAGTACCAAGCCTATATTATATAGGGTTGACCTTTTATATTTTTCCCAAATATGTACTATTATAAATAATTCTATGACAAACAGCATTTGCAGGAAACTTTTCTGTTTGTATTTCAGATTATTTCTTTTGGATTGCAATCCAGCTATGGGACTAATTTTAGCAGCCTTAACACAGGTTGAGAAATTGCCTTCTAATTGTATCAATTTAACTTCCAGAGGAGCATAAGAGTGTTTCTCTGCTCCCTTATCCAGGGACTTTCAAAGATTTAAAAGCTAATAACACTAATTTTTTGTTTGTTTTCTTTTTACTTTTTAAAATGTTCTTGTTAAGTTTTCATTTCTTAATTTCTTACATGAGTAGCTCTGCTCTTAAACACAGCAACTATGATGGGTATGTGAGTGTGTGTGTGCATGTGTGTGTACTTGGAAGAGCGTGGAAGAGAAAAAGAGATGATTATTGAGAAATGCTGAGTTAAATGAAAAAGAATAAGAAAAAGAGAAGGAATTTTGAGGGAAGATAACTTGTAACAAAGAAAGTATTGCTTAGCCTATGTTTATGTACTGAGGTGGGAGTGATGAAAAGGAAGAGGGGTAGAAGGAAACCGGTATGCACCTTGATGAGACAGAAAAAGGTGGCTGGGGCCGGGCAAGGTGGCTCATGCCTATAATCCCAGCACTTTGGGAGGCTGAGGCAGGCAGATCACCTTAGGTCAGGAGTTTGAGACCAGCCTGGCCAACATGGTGAAACTCCATCTCTTCCAAAAATACAAAATTAGTTGGGTGTGGTGGCACACCTGTAATCCCAGCTACTTGGGAGGCTGAGGCAGGAGAATCGCTTGAACCCGGGAGGCAGAGGTTGCAGTGAGCCGAGATCACACCATTGCACTCCAGCCTGGGCTAGAGTGAGACCCTATCAAAAAAAAAAAAAAAAAAAAAAAAAAAAAAAAGAAAGAAACAAAGAAAGAAAAAGGAGGTTGGAGGAAGAAAGAGATTGGGGAGTGCAATTTCCTATGATTGTCTCCCAGGAATATGATGGCCCAGGATAACTTGCTTACTTCACTTGAGAGTTAGAGAAATACTGAGAGGAAAATGTGTGAATAAACTGAGAACATTTTTCTTTTACTTTCATTTCAGTTTTTACATTTTCTTTCACTTTCTTTCAGTTCCTATTATAAAACTATTTTCCTGTGGTAAAATAATGAAAAATTAAAAATAATCTTTTTATAAAAGTGCATGTATGTAAGAGTAACATAATTTAAGGGATTAACGGAGTCCCTCTTCCTAGTTGTTAAACCCACCATTATATTTGATATTATCATATTTTTACCACAATTTCATGCTTTGGTCCAAAGAGTATAAATTTTCTTAGGCAAGTATTTGGTGAAGTGTATATTTTTAGTCAAAAGATACATTGTTAGATTTAATTTTTTAAGTGATTATCAGAAACAAAAAAATAGGGCTGTGTTATTTTCTTACTGTAGCCTTAAGAAATGTTTTCTCTGGTCTTACAGTGTCCTGCATAAACCTCTATCTTATAGTTTATTGAATTAGTCTACGTATAACATCTTTTTTCCCTCATTAGAATGTGAGGTTTGGGTATGGACCTAATCTTACACATCTTTAATTCCCTGAAACCTACCACAGTGCTTAATATATAAATATTTGTTGAGCCATTAAATAATGCAGTTGGGAATTTGAATGCCAGTTTTAATATATCTTTATAGCTATCCGCTAAGTTCTTTAATATGAAAATCATCAGTTATAACTATTTTAGCCAGATGTTTGCATAGCAAAGCGGATATATGGATTTGCTAAAAGTGATACACAGCAAAAAAAATATATCTGACAATGTTCTGACAGTATATTTTACATATAAAATATATTTGTCTGGGGCATGATTTTCATTTATTCATTCACTCATTCATGCCAAAAAGACTATTAAATATTTCATATTTGCTAGACATCTTTGTTGCACAAGACTGAAAATTTAAGATTTGACTCCATTGACTGCAGGGAGCCTTTGCCTGATTGTAAGTGACATGTGTTTTAAATGTGTCTTGGAAAGCAATGAGGAGGATGAACTGGAACAAAGAGAGACTGGAAGTAGGGAAGGTGATTAGACAGCAATCAAGAGTGACCACATAAAAAATTATAAAGACTTGAGGTAAGGCAATAACCATAAGGACAGATGGAAGAGGACGACGGAAAAAATAATAGGTAACAATGAACAAGGCCTAATGCTGCTTGGATTTGAGAAGATGGAGGCATTGGCACATATGACTTGGATTGCTTCAGCTTTAGGGACTGGGTGAATTAAGGTACCATTAACTATTAACCAGGTGGCATAAAGAGCAGCTGGCCAAGCAGAAAAGAGAGCAAATTGCTACCATTGCACAATCCAAATGGAACTATTAATAAGCAATTGAATACATTTATTTGGAGTTCATGAGAGAAATATCTGTGGAAAATGTGAAAGTTCTTATTGTGAGGGTGGTGACAAAGATTATGGCAGAGAGAAAAAAAGAAGGAGGAGGAAAATAGAAAGAGGGAGATACAGAAGGAGAATGAGAAGGAGAAAGGGAAGGAAAACAGGATAAATGACTGAATCTTTTTATGATTTGTTACAATTATAACTTCTGTGTGTTCTTTGGGTAAACTACTATGATTACAGGAGCCATATGGTTATTAAACCAAAACAAAAATCTACACTGATGCAAATCTTGCTATAGTCCTTTTTTGCTCATAGCTTTTAAAAAATCAAAGTTGTATTTTGTCTCATAGCCTCATGTTAGCCTTTATTTCTTAAAACTGTACTGAAGGTAAGCTGCTGATGAGATTATGGGTTTCTCCTATGAGTCCCTGAAGAAAATTAACCCTGAAAAACATCATAAACTGTGGTTTGTTTTAGCACCTCTTGCCATCAGCTTTTCTATGATGAACACTTGCAATGAACCTCTTTACACTATTGAAGAAACCTTGTAGAGTCTAATTGACTTTCAAGAGAAACGAGTCATCAGACTTTTTTTCTCCTGTGTATTACAGTGGGCATGACATGACAGTTAACATCTTCAATACTGTAATAAAATCCAAGGCTATTGCCATCACTGAGCCACATCAGTTTTGATGGATGTGAAGAAACTGTAAAGACACAGAGATGTATGGCAAAAAAAAAAAAAAAAAAAAAAAAAAAAAAGCATTTTTTGGAGTAACAGGAACCTAATTGTATGTTTAAAACACAAAATAGCTCAAAAGCTATTGGAATTTTACCAACTAACTAGCTGTATGGCTTTCCTGCATGCCTGGGCTTTGCTTAATGATATTTAAAATGAGGATATTGGATTAGAATACTTTGACGTTTCCTTCAGTTATAACATTTCATAGTAATTCAGAAACATACCAAGCCTAAGATTAATTTCATGTTAGAAACATTAACAGGCAAAGAGCTCTTGCATCAGGAAATTTCACACATTTGAATCAGTGTGTAAGAAGAAATGTAACTTTGCTTTCTCTTATAGACTATGTCTCAGAAAAATGTAGGATCTATTAAACTGAACCATATTAAATTGTCTATTCTGTGGGTCGAAGTTGGTCAAATATAGACAAATTTGTATGAATTGAGTCAAAATCATTATTTTTAGTTGATGTGTTACTAACATATGCAAGTCATTAGACTTTATTTTCATTGATTTTTATTTTCTGGAAAATAGAAATTCGGTAATCAAGTCCTTACCACAGAAAGGGGTACAACATTCTAGTGAAATATTTTAAGATCCTTAGAAATATAGATATAATATCAATACTATGTCGTTGGAGGGTTGGAGGGTTGTGAAAAACAAACAAACAAAAAAATGGAGTCTTCACTGCTTGATGGAGGCTTTTGATTCAGTATTGGAATTCTTTATACAGTAGTTATCCCCTTTCTGTATGCATTGGGATAAAGCTTTCCTGGGTATAGAACCTACTCAGCCTGCAAGATTCCATCCCAGAGCAATTGATCTTTGCCTCTCTACCAAGATCAGCTAAAACTGGAACCTAGTATTAACTGCCTTTCAATCAAATTTTTAGGACACTCAGAGCCAACTTCTTAGCAGTGATATGCTGTGGTTACCTTTTTCCAAGATTAGATATACAGTACTAACAATGAATTAGGCTACATTTGAGAGAGAATTAAGTGTATTATTCACTGGAGGATATGGGTAACCCCTGTTGTTGAGTCTCCATGGTTTCTGCCAGCAGCCTACCAGAAGCTAGGGGCAGGGCGGTGGAAATCTGCAGGCCCATAGCTGATTCCAATGGGCTTTATGTGCAGGCTGGCAGATGTGGAGTATTTTAATTTTTCTGAAGATGAGAGAACCCAGGTAGAAGTTTAGGTTTATGAACAAATATGTATTGCTTCAGAGTCCAGGTAAATTCAGGGTATAGGCTATAAAAACACAAATGAAAAATATAGTCTGTAACTTTTTTAAAAAAGTTGGGAAAGCTTATTAAGATTTATTATAGGTCCCAAATTTTGTAGTCCCTAAGCTTAACGACAGATGGTGGTGTAACTCCACCAATTTCGCAGTATTTCCATTCAGTCTGATGTAACATAGATTACCCTTGATTTGACTTCGGTGAAATTAGAATTTTCTCTTTTCCCTAAATATGTCAGGGAGGAGAATGGGGAAAAGTCGTCTAAAAAGAATCTGCTTATTTGCTCATCTTCAGAAAACTGTAGTGGATGTGAAAACACAGCAAACTGATATGTGACTTTTTTCTGTGTGAAAGGAAAAATATTTTACTTTGCATTTAAAACTTTAGTTGCAAGCTATTTGAAGTGAGTAACAATTTTGAAGTTGTTATTTATAACAGGAAAAAATAATTTAAAAACACCCTCTTTCCTCTCTCCCAGCGATTTCTCCAAGTCAGTTGAAATTTAAGTACAAGTCACAATTACACAGATAAAACGGCTCTGAAAGAGAAAAATGTAGTTGTTGCTTGCAAGTTTTGGAAAAAACAGACTTAAGTGTGTGAGAAATTATATTTTTATTAAAAAATAACTGAAAATCAAAGAGGTTCACCGGGAGAAGCAGTAAACTAACATTTCTAATTTGTCATTCGCGTACGTCGCTTTCCTTCATCTTGGCTATACTTAAGTCTCATTTGTGGTGTTTTATTTCGCGCAAGATGCGCTGACAGAGACCATTTCAAACGAATTTATCTTGTACTAGCACCGTACTAGAGCAGTGTCTCAGATTTTGTTGATTTGTGGTTTCGTCGTAAAATAAACTTGAAATCAAATAAACTTTCCCGAGGAAGCTTTGATGTCCACTTGGTGAAACTCTTCATTCACCCAGTTGTCCCATTGAACTTTCTTCTGGAACCTCTTTAAATGACTTTTGCAGATCCACGTGCTGCAAAGGAGACCTGAACAGTGGCTATGACCCTCCGCGGCGACTACAGGGACAGAATTTGGCTTTCCTTCTCTTTCCAATATGCAGCGTTTCGTTTAAAGGCTGCCTTGATCCAGTGGGCTGACCAGTGACTTGTGCAAAAGAAAACTATTCGATCGCTGTTTGCCCTTTCAGCGTTTTCCTCGGCTGCGGAAACCCGGTTTTCCTATTATTATACTTCAACTTTTTTGGGGGTCTGCTGGCACAGAGCGCTAAACCCCGGCCAGTTCCAGCAGCAGCCGAGGCGAACAAAGCCTGCAGTGTTCGGGGCCATGGTGGGGCGGGAGTGGTGGACGAGTTCAAGGAATTGCAAATAAATATATTTTATGACCACCCATCAACAAACTACGTGCCACCGTGGCGGCCCCTGGTAGCCGGGCCGTGTCTGCAGTGTAGCCAGAGGCGGGGGCTGAAAAAGAGGCGGCCGGAGAGGCCAAGCGAGCTGCGAGCCCCGGACCTGAACTTTCACCTCTCGAACCCGGGCCCAGCCCATTGGCTGCAGCCGAGGGGTCCACCAAGGGCAGTGGCTCGTGTCAGGACCTGTTTTCCCAACTCCCTGAACAGCTTCCCCGCGGGATGGGTTGGTGGCCTGGGGCATGGCAGCAGGCGAGGAGGAGATAGTGGGGGCGAAGTTGAGCGGCGGCACTGGGGAGCTGCGGGCTCAGTCTCACTGAGAATGAGGCCCCGGAAAGGTACGCGCCCACTCTACAAATATATGCACCTCCGACTGAGATGTCCTTTCGCATCTCTTGGTTATCTGTACTCGCCAGAAAGGAAAGTTAGAGGCTGCGAATTTCACCAAAACGTTTCTTTGTGTACAGAAAAGTGAAAGGCTAACTAAACTCGTTCCTCTCCAAGTGTTGAGACCCGAACCCTCCTTCTCCTCGTTGGGAACTTGATCTTCCAAGTGGCCCAAGCTATTTTACAATAAACCTTTCCCGCTCACTACTCGGTACACCTGGAGAGAAAGGGAAGTCAGTGGGGTCGATGTACGCGGGGAAGGAAGAAGAAAGAGAAGTGAGAAGCTGTCCACGTTTTGATTGTTCTGTTCCCTTCATTTACAACCCTCCTGGAAAGGTACATCCCCAGCTTTCCAAGGATTTCCACGTCGTTTACTCTTCTCTCTTCCAAAATAGTTTCAAGTTAATTCAGAATCCGTTTTTATTGAGGTTTCCTAGTGAAGCATAAACGCAGATTACTTAACATAAAATTATCCCACCTTTCAAAAGGGCGAGGTAGGGCCATTTGGGGCTGGCGTTTTCTAATGATAATGACCGCTCCTCCTTCTCTCTCTGCTCCTACTTTTAAAAGATTCGGATTATTTGTCCACTGTTCAGCTTGCATTTCAGAAAAAGACGATTTAAAAAAGAGTGAGAACACAGTCTGTAGGCACAGCACTTGAGGACTGCCGGAGTTGAAAAGCTCAAGGAAAGAACCGCAATTCAAAGCCCAACTCTACCTCGTTCCTCTTCCTCCTGGCAGGGGCCGTCTTCCCAGGGCCAGCCCCATGGCTTATTGACTTAATTGGTTCCACTAAAAAAACCCTGACGGTGTGTTTACCGACTTGGGTGCCAGGGCTGCTTCCTCCCTAGGAGAGCCGCGGGTTCTGAAGGAAAGGGTTGGTGCCAAGTGTGTGTGTGAGCTCGCGGCTGCCCTTTAGAGAAAGGGCGCGCTGCTCTTTGAGGAAAGGAAAGATTCAAAGGCACAAGTTCGTGCGGTTCGCCCGTCTCCCCAACCACCACCACTCCCTCTTCTGCCACCGGAGGGGTTCAAGTTAGCCGTTCTTTCCCCAGGGAGGAGGGCCGGGAAGCAGCCGGGGGCCAGGCTCTGTTCACCACGGCCTATTGGCCGCAGCTATTTGGAGGAAAGTTTCAGCGCCTCTCGGAACGCCACGCTTTGCGACTGACTTGCGAGCAAAGCGGCGGTCTCAGGCTGCGGCGCGCGGAGGAGGCGGTCGGCGAAGGGTCGCGCGGCCCCGGGGCAGGGGAGGGAGCGGCGGGAGAAGGCGGGGAGGGAGCGCCGGCCCCTCTCTGGGCTGGGCTGGGGCTCCGGAGGAAGCCCCTCGCCAGGATTCCGGTCGCGCGTCCCCTCCGTGGCCCGCCCTGTCCTCCCTCGGCCTTTCCCCTGTCACCCCCCTGGGTCCCGCGCGGGCCGGCCAGCCGCGTCACACTCGGCGAATAGGAGCCGGGCCCCAGAGCTGGAGGCTGGGCCCGCGCATCCCCTCGCGGGCGCCTAGGCTTTGAAGTGCACGCAGAGCAGGCTCTGGCCGTTTCTTCTTTCCTTTCTTTCCGGTTACTTTTGCTCCCTCAGTCCCTCAGTCACTGATAGGACCCGTCTCGAAAACCTCGGACTCTCTAAGTCCCAGTTCGTCGGCCCCTTCCTTCCAAGCCGCGCCCCGGTGACCTGGGCTGCGCGACCACGAGGAAGCCCGAGAACTCCTTGGCCCAAGTGAGACAGGAACCAGGGCAACAATGAAGAGAAAGACACTCGGCCTCTCTCCGCCCCAGGCCGCAGAGGCGCACACCATGAAAAGAAAGGCCAACCACCGCTTTAACGCACGCTCGGGTCTCCCTTTCCGACTACCATGTACTTTAACTCCCTGCCACCGAGGGCTTTGGATCCCTTCGAGGCTTTCTGCACTTCAAGTGGAATCCCCTGTTTCATTTGCCAGCAGCTCCGTCTGCTGAGAGGACGTACTTTGGGGACTGCCAAGAAGCAGCAGACACAACTCGGTTTTGCCAATACAGCATACGGTTTTGTTCTCGCCTCCCTCCCCACCCCCTTCCCTGACTCGCCGTCTGGGGCGAGCGGGAGAAGGCGGAGCAAGAGGTGGGGAGAGAGTGGGGGTGGGGGAAGATCTGGCACAGCACAAACAAGTTCTCCAGCGGGTTGTTTACATAGCAGGTGGACCTGACGTCAGCCAGGAGGCTCCGCTGCAAATCCGAACAATATTCTGCTCCGCGTTTCCCCCTCCTTAAAGAAGTTAGGGAACGGGGGGAGATAAGTGGACGGGGGAGAAAGGCATCCTAACCAGCTGGTTCCAAACCTCTTTTTGTATCAACGACAGTAACAACGCAAAGTAAAACAAAACAAACAAGTGGCCCGGCAGTACTTCAGAATCCTCTGCGGCGTCCTGTCCCCCACCCTGCCCCTCCGAGGAGAGGCAGCCCCGTGCGCAGTGTGTGTACAGTTCGCATTGCCAACAACACCCGCGCGCGGCCGGGTGCGCGCGCCTGCCAGCGCACACTCACACACATAGACACACAGACACACACACAGACACACACACACACACACACACACACAGACAGATCCGGGTGGGGGGAGCGGCTGCGCGAGACAGCGCGAGCCTCCGAGAAAGCGCGAGACACACCGGCGCGTGCAGCTCCGCGGCCGCCGCTTCGCCCCAGCTCTAGCCCCGCGCGACCCGTAGCCCGCCCCGGTTATTTATGCGGCGGCCGCGTCCGCCGGCTGCGGCTTCCTCGCCCCCCCTCCCCGGGCGCGCCCCCCACTCGCGGCAGCAGCTGCCCGGACTCGCGCGTGGGTGTGTTGTTTGGGGGCTTCTGCCTTGCCGCCGCGGGTGCCACCTCCTGGGACGCTGCCCACGGCGTCCCCGGTCGCGGTAAGTTTCTTGGCCCTCACTCTGGCGCGCTGCACCTCCGCACCCCACCCTGTCCCAGCCACCTCCACGCCGGGCCGGGCTGCGACTTTACTCTGCTCCGCGCTCCTCCCGTGGTGGCGACAAAGTTTCGCCCCAAAGGCAGCGCCCTGCTTGCCGGGGCGAGTGTGACATGTGTCAAATTTGGGCTCGGCGTTGGGGTCGCATTCCGGACCCAGCATCACCACTTGTTGTTCTTTTTAATTTTGCTTTGTGATAGGGGAAAAGGGGGTGGAGAGGGGAGACTTGCTGTTGGCTCTCGGATGATTTTTAGTTTGGAATATGCAAAATGTTGCTTCGTCCGGAGAGACCGCGGCTGGAGGAGAATGTGTGTCGAAACACCAGATGTGTGTTTGTTTACTCTCTTCTTTTTAATTGTTGTCTTTTCCCCTTCTTCCCCGCACCCTCCCCCACCCAACCTCGGGAGGAGAAACAACAGTAAAAACATCTGGCGGTTAGAAGCTCACACTTTATTGATCCCACTGCTGACCTTTATTTACTCAGTTGGGCAAGTGCACGCTTCTCGCGTCTAAGTTGGGTACTTCAGCGTTCATCTCAGAAGTACTTCTCCGGGAAGGAGAGAGACGGAAAGGGGACACTCCCGTTTCTGGACTCAAGAAACTCTTGGGCCCTACTGACGCTTCGGGATAATCGTGCATGGGGATAACTGCTGCCCCTGATCGCGCTCCTTTCCCTGTCCACGCATTAGCACGACCCACTTCCCCCGGGGTCTGGCCTGGTTTTACTTTTATTTCGCTTTGGAGAGGTCTCCTGGCTGTTTGTGGGTGGGTTTGGGGTGAAATCGCACCTCGCGGCACTTCGGGGAGGGGACGTGGGAGGAGCGCAGACACCTTTCGGAGATAGGGAGGGGTTTCTCACTTGGCTGTTACCTGGAAGTCCACAGTGGCCCTGGCGGGCGGGCGGGCACAGCGCGGGTCGGAACGCTCTTCGCGCTCGCGGCGGCGCACGTGCGGCGGCGGCGGCGGCGCGGGCGGGACCCACTGGGTGGCCGCGCGCGCCGCCCGCGCGTTTTTCGCGCGCGTCTGCCCACCAGCGAGGCCGCAACGCGCCCTGACACCCGACCTCAGTGCGGACCCTCACTTGCTGTGGGTGTTGGGGCCTTTCTAGAGCAGGGAGGAAAAGTTATCCTCACTATTCTCAGACTCCGGAATCTCTTAGGTAAGTCTCTTAGGGCACCTGGCGGGTGGGGTGACGCTTTGATTAGAAGGAACGTGAGGGGAAGAACGGGTGCAAGTCTGGGGATTGGAAAGTGGAGCCAGTGCGCGTTTTCCGTAGGGATGAGTCAAGAGAAGTCGACCTGGCCATCGCTTGGGAGACTGCGCAGAATCCGGAATCCCCAAAGACCTAGACCCATCTGTGTATTTGTTTATTCAGCTTTTTAACCAACAGATTTAAACCACTTAATGGACAGCTGCTATCTGTAAGCCTCCTGTTCTCCCATCTACCACCCCCTTCCCCCCCCACACACATACACACTTTTTTTTTTTTTTTTTTTTTTTTTCCATTTCATGTTAAAATCCAGTAAGTTTCTTGATCTTGAGGAGTATTCCTGAAGTACTCTTTGCTCCCTGGTGGGCAGGCTTTGGCCATGCAAGGTGCGCTAGGTGGCCTGGGTGAGCTCTCAGAGGAGGATGGAGGGGGAAAGGGTACGAAGGACCTGTGGGAGTGTGTAAGGTGTGTGCATATGTAGTCATCATAGATCAGCAGTGCTTAAAGAGCTACCTCCCAACATGTCCAGAGTCTACTTGGAAGAATACTTAAGTAGTAGCAGGTAAGGCCAAGGGAGAAAGTGACGTCCTGTTGTCAAGCAGCTGAAGTGGACGTTTTCCAACTGGAAGTATTGGGAGAGATTTACTTTTAGAAAACAAAAGTTTGCCTGTAAGGCACATCTTTGCAGGCTCTCCTAACTTAAATAGTTTGTTTAGGCAGCAGCGGAGGCAAGAGGGATATGTTTAATAGCAAGTGTTAGAGGTCAAAACTGAAGTGAAGATGAGCTTTCAGTTATTTTTGTCTTCAAGTTTGCATTGTGGCATACCTTGGGAAATGTTTTATGTTGTCAAGGGGACTGTTTATCTTTTCTGTCACTATGAGTTATGGATCAGTACATTTCCAGTGTACTGGATTTTTTAAATGTAGTGTTTTGATGTTGTTAAACACAATTAATTTCCAATTTTGATTTATTTTTATCTATATTAAAAGAGTGGGTACAAAATTATATACACTGTGATCATTAGGGCCAATTTAATATTAGCTTTACAGCTTTTTAAAGGCCTCTTTTCTCTTGCCTGCTTAACTTCTTTCCTTCCTTTTTTCCTTTTATTTTTATTGCCTAACTAGACTCATATTCAGTCGTCAGTCCAGTTAAATACTTCCTGAGGATACACGCCATTCCATTGTTATCTAAAATTAAGTGAAATAAATGTTCAATTGTGATTAAATTACTAACTTTGAAAGAGGAGACTAGAAACCTGATGAAACATCCCTGTAGGTGAGAGAGGACACTCAATTTAAAAAGATCATCTAAAAGTTCACTTTTAAGTACAAAAAAGAATGTGAGGATTTTTAAGGGAATAATTTTTAATTCAACTTAAATATATGTACAATTAATACTTTATACTTAGGTTGTTAAAATGTTACCAATATACTTCAGTGTATATTAGAATAAATACAGCAATCAAAGGAAACATAGACTTATGTTAATTATGAACTATTTATAATGTTCAGAATTGCCTGACTCATATTTTGGGATATTGGTTTTGTATAATTTATACTTTGGGTGGAAATAGGCCTTTAATTACATTATAATATGAAGAGATTTATGAAATGGTTGTGCCTGAATAAGCTGTACTTGGAGTTTCATTTCTTTGCATTTCTTATATTGCAGTGGTTTTGCTTAAAAAAAAAAAAAGATAAACCTTCACGATTTTCTAGAAACCTAAAATAGGGAGGAAATAGTTATATGTGGCACAACATAACAGTAGAAAAAAGGTGAACATTATATGTACATGTAATCTGTAATGAGAAGTTATATTTCCTTTGTACAAGCAAAATTTCAAACACACAAGTCTCTGCATAGCTATTAGAATTATACTTTATGAAAAGTATATTTAAGTATGTGAAAATAACTGCATGGTTTGATTGAGATTCGTAGAGCGTGTAACAGTATAGTGAATGTAGTCAGATAAATTATTTACCATTTTTATTTTAACAGAAGACATGAAGGATATAAAACTTAATTACATAAAAGGGATTTTATGTGTGACTTTTTCGGATTTCTGTCTAGGTCTGCCTCATCACCCTTGTTTGTTTTTGTGTCATGTTAAATCAGTTATTAGTTGTAATGCTGATAGAATGATGAACATCATGTATTTTCTGCCTTTCTGAATTAAATTGGAAAGAGACCATTGACTTGTAAGAAGAGAATGAGATTGAGCACACAGGTCACTAAGAAGTTTTCTCAACATGATTGCTAATAGACAAAATTGTAAGTCAGTTTAATTCAGAAATAGTATCAATTATATTACAGTTGCTGAATATTAATTATTGGCACATTCAAGCTATTTTTTCTTGAACTTTGTGATGAATGATAGTTGTCTTATTCATAAATGAATGGACCCAAAATGTTCTATTCTAACCGGTGCCAAAATTTGTACTACTTTTTGATAAAAGAAAGCCTATATCTTAAAATAGGCCTAATGAGATTTTAATATTAGCACTGATTTCAAAAGCAACTTTATTTATGTAGCCCTTAATTCATACAGTTCTAATAAATCCAACCCAGCAAGATTCCTTTTTATATTCTTAAAGATTCTGTAAAGGTAATCCCTGTGCTTGAAACTTTTAAAAAAATGTGTTCCAGTGCTCATGCTCTGCAAATGATCTTATGCCTAATTCAAATTTTAAATGTTGTAGTTTAGTTTTGTTCCTTCCTTAGGTGGAATAAACATTTTCTTAGGTCCAACTATGTATCTCTTAGTATACTTGAACTAAGTCCTAACAATTCTATAGTCTTTATTAAATAAAATAATTTACGTTCTTGGAACACTATTTATTTTTTTCATAAGTCTTAGGTCATTTTCATTGCTTTCTTATGGAGTTATTCTAGACTTTTAGCTTCCTCATTTGATTTTCAGAACTTCAAAGTGGGCCCTGTAACATTTTTAACATCTTGACTAAGCATAGTTAGAAGGGTTGTCTAAATATGCCATCACTTTTTTTTTTAGCCCAGCTTTAGTTATGTGAAAATTTATTATTATTGAATAACAGAAATACTCATATTGTAGGATACTCTTCCCTGTAGAATATTGTTTTCTTGAAGATATTATTGCCTGTAAAATAAATGAGTGCTTCCACTTGCTTACTTCCAAGTATTTTTTAATATACCATTTTGCTCTGCTGTGTGTATTTATCCATTCCCTGCCCTAAACTTCCCAGACGAAACAAACAGACAAAAAAGTGCCTAGCTGTGGTGAAATGTAAAGAAATAGTATGACCTAATGAAGAGGTTAGTACTAGAATATTGAGAAGCTGGAGAGAGTTTTTAGAGAAGATTTAGATTTCTTACGTTGCAACATTTTTAGTATTAAAATTATAAAGTAAATTTATGGGTGTACAGTGATATATTTTCAGTAGTAATATTCATGAAAGCTAGTTTTTCTTTAAACAGTTGTCTTGGTAATTTGCTGTTTCCTCAAATGTGATATTAAGTATTGGCCTTATTATTTTTAGGAGTATAATCTCAATTTTATAATTGGAGTGATTAGGAATTTTTATTTATCTATACAGATATTTGCCTACCAGGCAACTTAACAGTATATCTGTGCCCTAAAAGTACACTGATACCACCTCAGTTTCATCTTTAATACAACATTATATTTTAATGATTTACAGCTGGATTCACTTTTACTGTTTCATTTTGTAATTGTGAACTTTGTTTACTCTCTCTAAATTGACTTGTATTTTTGTTCATTCTTCCAATTTGCCAAGTACAATTTGAATGGTTAAATTTACTCAATTTAACTAAATCTATCTAAACTTTTTTAAAAAATACATTTTCCCCGTAAAGCATCTATGGGGTTTAGGTTCAACCTTTTGCATTTTTTGATTATTGAAATACACATTCTTGGACCTGTACTCAACTACTGCTTGAATTTAGCTTTCGGGTTGGTTGTACCCTTCTCTCTTTCTACTATCTGTCAACTATATCTAGAACATACCTTCCCATTATATTGATAAGTATAGTATGTTATACAGAACTGATATTTTCATTATTTTTTTCTGCTGTGGCAAGTTATTTTTGTTAGCAAGAGTGAATATAATTTGAATGTTGAAAAGCACATTGCTGTGAAGAAAATGAATTCCCAGTGGTTTAAGAGATCTCAGCATTTTTTTAGTTTATTAATATTCTTCAATTTGCTTTAATTTCCTTCATGAAAGATTTAAAATATACGTTGTGTTGTTAATGTTGGTTTAAAATTTATTTAAGTTTTTAGTGTATCCTCTTAAAGATTTTTCTAACAGAAGTCTAAAAGATTATACCATTAGAATGTCTGAAGTTTTGTTTTGTTTTGTTTTGTTTTTAAAGCAGGTTAAGGAAATTAACTTCGAATTCCCCAAAGAAAGGATGCTGCTAGAAATATCTTAAAAATTTTCTGGTATTTAATTTTATGTTTATTTGATGGCATTCTCTGTGAAAGTTTTCTGTATTATTTTAGCTTTTTACCATTTTAGTACACACACCCAATGATAGCCATCATTTTGCAACTTTTTCTGAACCTTAAAAAAAAAAAAAAAACTTTCTTAAAATGTATTTTAGGGGTAGGAAAAAATCAGTGGTAGACATATTTTGGAGAAAGCACTTATAAAATTTCTCACTGGCAGATAGTGAGGAAAAACTTACAGTACACTAATCCAAATATCTTAACATCTTAACATATGTAGACTGTCATAAAATCATCTATTTTTTTTTTTAAAAAAGATCCCCAACATCTTTAAGAACCATTCCTCACTATTACCTCACCCAAATTTATGTTCCAGGATTTGGTTGATCTATGTCTGTACGCCTGTAGCTAATTCTTCACTTCCTTTTTGTTTTCAATTTTTTTCCTTATGGAATCTACCTTTAGTTTAACTAAATGGCAACAAAAAATGATCTTCTTCTATACATATAGTTTGTACAGCCACTGCTACCAATCTGGTCAGATACACCATCATCTCCTACTTGAACTGCTGCAATAACTACTTAGTTGATCCTGCTTCTTCTCCCTCCAGGCACCACAGTTTATTCTCCACACAGCAGAGTGATCTTTTGAAAATATATCTGTATTCCTCTTGTATAAGCCTTCCAAAAGCTTCTTATGTCTCTCAGAATAAAAGAGATTTTACATAAGGTATTGTTGTTTTTTCTCTTATTTGGCCTGCTGTGTACATACAAACCTCCTTGATATTCCTAAAAGTAAGATAAACTGACTCCTACTCCAGAGCTTTTCTCTGGAATGATCTATCCTCCTGTATTTTCACTAACTTCAGGAGGTCTCTGCTCAAATGTATCCTTGTTAGAGAAGCCTTCTCTAACTGTCTAATATAAAGTAACAAATCCTCATGGATCACTTTATTTACCTTTAGCGTATTTTATTTTTCTTCATAGTACTATCATTAACTGACATTTGGAAAACATGTTTATTTAACATCTTTTCCCCCAATGACATGCAGGTTCCATGGAGCCAGGGATTTTGTTTTGCTTTGGTTTAACTCAATACTTAGAACAGTGCCTGGCACTTGGGAAGAGCCCTGTAAGTAAATGTTGAATGAAGGAATGAATGTTTCATAGGAGGCCAAAGAATTTACTTCCGTCTATATCATTGCATAACTTGCTTTGAAATTACTTTTTATTTTTTATCCTACACCCATTTTATATCACATCACATTGGAAAACACTGTTTGTTATCGGCAAAGTCATGGCTCTCATCTCAGGTGAGTATACTTCAAGTTCCACTTTCTGTATCCTCTTTTTAAATTCTTGATCTGAGAAACAACATTATGCTTAAATTTTGAAAGTTGTGAGTGGATATTTGTGATTTTGGACAACAAACTTTCAGTAGTTCAGTACTCTAATATAATAATATTTACCAAAAGTTAAACTGATGGATCTGATCATAAAATTCATCATTATACCTTAATATGAATAGAATTAAGTGTATGTAAATATTTCTAATGGGTACACTATGAATACAGTAAGGACAAGCCAAGTATTTCTGTTATTTTCTGTGGGGAAAGACGGAGGGAAATGGGTCAAATCAAGATCTCTTCTGGGATTTATAACCACATTTAGATAGCTTTACTTCTTTGCATTGGAAAACATACTGTAAGTTTACAAATTCTGTTTTCTTTCTTTCTTTCTTTCTCTCTCTCTCTCTCTCTCTTCTCTCTCTATGTTCTTTCTCTCTTCGATCTTTATCTTTCTGATCTTTGATCTCTAGAGTTCTATTTTTTTCTTTCTTTTTTTTTTGCTTGCTTTATTTCTTTCTTTCTTTCTTCTTTCTTTCTTCTTCTTCTCTCTCTCTCTCTCTCTCTCTCTCATCTCTCTTCTCTCTCTCTTCTCTTCTTCTTATTTCTTTCTTCTCTTATCTTTCTTTTCTTCCTGTCCTTCCTTCCTTCTTCCCTTCTTCCTTCCTTCCTTCCTTCCTTCCTTCCTTCCTTCCTTCCTTCCTTCCTTCCTTCCTTCTTTCTTTCTGTATATATCCTTAAACAGACCAGATTAAAGATTTATGATTTGATGAAAACTCCAAGTCTTTAAAGTTAAAATCCCACTCTTTAGCTTGATCAAATTGCTTTTGGATACGAAGGCATGAATAAGTGATATAGCCCTCCATATAACACCACACTAATACACAAATATTTTCTTATAAGCATAATGCCCTACAGATCTCCCTCTCACATACTTTGTTCATATTTAAAATTGCACTAACTTGCTCAGAAATTTTATTCTAAATGTCTTGGGAATATGAAAAGTAGTCTATAATCTTTTCTGTTGATAATGAAGGAGGATGTCTCTCTTACCCTACTTCCTTTCTTCCTTTCATTTTTCTCTTTCCTTTTTCCCTTCCACAGACTGAAAATAATTCTGACATACCACTAGTGATATGTGGCCCTTGGGAAACTTAAGCTAGACAGTGTGGGTTTTATACATAATTATACCTCTTTTCCTCTTTTAAAAAATTATTTTTACTTTTTTCTTTTGAGACAGAGTCTCACTCTA